>NW_020664374.1:25339283-25436055 GCF_002925995.2 Terrapene triunguis | reverse complement strand
AAAATATAAAAAAATACCTTGTGATGAGCTGCACTAGCTAACAACAACAAAAACACCTATATCTGGAGATGCTGCACTTTGAGAGCCATTTTATCAACATCAACTACATAATACTGGGGGGAAATCCTGGCCCCATTGACATCAAATAGAGTTTTGCCATTGACTTCAATGGGGTCAGAATTTCTCCCCAACATTTACATAGAGACGACTGGCTGGCACTATAGAGCTGTGGTTTCTTCTCACCTAACACTAATATGGCTACTTTCAGTCTCAGCCTTGCTGCCTGACAGTTGCCAGGAAACCAACACAATATTTGTATTATTAAGGATTAACTATTCTGGTGCTTAAAGTGTGTATTAAAAATAACAATAATAGTAATGTCCAAATCACACCGGGGGGGGGGGCTTTTTTTTCATTTACTATGGTGACATCTATCAGAATGTAAAAGTTTCAGTGTGAATCTGTCAGCAGCAAAAGCAATTAATGGTATTTGTGACATGCTTACCCACAGACACCAATCTAGAAACATTAGTGCAGCAATTAGAGGATATGTACTAATGTCAAAATAAAAGAACAAGCCATTGCCAATCCAAAATTTGTTATATTGAGTGGATCTCCTTTTATGTGCAATGACTGTTAATTTAATGAATGCTGAATGCATCATGTAAGAAAAACAGAAAAGAAAAATAAACTATTTAAACTATGTTTTAGTGCCAACAGTTACAAAACCACAGATTGACTATGTTTACAAAAAGGCTTCTCTCTGTGTATGGTATGCAGGGATAATTGAGTGTTTCTTAACAAATTTTTAAAGACAGATCAGATTTGTTTGTGCACTAATCACACAGCAATTCATTTCTAATTGAAGAGGTATTATGCTGTAATTGTTTATTAATATATGTTCCCTTCTTGCAGATGCTGCCAGCCAGAAAAGAAGGCTATTTATTTCCAATAGAAACTTCTTAAAAACTCTAGCAAGGAAAAATAATACACACCTGAAATTTGAAGTGAAAAATATATCAACAACCATGTATCTACAAGGTAAGTATTATGAAAAGTCATTGTACTTCTCTTTGTACATTTCTTGACTTTAGAGAATTCATCTTCCCATAACATCTAGATTCCCTTCCTTTTTTTGCCCTGATAACCATATTAAGTCTGGGAACCAAAGCTTATGAAAGACATACTAAATCTGTGAAGCTTTGCTCCCAATATCAATTCACATGCCACTTGGCATTCCTTCCGATCCTACGTTCTTTATGTTTGATAAGCTTTCTCAAGTAACCTACAAAGAGATAGAGGCCATTGGGATAATATAGTGGATTGATACTGTAATCTCATTAGTCAAAAGAAATGAGAAACACTGTTACTTTAGTGGAAATATATGAGAAGAAAGGATTTCTTTTTTTTAACCAAAGCTTACTTTAAAGTTTAGCAGGCATACTTAGTTTAAAGTGGAGTGTACTGCAATCCAGGCTAGGATTTTTGAAGGCACCTAAGTGAGTAAGGTGCCCAAATCACATTGAAATTCAGAGGGAGTTAGGGTCATAACTTTGAAAACCATAGCTCTAGTCTTCTGCTGATTGATAAATCAATGCAATTAGCTCCCCCTAAAAACAAATCAAACATATTAGTGTAAATTAGTTACCACAATAAAGAAATGCAGTTTATTGTTGAACTGTCTTGAAACAAAATGTTATGGGTCAGTTCAACAAACCAAAAAGATTCACTCCCGGTTTGGAGATGAAGATACTGCTGGACTCCAAATTGGATGCATATCAGCACTGGGGATTGCTATATCATGAGATATATCTCTCTCTCCTGCTGTTTATTTTACTGTATAGCAGTGTGATGCCATTCAATTTTGTGTGAACCACAATACTTCATAAGTCAGTATTGTACTGAATGTGTAACAATATCCATTATTGGGAAATGAGGCAATAGAAGTGTCCAGCATTATGCTGTGTATCATATTTTGACACTTGGCGTCAATTTTAATTCACTGCATATGCCTCGGTGATACCAAAAGCAATTGTGTCTGTATATTTGATTATATTATACAATGGGGCTGAATTTTTATTTAATTTTATATTGAAGTGTGATTCTTTACCATTAATTTTAGAACAAATTGTCATTTTCTGAGAAATATCACATCTTCCAACACCACATCAATGTTGCAGTAACAACGGTGACAAAAACCAGACACTAATAATGATCGCACTTCTAAAGAAAGAGTCCTGCAGTCTACAAGTAAAGCTCTAACAGTTGTCCAAGGAATGGACATTTTTATAAAGGGTGTGAATGAAGTTAGAGCTGGTGGTAGCACAACCTTATATCCTAGGTTTCCTTATGACAGTTTTAGTGAGTGATGCTTCACTCTATTTGATCTCTATGCAGCTTTTATTATACCTCAAATGCACAGAGGTAAAGAAAATGCTGGTATATATTGTAACTTCACAGAGATGAAACAGTTTTTGATCTGTGATTATTTAAAATTTCCTTAGAGGTTGCTCAATTCAATGTGTAATCCCTCTTCTATCCAGCTCCTTTCCCTCCCCACCACACAGTTTATTTATTAAAGGTGGGTGTTGCTGCAGTTTGGGTAAAGAGCTGATGAAACTCTGAAGTCTCATATTGTAAACTGGAGGCCTGCCAGCTCAAGGGTCACTGGAGTCAGAGTCTGATGCTAACAACACAGGAAATCTAATTTGGAATTTACAAATGGAAGCTTGGATCTCAAGTGTGTGCTCGTGTCTATGGAAAAATGTTATTATGACATTCGGTGTCAGCATGGTGCCTGTGGTGTTCCATTGTCAAGCAAAGCTTTGTTTTCCATCCCAGATTCCATTAGTCTTCAGAGAGGCACATAAATGACAACATTTATAATGTTCTGAGTAGCAGGGTTGGGTTAAAGCAGAAAAATAACTTTTTTAAAACTCGCCTTTATTTCCCCCTGTTGGCTTCTATAAGACAAAAAGAATTGTCATTGCTAAGTATTTATATTACAGTAATGCCCAAAGGCCCACACAAGATCAGGGCCTAACCATGCTATGAGTTGTACAAATACACAGGAAGACAATGATCCCCGGCCTGAGGAGTTTACACTCTATTTATGTGACCAGCAGGGAAGAAACTGAATGCCACCCCAGATTTATTGATTATTTTTTTCCTATTGCTGTGTGGCTGGCCTAGAAATGCTGATTATGTGCTCTTGAGTTTTTAAATGAGAATTTCTGAGTGCACTGTTATTGTTTTTATAATTTGTATTATTGTAGTGCTTAGGAGCTCTAGTCACACACAGACACACACTGTGCTAGGCTCTGCACAAATACAGAAGAAAAAGAAGGTTCCTGTCCCTGACAGCTTACACTCTACGTATAAGACAAAAGACCACAGATAGTTACAGATAGATGGGGGAGTACAAGAAAACAATGAGAATATTGGTCAGAATGATAGGCAGTGGTCTCATCTCACCAGCAGCCTAACTGATGTTTTCTGTAGAAAACTAGAGTTGTAAGGAGGGTTTTGGAGGAGGATAATGAGGTGCCTTTGTGGATGATTATAGTGAGCTCCTCCAAAGTGTGAAGGGCAGCATGGGAGAAGGCATGAAGGTGTTCATTCGAAAGTATAACATGGGCAGTGGAGGCTGGCATCATGGTCCAGAGTCAGGAGTCGACATCACAATACTGAATCAGAAATAATATTTGGGGTGGGGATAGGCCATGAAGGACTCGGGGCTAGGAAAATGACTTTTGCAGCACCGTGGATATAAGAAGGGCAAAATTGTTTTTGTCAAAGCCAGAGAAAAGTAGGTTGCAGTAATCAAGATGTGAGATGATGAGAACCTGAACGTGAGTTTTACCTGTCGAGCTGTACAGGGAAGGCTGTATTTAGAGATGTTATGCAGAAAGAATTGGCAAGTTTTAAATATAGGCCGGATATAAGAACCTAGAATGAGGTCCAAGTCAAAGATGATGCCCCAGTTTATTGGCCTGAGTGTTAGGCAGGATGGAGGTGTTGTCCATAGTGGTCAAGAAAGGAGGTAGAGGGACAAATTTTGGGGGAGAAGATTACAAAGCTCTGTTTTAGCCATGTTAAGCTTGAGCTGATGACTAGACATCAGTGAGAGGATGTCAGAGAGATAGTCTAAATTTTTAGTTTGGACAGAAGGTGACAGGTCTGGAGCACAGAGGTCGCTCTGTGAGCTATCAGCATAGAGGTGGTAGTGGTATTTGTGTTTGTGGATCAGATTACCCAGAGATAAAGTGTAGCGGCAGAAGATGAGGACACAAACTGGAGGAACCCTCACAGAAAGCTGAAGGGGGAATGAAGAGTGTGTTATGACACTCGGAGGGCCAGGCATGCTAGCTGTTAGTTCACCTAACTTTTGCGTCTCTGTCAGGGATGGTAGAGGTGCTTGATTCCTGACCTAGGCTAGGAGCATTTGGTCTTATTAAAATCCAAGGTCTTCTTATAAGTCTGCGCAAAATTATCTTCCCAGCATAGGCGCTGACTTACTCAGATCCTGGGGGGTGCTCGATCCTCACTGCACCTCAGGCCCCACTTCTAGCCCTTCCTCCAAGCCCTCCTTCCCACCTTTGCTCTGCCCTGGACCCACCCCCACCCCGTCCCGCCTCTTCCCACCCTGTCTGGGCCTTTGCCCTTAAGTGGGTCAGGATAGGGGGGTCTGGGCCCTCTATCTACATTGGGTTCAAATCCAGGGCCCTGTGGGAAGTGAAACTGGCAGGGTCCTTCCTGAAAAGAGTCTAATTCTAAGACTGTTCTCAAAGGGGGTGCTGGTTGGGGAAGGCTCTGCCTGTGGGCCTTCTCTGCTCTGTGATCCCCTCTCAGCCTTCTGTCTGGCTCCTTAGAGGAGGGGTCCTCTCTCCTGCACTCTTTGTCTGGGCTCCTTTTAATTCGCTCCTCCAGCTGGTGCATGCTTGGCAGACCTGGAGGGGTGGGACCACCTGGGTCCGGAATTACTTTTTAACCCTTCCTGGCCCAGGGTGGGGATTGAATAAGTCATCACAAAGAAGAATATCTGAAGGAGCGGTAGAGAGGTAGGAGGCGGCACAGGAAAGGACCAGATTGCAAGAAGAGCACAGTTAATGTTGTCAAAAGTCACATGTCTGTCTTTTGATTGCAAGGTTTTATACTGCTACCCATCTCCGTAGTATCTGAGCAATGTCACATAAAATCAGTAGAAGAGTGAAGTTCTTCCTGGATTTCCTGAAGTCTCTGACACACCTTCATTTTCTGGGTATACAAAGTCTGCTTGGCTTACAAACTCTGCACTACTGTTATTGTGTTGTGTGTCTATGTATGAGAGAGAGAGAGAGAGAGAGAGAGACAGTGTGTGTGTAACTTTCAGGTCTTACTTTGCTTGTTTTTGGTGGGGAGAGGGGTTGGGAGAGGCAGGTACAAAAAGTGTCAGTGCTATGAATGCCATCATTGTTTTGGTGAAAAGGAGAGAGGCTAGAGAAGGGCCCACACTGCTCAATTCAGATCCAGATATGGATTTATAACACTTCAAATGTTGGGCGTGTGACATAATGGAATTTTGGCTGGATACAATCACGACCTCTGATACTTCTGGGGGTTCAGGTAGATAACTGGGAAGCATAGACACTGACTCCGTGTATACCCATGGAAAAAAGAAAAAGTGAGTGCTCAGCACCCATTGGCAGCCCTGCAAAATTGGCTCCTCCCTCTCCCTCCCAGCGCCTCTGGCCTGCCGCGATCAGCTGTTCCACAACATGCAGGAGGCACTGGGGGAGGGGAGGAGAAGGGGAGGACTGGGGGCAGGAAAAGGTGGGAAGGGTGTGAAAAGAGGCAGGGTAGAAAGAGACGGGATGGGGTGGGAGTGGGGCCGGAGAAGAGGCGGGAAGAAGGGCTTGGAGGAAGGGCTAGAAGTGGGGCCTGAGGGATCGAGCACCCCCCAGGATCTGAGTAAGTCAGCGCCTATGCTGGGAAGATAATTTTGCGCAGACTTATAATAAGACCTTGGATTTGATCTTTGATTCAATATGAAAATAATTTTGTCATTTTTAATCTATCAATGTCTTGAGTGGGCACCTCCACTAATGATGGGCTCAATTGTGGCCTACTTTGCTGGTGGTGTGGAGCTACACTGCACTGGCAGGGCAGCAGAATGCCTCCTATAAATCCCTGGTGAGTAAAAGGAAACATGGTCATGGCTACACCTGCTTATAAGGTGCATCATAGTGCCATATAACGTGGGTCCCCTGTTACCAGGTGATGCAGAGGGAGGAGGGACAATGGTTCCACAACCTCTCTGAACCTGCATTTCCATCTTAAGAAGTAGTTTGTCCTTCTGAGTCCATGCTTTCCTAAGCAGAGGAGCAACAATTGTACCTTGCCCCTATGAGGTCCATGTAAGGTATTGTATGAATATTTGTGTCCTACCTCTATAGCTCACAGCCCCTTCATGATATTGACCAGATATTTCCCCCCCTTCTATACTGTTTTCTTAGTATTTTGCACTGAATGCCATTCCTTATCCATGCTTGTAATAATAAATTAGTACCACTACAGGAGCAAAGAACAGGTATTCCTCTGGTGTGTTCTTTTTGCACCTAGTCTAAGCACTATCAGGGTAGAAAAGAAATCCATTTCTCATTTGACACCTTAGGCTTTTAACCTGGGTCTGCAAACAGGTGGAATAATAATATTTACTAAACTCTCCTGGTTTATTGCAGTTTTCTTAATGTCCATGGAAACTTCTGTGATAATATTTTTTTTCCTGACTACCATTTTGTACACTGCTGTACCGCAATGTGTATGTAAACTCAGCTCTTATAAGGGTTACTGACAGTGTTATTATCACCCTTTCATGGAAGGCTCAGTCTTTTATGGGAATAACATACTGAATAAACCCATTTACCCATTTTTGGGTCACTTAACCACAGCAAATAAAGTCTTCCACAAACATCAAAAGGATTCTATTAAAAAGCGCAGATTGATCTGATGCTTAAATTAAGCATTCTGTTAGAGGTTCCATTCCTCTCAGCTACCTTTTAAGTGTGATGTTGGAAAAGCTTCACTAAAGGATTAATTTTGTTTATAAAAACTCACAGCAGGCTGTCCAATGTTACAAGCAGCATTTTAGAATAATGAAAATAGAGCATGAGACAGCTTTTGTGTGACAACTGTAAATCAGTACTTTAATATTGCACTAACCATAAAGACTAGGCAGTGGAAAAAAAGTATTCCCTGTATGTATGTTGTATGTGTGAAAGCTCACTGTATGGCATATTATTTTACACGTATAACAGAGCAAATACATTGGATGAGGCACAGAAGTATTCATCCCATGATTTTCACATCCCCCTTCCCCCTCTCCCACCAAGCCCAGGAGTTTTCTTGTTTTCAGATTTTTATTAATGGCAGCGGAGAAAAGAAAGGCTTTTTTTTTTTTTCCTTTTTCTTTTTCTTTTAAATTGCAGGGATTGAAAGTTCAAAATTTAATTACAAAACCTGCATAATTATATATGTTCTCTAGATGACATGACATTTTGTATTATGGAGGTATTGTTAGCAACATCATAGTTAAGACTGCATTGAGAGTTGCACTTAAAGCAGGATTAAAATCCCTCTATTTCACACTTCATTGATTGAATTTAGTTTCTAGATTTAACACAACAACTTTTCAGAGCAGAGCTGAATTTTCTATTCTATTTTTATATAACATTTACTTTTTTTTCTCTAAACAGAGGAAAGTGTGATTTAAAAATGATCCTTTTATGATTTCCCCCTTTGTTCCCCTAAGAATCAGTGAGTTATGGGTTCTTTGTACCCAAAGAGTGACAGTGACCCAAACTTCAATCCTCACACATACATACACAGTCCCACCTCAGATAGGCCACTTATCAAAATGTTCCATTATTCCACTGCTTAACCATACCATAATTTAGCTCCACAAGGAAAGGTGTTGGAATTACCCAGACCCAACAGCTGCTTTCCTTGCTCTCCTACTGCTCTTTTTTGCTATGTCCGACAAACACCCTCATCATTCCTAACTAGAGCTAGTCAGAGAAACTTTGATGAAACCACATTCCATTGGAATATGCAGTTCCAACAAAATCAAAGCCCTCTGCAAAACTGGGTTGATTTTGCCAGAATTTCATTTTAAACCAAAACTGGGGAAGAAAAGTTCAAAACAGAACAACCACCTTATACATACAACCTCATCTCCAACCTTATACTTTTAACACTAGATAAACTGATAAAACATAACACATTATACCACTGCACATGTCTACAGCAAATAAATCTTAACTTAGCTGAAGTTGCATATTGTGCATGCAGAGTACCTTCTGCGTGGATATGAAGTTTGCAGTTTAGAAAGTTGCATGCATATGTGGCTAACCTAGTTATAAAGTACAGATTGCACATGAATTCTGGCAAGAGGAGGAGGGAGACATGCAACTTGCTGGTACCTGCTGGTGGCAGGTGCCCAATGCAGATGCTTATTCAATAGTGAGTTGGTTTCCTTGATAAATCAGAATTGGAAGTAGATTAGAAGCCAAGAAGCTGGTAATGGGGCTGGAGCTCCTAATTAGTGCTACAGTAAGGAAACAATCCACTCTTCCCCACCACCTTAACCCTGAGAGGAGGGAGGGATGTGGAGGTTTCAACAATGGTGCTAGGACCAGGTTAACAGAGATGGTGGTGGTTGGGGGCTGGCAGCAGCCCTCCATCAAGTGGAATGGTCTACAATAGAAAGGATGACCTGCTCTGTACAAGTTATTGCCAGATAGTTCCCAGATGTGCTACATAATGAAGTTGCAGCCTAATTATGTCATATTCTGGTGTCTTGTCTTTCTTTCTGAAGTGTCTGGGACAAGGGCTGCTGAGCTTGTAAGGTGAAAAATGTTAGGGAAGCCTCTTTGCAAGATTTGCAGTCTGATAAATTCCCCACCCTGATACACTTCAGCATCTGTGCAGGTCATAAGGTTTTCTTGCAATGCAAGATCTCTTAAGGGACAAGGCATTTTGATGTCCTCCAGCCAAAGAGTCCCAGGGTGAGGGAATTAAAATGCACTGTTTTCAATTTGTAGCAGCTCATCGAAGAACTGAACAGTGAAGCTTCACTTTGTTCCTCCCTATCCTATGTTTTTATATTACAAATAAAAAGCCTTGGATGTTTCATACAAAAAAAATCATTTGCCTTTTTGGAGAGGTTGAGCACCCAAATCTTCATTTTACTTCAAAGGGAGTTGCAGGTGCTCAGCACCTCTGGGGGGGTGGGGGGGAGGGGGGAAACAACAACCTTGCACAAACACAGTTGAATCAAGCAGCTGTTCAGAATTAAATGTATGTTCACAGTGTTTTACAGTATTCAGCCACCTCTACTCAAAACTCATGAAATGCCAGTGTTAAAGTTGCAAATGCAACCTTAATTCTTCCCCTTTTCTGTCCTGGATTTCTGAAAGCTTTTAATTTTCTATGATCACACTTTACTTTTGAAGTAATATAATATAAAGTTATACAATTTGCTACAACCTGAGATACACATTCTATGTGGTATGTTCTGCACTCAGTTAAAGGGTCCACTCATTCTCACCTGCCACACATTATATTTATAAAGAAATGGAATCAAGTTTTCAGACATGACTAGTGATTTTGGGTGCCCAAATTGAGATCCTTATATGCCCATGAAATAGTCAGAGAGTGGATGCTCTGTACTTTCTGAAAAATCAGGCTCAAGTTTGTCTCTCAAGTTTGGAACATGGATACTGAAACACCCAGAATCACTAGTCCCTTTGGTAAATTTAGACCACATTGTAAAAGTGTGATATTATGGTTATTTCAATCCAGATTACCTAATTCTCATATCACAAACAGAGGATTCTATCTGCTGGAGAGAAAAAGCAGAATGAGCAGCTTCAGAATTAAGGATACTAAATATCTATAGAAATGAACGATTGACAAAAAATTAAAAGGGATATGATCAACATTTCACAGAATAATCTTTTTCAAAGTTTTCCATGAGTTGTCAATAGAATCATAATTTTAAATTTAAATTATGTAAAAATGCAATTTTTCTACTACTCATGGATAATTTGTGATGTTATAATGTTCATTCATCTAAATCAAGGAGCCAGACATAAGAAGGGGTGGAGAAGGAAGAGAACAAACACAATTTAAACCACTACATGAAGCAAAATTACCTTAAACAAAAATTCACACTGTGTACGAGTGCAGAAATGAAAATGAAGGTTCCACAACTAAAAAATAAAAAGCATTAATTTAAACTACGAAGCAAAGCATACTATGACAGATTTCCCTTAGGTACAGCCTCTTACATTATACCCAATATAACACAGCCAATTATTGTGCAGCACCATCTGTTTCCTCAGACCTGCGTCTAGCAGGTTGGAAAGGCTGTTTTACCTCCTTTCTGGATCTGTTAAATTTATCTCAGACACAGGGGAGAAAGAGCATGTAAACTGCTGTTGCAGGAAAAATGGACATATCCTGATGATTACAAAATAATAGGCAATACCCAATGATCAGATTAATGATTTCCTTCTATGGATCAGGTTTCCAGCTATAAAATAACTAATACTAATACACCTACTCATATGCACATTAGTAGCACACAGATGATCTTTTATTAATGAAACCTAGTATTTTATCCTTTGAATATAAATTCTGAAACTTGGAATATTGTAACTTTTCAAAAAGAACCTACAAAACATCAACATTAAAAATAACCATTATAGGCCAATCCTGCCATTGGATCCTTACAGAAGGGCATTGCATGTTTATGGAAAACAGCCTTCATCAAATTTATTAAATTTATAACATTTAATGGAAAAGTATTTTCAGTCACCCCATGACAATGCAGGATTGTACATGATAGCATATTCTTGAGTGCTTTGTCCAGTCTAATTATAAATGACTCAAGTGATGGAGCTTTCACCACTGCCTTTGGGAAACTATTTCACCATTTCTCAAAATAGTTAGAGCATTTTCCTTTGCTTAATTTCCTTCTGTTACTCCTACTTACGATTCAGAACTAGAAACTATGGCTGCTATTTGAAAGAACTTGAGACCACTCAAAGAGAGTGTCAAATTGATTATACCCTATATAGAAGATTATGTTCCAATTAGGTCATTATGATATATTATTAAAATTTTGTAGCAATTGGAAAAGTACAGAACACAGAGACTGTGCAACAGTGGATCCCAAAATAACAATTTAGAATAATAAAAAGAGAGACACTTACAGAAACAAGGCAAGGAAAATATTGTGGGCAATGAGTTTTCAATATGGTACATGGGAAAGTCAGATGACTCAGATGTAACTGTAAAAGTGATATAATTGGAATGCCCAGTTCTCTGTAGAAAGCACAGAAAATGAACATGCATCTACCCTTAATATTATTGCCCATTTAGCTGAATGATAGCTCAAACTTAGGCTTTGCAGGGTGCTTTCTGATTCAATGAGAAACTACTGACCAAGTCAGTGCATTTTTTAAGATCTTGTCTACACTGGCGGCAGCATGTAGGGTACAGGCATGACACATGTACCTACATACTGCAGTGAAAGCCAGGTGGCATCCATCCTGTGGTATACAGCTACACCCAGAGGTGAAAGGCTCTGACAGAGGGGAGGCAGCAGACTATTACACTGCTAAAAACAGCAGTGTAGACGAGGGAGAAACTGCTGGGCATATAGACAGCCTTGAAGGTTATATACCGTAGGTTCTGGTATGTCTTCCCCCTCTCATAGCAGCTATGTATAGAGGTTTAGGGAATCGGGTTTCAGGTTTTTCCTGCTGTGGACAGGAGACAGTATGGGGGTGGGATTTTGCTTCATCCCACCCCCCAGGTTAGTCTCTCTGGGACAGGGAGATGGGGAGCAATCAAGCCTTGGACAGGTAGATGGAGGCCTGTTATTTGGTCCAGGGTGAGCCAAGGGCAGGATACGTACAAGGGTGAAGGGCTGGGGGAGCCTGGGGTAGTGTGTTTGATTATCAAAGGCAGCCTATCAAGCTTGTGGAAGGGGGCACTCCAGGTGAAGCACTCCCTCAGGCAAATGAGCTGGCTGCGTTTGATGGTGGGACAATCAGCAGGGATTTGGTACAAGTAATCAGGTATTGATACAAGTATTGTGTCTGAAATTGTTTCCACAGCATTACAGGCCATACCAAGTGTAATGGATTGCCCAGATCCAGGACATTCCACTCAGGTGATTGCAATAGAGGAGGGAGACGCTGAGGCTGGGGTGAATTAAATCAACAATGGATAAAGGTTCCTGATTGCATTTTCAGACCCACACACTTCTGGGAGCTGGCAGCAGGAGCCAGCCGGGAACCCAGGCAGAAGCCACCAGCGCTATGGAACCCTGGCGTAGAACGGTTGTCGGTGTGGTGTGGAGATCAGTTGATCCACGCACACGGCAGGGCTGTGAGAGAAGTTTTAATGGTTTCACACAATTTCAGGATCAGGAAGGCAGGTCAGCAATATGGCCCATTACAACAGGTGCTGTGGTACATGCTGTCATTGGCAACCCATCAACTGCTGTCCTCCACAATCTCAAATCATCTTTCTGCCATTACATTCGGCAATAGGCTAAATGGTTATCCTGATCCTTGCAGTGGTTTTTTAGTTTGAATGTTTTTTGGCAGGTTGGTCACATACCAGTGGCTACAGGGAGGATTCCTGTCGTCCCATCACAGTTTTCATGCTCAGGGATCTCATGCAGATCCTTGGCACCATATGTCAGAGTGGACGGGAGGCGGACTTGTTCAGGGCAGCACTCCTGATAGCATTTTTTGGTGCTTTCAGGATCAGCGAGCTAGTACCTGAGTCCATTAGGGACTGTACAGAAAGGGCTTTGGAACTGCATGATATACAATGGCATGTGCATTCAGTGATATTACACTTGCGAAGATCAAAGATGGATCAAGTCGGCCGGGGTGGAATTTGTTATCCTCCAGGAGGGTGGTGAGCCTGTGGTCTGCCTCGTTCAGGCTTTGAAGGTCTACATGGTGATATGGCGAAATGGGGAAGGCCCCCTTTTTATGCACAGTGACGGTAGTCCCTCACAGCATATCAATTTGTTACCGTGTTGAGACAGGGGCAGACGAGGTTGGGGCTGCCAGCCCATGAATTTGGTTCCCACTCATTCAGAATTGGGACAGCAATGGCAGCAGCCTAGCTAGGTATGAGAGCAGAGGCTATTCAGGCAATCGGGCATTGGCATTCGGATGTGTACCGAACGTATGTAAGACCTCAGGGAGTAAATCAGCCTTAATTTGTTGTAATCTCATTACGGATGTTGGACGACCAGCCCTGCAGATGGTGGTGCCGCTCTGCAGGCACAGTATTGTTTTTTGGGCACATAGGCATGCTTCCAAGTTGCCCGAGGGTTCACAGCTGGGCTTCAGTGGTGAAGCAGTACTCAGTTGGCATGCAAAGAGGGACATGTAATGGGATCAGCTGATACCGCTGTTGTATGCTGTGCGGGCCAGTCAGTGGCCACCCCAGATATAATTGTGGTACACCTTGGGGGAAATGATTTGGGAATGCTTAAAGGCAGGGAACTAATGCTCAGAGCAAAGAGGGACTGATCTTTGAAAATTTCCCAGGAGTTAACATTGTATGGTCAGACATGCTTCAGCACAGGGTCTGGCTGGGAGCTATGAGCCCTCTCCCCTCCCCTCCCCCCCCCCCCCCCCCCAGGGTGGTCAAGGCAAGGAGGTATGTGAACAGGGAATGTGGCCAAATTCCTTGGGACCCTAGGAGAGGCAGTAATTTCACATACTGGCATAGTACATGGGGCACCAGAGTTGTTTCAGGATGATGGGGTTCACCTGTCAGACTTAGGCACTGTCATGTTTTTAACTGATATAAAAGAGGGTATGAGGAGATGTCTGGGAACCCGACTTGGTTTGGGGAGGAGGCAGCCAAGTTAATGACTGGATGGGGCGGGGGGGAATGGAGGGTAAGATCTCGGATTTGCTGGAGGGACTTGGATGGAAAAAGAGGAGGAGCTGGTAAAAGCTCCCCGGGTAATTATGGAATGAACATGAGGTTACCTGTATCTGCCAGGTAGTCCCAGACAGCTAATAATAAAGTTGCGGCCTGATGAAACCCATGTCAAACATCTCCTGTCCTTCTTTCAGTATAGCCAGACAATATTCACATCTCCTTTTTCACTAAACAAAACAGACAACTCTCTTTTTGCAGAAGTCTTAGGCCAGGCACACTTACTCTATCCCAGGAAATAGATCTCTTGTCTTTGTTTCTTTCTAAGGATGCACACAGACTCACAGCAAAACAAAGACTCTCCTGCAGATTCCCACTCAACAGTTTTGTCCCAGGTCTCAGCCCCTGAGATTGAAATCCCCATTAGTCCCCTGGGCTCATGATGATCTTGCTAGATTGCTCCAGGCATCCACCCCTCTGCTTTGTCTGCAGCTGTTTTTTGCTACACAAACCAGTTTCACTTGGGTGCTTTATTATACCTATTTTCTTTAACAAGGTCTGTAATTGCCTTTGCTTTCAGTACCCCAATGATTGTCCATTAACACCTCCTTCATAACAGAATTTCAATAAGTTTGTGGAATAATTTATTCCTTTTGCCATCCCCCTAATGTAAACAATCCCTTTCTACCATGATCACAGCAGGGCCAGACTCAGGATTTTGAAGAAATTTTGTGAAGAAACTCTTTGGAGCCCTTCTGAAGCTCATTGACTCATTTCATGTTAAAAAGGGAAACATGATCTTGGTGTCACAATCAGTCTCCAGAGGAGGGAGAAGATGACCCCCAACTTTTGTGCTGCAGTCCTTGCATAACTGCCAACATTTAAAACTGTTTTTAAGGGTCAATTCTCCTAATGAACAAGGGCAAGTTGTGTCATTCGTAACTGAGGCAGCACTATTCCTCCCTGACGCGACTTGGTCATGAGTTCCTCTCGTCCCACAAGGGAAGAATGTTGTGACTTTTGACCATGGGTTTCAGTCTCCAAAGGCCAACTCTAAGCTCTGTATGTCATACTTACAGGATTGGAGACTCTATTACTGGGAAGGAGTGACTATGAAAAAAAAATTGGATTGTTTTAGAAAATCAGCTGACCATGAGCTCCCAAAGCGATGTTGTGGTCAAAAGGACTAATGCAATCCTTGGATGCATCAACAGGGAAATCTCAAATAGGAGTACAGAGGTTATTTTACCTCTGTATTTGGCACTAGTGTGACCGCTCCTGGAATACTGCATCCTGTTTTGGTGCCCATAATTCAAGAAGGATGTTGACAATTTGGAGATGGTTTAAAGAGCCATGTGAATGATTAAACAATTAGAAAACACACCTTATAATGATAGACTCAAGGAGTTCAATCTATTTATCTTCACAAAGAGAAAGTAAAGGGGTAACTTGATTTCAATCTGTAAGTACCTACAAGGGGAACATATATTTGCTAATGGGCTCTTCAGTCTATCAGAGAAAGGTATAACATGACCCAAAGGCTGGAAGTTGAAGCTAGACAAATTCATACTGGAAATAAGGTGTAGATTTTTAAAATGAGGGTAATTGACCACTGGAGTAATTTCCAGTGGTCATGGTGGATTGTCCATCACTGACCATTTTTTTTTAAATAAAGATTGGATATTTTTCTAATACATACACACACAGAATTATTTTGGGGGAGTTCTATGGCCTGTTTTATATAGGAGGTCCAAATAGATCAACAATAGACCAACACAACTTTCATCACTAATGATTAATGTATGTTATGAAGGCTATTCCTGAAACTAAAAGGGGACAAACAACCACTACTGTTTTTCCTAAATGAAAGCAGAGATTAGCCTTGACACAAAAACTTGTATGGTAATGGAGACACACTCACCCTTCCAGTATGATTTAGAAGAAATCAGAGTATAGACAACCAAACAAAGGGCTATGTATGTTGCATTTCATATTTGTCAGTTTGTCTAAAACAGCTCAAAATTCAGACAAAAAAGATAGACAAATCAGATCCATTTTATCCACCGAGAAACAAATTAACATCAATACAGAAACCAATGCTGTACTGCACTCTTTGTCCTTCTTTTTAACTCCCACTCCAATTTCATTCCATTTTAAATTCCTATTCAATTGTATTTTTCTGAATAGTGAACCACTCAGGGAATGCAACTCTGACCTGTATGTCTGTATATTTTCTAGTTAGTGGAAGAAATATATATATTTTCAGGGATGTGTTCTAGCCAAGACAAATACAACATAAAACTAAGTGATTCTCATTATTAAGCCTACTTTGTCAGATATGGGATTTCAGAGTCCCTCAATTCAGTAATAATCTGTCATAGGAGATAAGGCAAACAAGTGCTAATTAAACTTTTGGACAACAGCCAAGCTATCATTGCTGAAACAAACAAGAAAGGCAATGGTATGATTTTAAATATATTCCGTTTAAATATATATTGCTTCTTTTTTTTACTTTGCCAGACCTTTTAGGTTTTAAGTGACATGATCACAAGAGTTTAAAAAACACAATGATACTTAATGATAAGGCATAGAGTCATAGAATTTCAGGCCAAAAAGGACCACAAGATCATCTAGACTGACCTCTTGTATATCACAGGCCACCAATACCAGCCAGGACATGCACACTAAACCCAATAACCAAAATTAGAACAAAGTGCTACAGCCCACAGTAGATAAAACTATTATGTGCCACTGGCAGAGAAAAGAGGAACCAAGGTGGACCAGTGCCAGAGGCCACCACAATGGCAGGAAAATGACTAAGTGTTTGGAACATGTTTAGAGATTGTTTACGAAGAACTAGAATTTAGTTTAGTAGTACTGCTCAGGTTAGAATATAAATTGTACACAACAAGGAGGCAATTTCTAGAAATAACTAAGGGACCTCAGTGATGCCATTACATTACTCTTTAGAGGTAAACTGCCAGAAAAGGATATTTATATGTACCCTTTGCTACTGATCAATGTAATGAAATTAGCTATTGAGAAGTTCTGCTCTGAGTGTCACCTGCTACCCGTAGTAGTAAGCATCCTATAAATCATGGTTAAAAGTAAATGAAGTAGACTATAATAAATGAGGCTAGAGACTGTGTAGTTAATCAGTTAGTGAAAAAGCTGCATAACATGCATATATTCATTAGAAAATGGCTACATCACTGGATCTTTGACATATGAGTTTTGCTACCCACATTCTATCTACCTGAGTGGAGAGATTATAATTTGGTGATTGGATGAGTTCTGTGGCATAAAGAGTGCTGTCTCTGAATAAAGTGGTACAGAAAGTAGTTTATTGTTCTGAATATCCAGTCAGGGACTGATTCTAATACTTTTGTTCCAAGTAATCTTTTTTGTTCCAAGGAGCTATGGTCTCTTTAGGCCCACTGAAGACAGATCTGGATACTTTATCAGCCCATGCAACAGGTGGAGTACAGTGCGAAATATTTGCATTCCTCTTAGTAGAAAATTCATCCAAAACTACCACTTCACACACACATAGTACATGAAATTATCTGTGTAAGTAACTTGTTTAAAATGAATAACTTCCAAGTAAATTCCACACCAGTAGTATTCATCAATGCACTTCACTCTGCAAACAGTGGGATATTAAGACAACATACATGAATAATTAAAGAAAGCACAAAGGTAGGAAGAGAACAAGAGGGGAAAAAAATCAGAACTATTACCAGTTCATTCATGCAAAACCTAAAACATTATCTGAAAAGCCAGGTATTCGGATCCGGATTTGATCATCAAAGAAGTGATTAATATGGACAGCTATACTGACTCAGTATAGTTAAACTGCTGCTACCATTGATACCAAAGATGACAGTCTTGAAGCAGTATCACAGTACTCCAATTTATTAAACAATGGATTATTCTTTGGACGGAGTGTAAAAGTTTCTTTTCTCCTTGGACAATCTTGTCTTGTTTACTAGAAAAAATGAATTCTTCATTTGTCTTTGATTTCTTCTTTGACCTTCTAACAGGTACCAAAGCAGTGATACAGACCAATATCATACTTATATCAAGTCATAACTAGCAGCAGAGGTTTTAACTATCCAAAAATATCACAATATTATTTATTCTTTAACTCTTTCTAAAATTGATACTTTGACCAAATGTCATAGAATATCAGGGTTGGAAGGGACCTCAGGAGGTCATCTAGTCCAACCCCCTGCTCAAAGCAGGACCAATTCCCAACTAAATCATCCCAGCCAGGGCTTTGTCAAGCCGGGCCTTAAAAACCTCCAAGGAAGGAGACTCCACCACCTCCCTAGGTAACGCATTCCAGTGCTTCACCACCCTCCTAATGAAATAGTGTTTCCTAATATCCAACCTAGACCTCCCCCACTGCAACTTGAGACCATTGCTCCTTGTTCTGTCATCTGCCACCACTGAGAACAGCTGAGCTCCATCCTCTCTGGAACCCCCCCTCAGGTAGTTGAAAGCAGCTATCAAATCCCCCCTCATTCTTCTCTTCTGGAGACTAAACAATCCCAGTTCCCTCAACCTCTCCTCATAAGTCATGTGCTCCAGACCCCTAATCATTTTTGTTGCCCTCCGCTGGACTCTTTCCAATTTTTCCACATCCTTCTCGTAGTGTGGGGCCCAAAACTGGACACAGTACTCCAGATGAGGCCTCACCAATGTTGAATAAAGGGGAATGATCACGTTCCTCGATCTGCTGGCAATGCCCCTACTTATACAGCCCAAAATGCCGTTAGCCTTCTTGGCAACAAGAGCACACTGTTGACTCATATCCAGCTTCTCGTCCACTGTGACCCCTAGGTCCTTTTCTGCAGAACTGCTACCTAGCCATTCGGTCCCTAGTCTGTAGCAGTGCATGGGATTCTTCCGTCCTAAGTGCAGGACTCTGCACTTGTCCTTGTTGAACCTCATCAGGTTTTTTTTGGCTCAATCCTCTAATTTGTCTAGGTCCCTCTGTATCCGATCCCTACCCGATCATAGTTTTCTGAATTTATTTATAGAGAAAAATATTAAATTTTATAATTCATATTTTGATTAGTAAAGAACTGCATGCTGTCTAGTTTTCTAGCTAACAGAAGTAAAATCTCTGCGTTTTATTGCACCACAATTGATTGCCACATGACCTGTATTGTCCACAACAACTTAAAAAGCTGCCAGTTACCAATGCAAATGCTGTTAATGGACAGATAAACTTAGAAATAAAATATGCTACATGAAACCATTTTGATCTTAGTAATTGCCTTAATTTTTGATCCTTTCTTTTTTTGGTCTACTGTGTAAGTGTTGTCCTTAAATATTAATGATGATGTTATCATGAGATAACACAGTACACAGAGTATAGAGAGCCCTCAAGGAATCAACCAAATGAATACAGGATAATGAATCCCAGGAAGAGTTGCTGGAACTATAAATCTTTCATTTAATTGCAATGGAGATTCCTCCTATATCACTGAAGTTTCACAAGTTTTTTCTCAGGTTGCCATTATAGTAACATCTGGTAACATTTCCCTTCATGATATCTCAGCACAAAATGCTTGAAATATTCCAATTGGATCAAAATATCTGAGAGTTACCAAAGTACTGTTTGGAAAACTATCAACATCTTTAAAGTGTTTTTAAATAGAAAATAACATTTACCTTCCTCGTGGTATTTTGGAACATAAGCATTGCTATACTAGATGAGATCCATGATCCATCTAGCCCAGTATCCGGTCTCTGACAGAGTCCAGCTTCAGAGGAATAAAAATAATAAAAAAAAAACAAGAGAAACCTCACAGAAAACAGATTTGCTGTAATCTGCATCCCTGTGAAGGTTTTATCCAATCCCTGATAGTCAGAGATTGTTTTTAACCCGGAGACATAACAGTTATCCCTTTTGATACTCTTTGTTATTATTAACTATTATAATTGTGGATATTTTGAACAAAGGTTAAATTAATGAAGTCAGGCTTCCAGGATAGTTTAGTGTCTAGTAGCAATTATTTTTGCTGCCAATTGGGGTCCTGGATAGATTCAGTTTCTGGAACTTGCCATCTATGATGGACTAGGGGTGTTAGGGAATCAGTTTCTCAGACCCTAAGAGAAGTGTCTTGTGTTGTTCAACAGAAGGCACTAAGGGTAACAATTTTTAAAATGACTAAATGACTTAGGCATTTAACAGCCTAAATCCCACTGAGGTGGAGACAGCAGCAAAATGAGGACAGACATGCATGGAATTGAGCGGCAGGCTGCAAGTTTTATTAAACTTTTAGCACAACGGAGGGACATTACCCCACCCATCATCCATACTCCCCTATGCCAGACATTTAATTGGTTCCAGTGCAGTGGTTACAGGGATCCTTCCCATATAACCCATTAACTAGTGCCAGGGTTACAGGGCTCCTTATCATATAAACCATAACTCAGCTCTCTTTGATTCCTAGCACCCTCCTCCCCGCAAGGAGGACAGAGGATGCAGCAGGGTGGTGACACTGGACTGTGAGGGTCAGAAAGTCTCAACATATCATTTGACCTCTAGACTCATCACCAAAATCCCAGGTCTTTCTGGGAATGAACAACACCAGCCCAGTACCTCAGTGAGATACTAAGCACATTAAGCCATGTTGGCCCATGGAAGAAAAAAATCCTTCCTGACTCCCAAACAGGTGATAGCCCACAGCATCTGTCAGGTCGGGTTGCCAATCCTAGTTCAGGTGGGCTGCTGGAACAAAGTTGACAGACAGTACACATGGCCCCTGCACTAGGCTAAATCCTGGGAGCTGGGGAATGCTGGCCAGTTGGCACCCCTCTCCCCCAGGTGGCCAATGGGTGCCAGAGAGTTGCAGGGGGTGGAGCTATTTATTGTTCCTTGGCACATGTCTCCCTCCCTTGCCACTGGGACTGTACCTCAGTTTCCCGCACCCGTTTATGCGGGTGGACGGCATTTGACATAGGCTTCTCAGTGACTTTTGAAAATGGAACTTAGGCATCTACATCACTTAGGAGCTTTGAAAATGTTTATCCTAAGTCTCATTAAGGAACAGTATTTATGAGTTCCAGTCGGAATTCTGCCCAGTCCTCCTCATGAGACAAAAACTAGGGCTGTTACAGTGGGTCTTCTCCACTGCATTGCAGTAGTAATTTTCACCCATAAAGTGAGTGAAAAACAATATCACTTATGAAAATGAATGGAAGATTTGGCATCATTTAACACCTAGTTTGAGCGTGTCATTTAGGACTGATCAAAAAAGTATGACAAAAATGAAATTTCAGTGAAAATGGGAACAAAAATTGTCAAATTCCATTCACCACCAATTTCCCAACCAACTCTCATGTAAATAGATACACAAAGTGCAGTATTTGAGCATCAGGTCAGGTCAATATAAAGGGAGAAAAAAGGGAATATGGATTCCACGATTAATTCTGACAGTCTTTTGTGCTAACTTTTAATAGCATCTTGGCAATGTACTCTCTTATTAGGGTACCAATTTCTGGCATTTGGTCAGAGGACTAAAGAATAATAGTAAAGAGTCAGATCTTTAGTAGTACTGGCTTCCAAATTTTGACTTCAATCTTAGCAAAAGTAACAGTAGCAGAGTAAAAAGTAATATACTGTTTTCTGCTCCTTCATTCCCAAAAACATTTTGGTTCTGCAACCTATAATTGCTATGAAGTAATAAATATTTTGATTTCATTATTCCGTAACTGAATATGTATCTGCTTAATAAAATTCTTAATAATTAGAACATCACAGCATAACTGGTATTCTGTTCCAAAAGGGAAAAAGAAGTTAATGTATAGAGCTGTCAGCATTTATGAGCTACATATTGAATGTAGTAGTACATTATTGCATTGCTGGATTGGTTCACCACTCGTTTTGAAACAATAATTGCAAAAATTACCTTGATTCCAAGTTACAGCGACTATTAATTACTTTTCTTCTTTCCCATATCAATATATTGAGTAGAATATCACAGCACTCACTTCTTTTACTCTGAAAATGATCTTTACCTCAACATTTCTCATTTGTATATAAGACTATAATACGGACATACTTACCCACATGACAAAGGCATTCACACCAGAAGATCATAGGTTTACTTTTCAGCAAGGACCTGGCAATTAGTGCACTAGTAGTGGTGAGTGAACCGAGTAGCATTTTTCAGGTGAGATTTCTTAACCATATAGTATTGCCAACCTCAAGCATTCAAAAATCATGACTCAAGCACCCAAACTAATACGATTGGCTTGAATTTTGACATTAAAAAAAGGCAGGGGAGTTTTTATTTGCCTGTTTTTTTAATCTTACAGGTACACACAAGTAACAATTTCAAGCTTTTCTTGGCAACCATAAGAGCTAAAAAGGTTTTTTTTTTTTTTTTTTTTTTAAATGAAAGCTTAGCCTCTTACATATTCACATATTTCCATGAGCTTTGGCTTCAAGAAAATCACCAACTATCATGAGAGTGTGCAACAACTGGGTGCATGGTTGATTTGCAGGCAGAAGTTAAGACTAGAGCTAAGTAAATATTTTTTTTTTTTACTTGGTGACTGAACCAAAACCACCTGGTTTACTTCCAACAAATATTGATTTTTTTCTTGCGCCCCCCCCCCTAAATAATCATTTGGCTTGAATGAAACATTTCAAACATTGATTCAAAAAGATATTTTCAAAATGAAATGTCAATTTGAAATTATGTTTCATTTTGAAACAAGCTATCAAGATGGTTTTTTTTGAAAATGTGAAAATGAACCCTTTCAAATTTTTCAGAAAAAAAAATCCTCTTTTTTTTTTTGTATTTAGCTGAAACTATTGGCCTAATTCCACTCAAATTCACAAATAGTTTCACAGCCACCCCTAAACTGCATTTTTTGGCAAATTTACTATTAGAACAAAAAACATCACCTAGCTCTATTAAAAATCCCATACACCACTGTATAAAAGAGCCTTTTTCCAGTCAATAATCTTTTTTCCTAATAAAAGTAGTTGTAGTGTCAAAGGCCATAAACCTGATCCTGAGCTATTGAAATCAATGGTAATTTTGCCACTGACTTCAAAAGAACTGGATCCAGCCATCTGTGAATTAGTGCTGAGTAGCTAATGGATGCCGCCCTATCTCCCTGAACAGTTACTGCAGTGCCAGTTATTCATTAGTTATCTTAGACTCCATCTGTGTAAATGCAAAGCTTTCCATTGATTAGCATGGCACCCATTTTCCAGATTTTTTTTTTAGGAAGTCACTGGATTTCCAATAATGTCCAATAATGATCAAAGACACTGGTTAACCAGAAAAATGACAACTACATTATTGACAGTTTTAACAAGAATATGTCTGTATGTAAATTCTGTACATGTGCAGTATTAACATCTTAGATCAAATGATGCACAAGAGTGAGTGAAAAATCAAGACTTAAATGCTCTCTCATCTGACAGAGACTGAGTGTGATGGGTACAGTTGAGGTGGGATTAATATAAAGAATAAAATAAAAAAAACAGAATTGTATTATATATACCTTATTATGCCATCTATGATCTGTGGATTAATACCTCATCCCCACAAAACCAGCACTGTTAATTCTTTAGCACCAATACCTTATTATTCAAAAGCAGCATAAAAGAGCTAAAATTTGGGACATTTACCCAATTTTTAAATAAGAACAATAAAATAAATTCCTAATTAACAATGCAGATAAACAAGCTTTAATCTATGTTCAAGCCTCCTATTTTCACGAGTGATTAGCTCAATTTTCATAAATTTCAGAAGACAAGCTGTCAAAAAATGCTTTCCCTCCCATTTATTTGCTAAAACCACTACCTCTCTCCTACTATATTATCCAAAGCCACTAAACAAAATATTTAGAGTGCTCTTTTAGAAATTGTTGTATGCCAGAGATTTGTATAATGTGCATGGATATATCTATCTATCTATATATAAAAGTGACATTCATACAAAGTTCTAAGAAGACATGAAACAGTCAGTTTTGTATATCCCACCCCACTGCCCCCGGAATTTGAAAGAATACACTTTTTACATATTCTAGTCCCCAGAACACATTAACAGGTCATTGATAGGGAAAAGGTGAATAAATATTTTTTATTTTTTTATAATCAAGGTCTAATAAGGCATGTATGTAAACTACTTCCATCTATCACTTGTCATCTCTTTTCAAGTCATTTTTTTTCCTCCAAGTCACAATTTTTGACTGCTAAAGAATGATTAGCACAGGAAGAATTCCATACCAGGTTTAAATATATTGTATTGGTTGTTGATAATTGGTATTCCTAAAGACCCACTTTTTTAGCTTGGTGTGTCCAATTCCACAACTGATGTCTATTTTCTTCTCCCTCCCTCCTCTCACCCAGTATATCAGATGTGTCTCAAAAATGTCTCCGTTGAATCAAAGTTTGTTTAAAAAACTTTGCACCTCATCGTATTACATATCTAATCTGGTTCTCATTGCCGAAGGGCTTCTCTAGCCTGATCCCAAAGGGCTCTGAACCCTGACAAGGGAGGACAGGTTTGAAGATGCACAATAGAGATGTAGCTATCACTGAGATGGTACCACAATCCTTTGATAATTCTTCTGTGTGCCACTACTTACCACAAAATGAGCCAGGGTCAGGACTTTGTCCTTAGACATTAAAGCTTTGATCTGCAAAACCATTAAACATGAGTATCACCAATGCATTTAACAGGACCTGTGATAAATGAAGGGGGGGGGGGGGGAACTCCCTTTATGGACACACAACCAGCCAGTTAGCTATAAAATTCCTCTTAGTAGCTGTTCTCTGCTTGCTTTACCTGTAAAGGGTTAACAAGCCACAGGTAAAAGGAAAGGAGTGGGCACCTGACCAAAAGAGCCAATGGGAGGGCTAGAACTTTTTAAAATGGGGAAAATACTTCCCTTTGTCTGTGTGTTGTGGTTCTCTGGGAAAGAGGGGAACAGAGAGCAGTTATGCTGTGAGAACCTTTAAGCCAGGTATGAAAAACCATCAGATCATACCAAAAGATTGCTTATCTGAATCCTAGAAATATAAGTAAATTAGGGAATGTCTAGGAAGACACAATTACGGTTATTGGCTTGTGGACTTCTCTGTGCTAACCCCAAATGCTTTTTGTTTTGCTTGTAACCTTTAAACTGGACCTCAAGAAGATTATTCTTGATGTTTAAATTTTGTAAGTGGGTATTTTTAAATCTAGCAAAAGTCTAAGTTCCAAATGTATTTTCTTTCTTTTTGTTTTTAATAAAATTTACTTTTTTTAACAACAGGATTGGATTTTGGGTGTCCTAAAAGTTTGTGCACATGTTGTTAAATTAGATGGTGGCAACAGCTGATTTTCTTCGTTTTTCTTTCTCAGCTTTTCCCTAGAGCAGTGGTGAAAGGGCTTGAGGGTACCCCACAGGAAGGAATTCCCAAGTGCGCCTTTCTGGTTTCAAAGGGGTTTTTTTGCATTTGGGTGGTGGCAGCATCTACCCATCCAAGTCAGAGAGAAACTGTAACCTTGGGAGTTTAATACAAGCCTGGAGTGGCCAGTATTAATTTTTAAAATCCCGGTGGGCCCCCACCTTCTGCACTCGAAGTGCCAGAGCGGGGAATCAGCCTTGACAGGGCCGTTCACATACTTAAAGTTAAACATATGCATGCACATTTGTAGAATTGGTATTTAGTGTAGATTATATTCAACTTCCCCCTCCCATTCCATTTTTTTTTTGAAGCAACATATTGCTAGGACATCTTGGAGATGTGCTGGTACCAGTATCCTCCATCTGGAATGCAACAGCAGTCTCGTGAATGGTAGCTGGGATTTAAGTTCTAAGGGCAGAGACTATCTGTCTTGTTGTAGTACCTCTACTTTGTCTCTTGCTTGTCTCATGAGTAATAAACATGTCATAGTTTAGTGAAGAAATCACAATAATCCTTCCCCTCTTTTACTAAAAAGTCCCATTTTCAGAAACTCTTACCAGGGTCAGAATTACCAAGCCACAATGGCACAATACACAATAGTTTCCAGCAGTAGCTATTTATGATTCAAAAGATTCATTAGATTCATTAGATGTATATTATACAGATATTAATAGGTTTTCCAAATTTTAGCTCAACCCTTCCCCACCACTCCCACCCCAAAAGAAGGAGGCAGTGTTAAAACTGTGAAATTAAGCACACAGAAGTCCTGGGATTCAAAAACTGAAAGCTTTCACCCCAATACTAACTCTGCCAAATGAGTCTTTTTGGCAGGGGACTCTCTTTTTGTTCTGTGTTTATACAGCACCTATCACAATGGGATCCTGCTGCACGATTGCGGCTCCTCGCACTCAATACAAATAAATAATAATAATAGCAGCACATATTTACCAATCTCTATCTCTGTATCCTCTGTTAAATTTAAACCATGTATTACTTTTAAGGACATTTAATCTACACAGTAATTAAAATACACAAGGTAAGCACGAAGGCTAAAGCTAACTTTGTGGCAAAAAAAAATTCAATTTTTGAATTTTGAAAGCTTGATTTATCCAATTCATCGGTACATTAATGACGGCTTTTGTAAGATGTTATATTATGGAAGCATCAGTAGAGACACCATAGTTAAGACTGCATTGAGATTTGCACTTAAAGCAGGATTAAAATTCTTCTATTTCATACTTCAATGATTGAAATTAGTCTCCAAATTTAATGCAATAACTCTTCAGAAGATAACTGCATATTCCATAATACTTATTTGCTAAAATATTAACTAATTTGTAGAGGGACTATTTCAAAATGATTCTTTTCTGAATATTTTCTGAGACCCTGACTGGTTTTATCCCACTGTAACTCAACAACAACCATCAGTACAAATTCCAAACTTCATACACCTATATGTACAATCTCAGATCATCTCAGATACAGGACACATTTCAATCTTAAACTCAACCACAAGAAGAGTTATTACCAATACGCCTTGTCAATTTGTTAAGCTTCATAAAGATGACCTGATGGAACTAACCAGATCTTTCCATTCTATATAACTTCCACCTTCCTTTAGGTAGCACTACTGTCTAGTCTTCCCTCATAGTTCTTCACTTCAGTTCTTCTTAATTCCTTTTCCTACTATAACAACGTTGAAGTGCATTTCCTGCCATCATAATAACTGCAAATCAAATAAATCCAACATTTATCCTTCAGACCTCTTCTAAAACTACTGTGTCAGGAAATCTACATAAATCAGCTAATTAATGGTGGCTAGATTGAGGGGTAGAAGGAGAACTGGTACTTTTTTGTATTTAAAATAATAAAAGTAAAGTTATATTATAAAGGTATATTTTATGCTATCCCTCTGCTCCTACACTTCATATGGCATTTGTCCTCTTGGACTGTAAACTGTTCAAGATAAGAACATATGTATTTGTACAGCACCTAGAACAAATGTGGTCCAATACCGATTGAAGGTTCTGCAAACTAGTATAATACTAAAAAGTAATAACAACTAACATCCAGATCAACCTCAAGTCACATCTCACACCAACCAAACATCTCAGTACGCAAACACTCTCAAAGATCCCTCTCCTAAACAACAGACTCTCAATTCCAACCTATATCCAACCACAGTATGTAAATCCGGTACCTTACACCCATAATCAGAGTTCAGCAAGATTAAGAGAAAGTGTGTGTGTGTGTGTGTGTGTGTGTGTGTTCACGCAGTGGTAAAGTCTATAAACTATTATTTGTAAATGAAAGAAAGAGCAAAGGTTGTGCATTTGACTAGTAATATGAAGAACTGGATGTGGTGATTGTTGTTGATTAGCTTCCACATATCCTATTTTGTCATTTAAAGGGCTGATAAAAATCAATAATTTAAAACTAAAAAAATATTCACACATACCACAGTCTAAATGCTCTTCATAAAAACTTTGCTAATTTTACCAAATGATTGTCAAACACACTTTAATCTATGGTTTTAGTGTTTCTGTACCAAGAATTCAATCTATGCTTGAAAGGACTAGTTGTTTGCAAGCCAAATCTAATTTGTGCCATCTTTCCATTAGCAAGGCCTAGAATGTTTGCCAACACTATCTTAACTGCATATTCAATAAGCTTCTTCCTGCCAGACTGACAGGATCCTACCTGGTAGGGTTACCAGTGGTTTATTAAATATGCAGACATTCAAAATGAGGTGATACTGTGTTTGACAGTTTCTGCAAACTGACATTTTCATTTGCTTGGTTTCTTGTAACAACCCATCATGCAGATATATTACTTGCTGAAACCTCATAAAAATACAGTTTCTCCTTGGGCTGCAAGCATGAATTTATAATCAAGCTTACACACCAGCCCCTTTCTGTTTAGCAGAAAGAATGTTTCCATAGAGTAAAAACAGACTCTTGTCACTACACAATACCATATGTGTGAACAGCAAAGCAGGCAAGCAAGCAACCAAAAAACAAAACCAAAGCAAGCAAGCAAACACTTTGCCTTTAATATCGCTTTTTTATCATATAATTAAAGTTTTGTCCTGCATGGGTAGTTTTTACATCAGAAATGTGAGGTTCCAACTTGCTAGTCTTGCCTAGAGCTAGAGGATCAAGAATCAATTAACTAGGGGCAAGGAAGCACAGTTCCTTCAGTCCTTCTACCCCCACCAGGTATGTCATATCACTCACTCCTCCCTGACCTCAAGTGCCTGCTACTTCCATATTCTTCCTATTTTATTGCAACCACGCCTCACCTCAGTCTGTGAAGCTGTGCTAAGGACAAGAGGGTGCCACACAAAATCGCATTTATTTGTGCATCGCTAAGACTGCTTCTTTTGGAAAAATGTTGAAGACAGACTATCAAATGAGGTTAACATTTCAGCAGCGGCACTCAAAGGCCTCCACTGTGGGAGAGAGGACTGAGTCTCATTTAGTGAGAACTTCAGCTTAGGTTTCAGCTTTCTGTGATGTCACACTCCCAGTCATCCAAACACTGCCAAAGTCCATCATGAGAAGTCAGGCAAATCAGGAACTGTTTAACTGTGCTTCCTTTGATTTCACTTGGTTGGTTTTAACCTATAAATCCCTAAAGGGTGTGCAACCTGGAGAGACTGCCTCTTTCCCTGTTATGTACTGCCACAAGCTATAGCCCTAGAGCTGTTGGAGCTGGAGCTCCCTCAGTATAAATGAGATGGAACAGATGACATGGCATTGTTAGTGAGAAGTCCTCTATCTGGAGTTTGCTGCCCCCTGGTATCTGCCAGACCCCATATTTGTTAACCTCCCAGACATGCTGCAAAGCCCAATATCAAGACCATTGATGAAGGTTAATATTTCAGACCAATCCTTAATTTGTTTATATTGTGATTTTTAATTTTTGGGCTAGACATCTGGAGCACTGGCTGGACATCTACAATTATATAATTTGAATAAGTAAATAGATACAATTTATAATGTCTCAGTTCTTCTTCTTTGGGGGGAAAACATTGAGAAGGTGTGGCAGGAACAACTTCATCAGCATTGAGTCTTTAAGCCTGGGCTTAGACTATGGTTTGTCATATTGGTTGACTATATCTTCCTGCTTAGATGAAGAACAGATTTCACTTTGATTGTGGATGTGTCATCTTCTTCCACACTGTTGTCCGTGTGGTGTTGACTCATCTGTGGTTCCAAGCAAAAAGTAGACAGAATTCGTCTTGAGAGGCTCTGTTCTTTTCTTCCCAAGACATCCACAGAGTAGTATGAGGCAGTTCTTCCCTTGTGTTCTACCATGCAATTTATCATAGATTTCTTTTCTATTCTGTCACCCATTCTGTTCAAAGTGTACATCTTGGGCAAATAGGATACCACCTTCGCTCCAAGGTATACATTATATGAACATCCTGGACAATTGACTGAAATAACCAACTTGCACAGACCAAAAAGCTATCAAACAGTAAGCCACCCAGAGTCTCATTAGAGACAAAAGCCTTTTACCTGAGTTGTCCAGTCCCCCAAACTGAAATAAATGCCACTGATTTTGCACAAAATAAAAATAAATTCAGTATGAATTCAGTTTAGATCATCTCTTCAGCATTTAACTGTTTGTTTTTGTTTTTTGCTGTGCAGGCAGGCATTTGTTCAGCCTAAAACAAATGATTCTGCTGGAAATCATCTCACCCTGCACAGAGACAGCATAATTTTCATCTTTTTCAAGTAATAGTCAGGGATATTTTGCTTTCAGAAAATAATTATCTGCACAACAAATCAATCTCCTATGTATATGTTATAGGCTGATTAGTAAAGTATGATTTTCTGGAAGCACACAAGTCCAAGGAAACTAAAATACATTAATTGACTTTTTCATACTATGCATAAAATGTAAGCTTTACAACCTCAAGATGGAGACTTTTGTTAGGGCTGGTGGGAAAAAGGATAGTAGCTTCTTTAAGGGTCCCCCCACTTGGGAGTTGGGAGGAGCTAATACTCGGGGAAAGGAGAAACCATCACCTGAGCTGGTGAGCAAGCATGTCGGTCTCAGGTAAGCCACTGGCCTTGCACATCTGGGGGAGGGTATATAAACCCTGCCCCCCCCAGACCATGACCACTTTTATCCCCAGTCAGCAGTTCCCATCCTCCCACTCTTGGGATTAACACAGGATTGGGTGTTGTGGTCTACAGGGGGTCCGTTCCGTGCAGCTGAAGGTGGATTTAGGGGGAAGATGTCCCCTAAGAAGCTGAGAAATGGGGTTGGGGGTCCTAACATCTGGTACAGTGAGGAGTTCCAGCCCCTTAACCCCGGTTCAAGGGGAGGCATTGAGGTTCTAGGAACAAGTCGGGACCAGCTGGGGAGGGTACTGGGGGTTGGGGTGTGATAGCAGCCCTCCACCAGGTGGCAATGATCATGAAGAAAGGATGATGTGCATCTTGAGTTATTGCCAATTAGTACCCAGACAAATAATAAAGTTGCAGCATAATTAAACCCTCCCTTGCATCTTGTCTGTCTTTCCTTGTTTCTGGGATAATGTGTATCATGTAAAAGCTTCTGCCTTATTCTGTAGCCAGAGATTTTTCATTTGACATGATTAGTGTAAGTGGAGGACAGAGAATTGTAATCTTATTTTGGAGTTTGATATAAACAAGGTCACTGTGTAAATCCGAACATATCAACTTCTGTTCTGAGGGGAAAAAATAAGTCTTAGTGTGATACTATAAAGTTAATTGGGCCACTGGGAAAAGCTATCTCAGGTAAATGGCTACACTAGATGTTTCTTTACTACCATGTATAGATTTTCTTCTCCTTTGAATGCATCAGTTTGGGTTACATATTCTCTTGGAGACTCACGTTTAAATAATGCATAAAGTTTCTCTTCTTTTATACAGTATCAATACAACATGCAAGAGTTCAGCAAGATGTTCTTGCCGGGAAATGAATATCTGGCTCAGCTGTACAAGACTCAGATGACAAACAGGGATGTTTTCCCCAGAAGAGTGCTAATCAGCACAGGCTGTGTTTTATGCACTATACAGGACGCTGCTCTTGTTGCTGCTGCACCACTCTCACATAATATTGGAACGTGATTATACTGGATATTTAAGCTCTCATGTAACGTCTGCGTACATACAATCATGCAAGAAGTTTAAAGCTTTAAAACATTTTTATGTCTAACTGAAAAGGTATAGAGCCACCGCACCTTCAGTATTGCAAAGTATTAACATTGGATTGTATCAAAATTTCAGGACAGGAAATAACATTCCCTTTGAGAAGGTAGAGACAATAGCAAAGAATATATCTTCCACAATCAGCAGCAATTAGACAGTTGCTCTCCCTCCCAACCATAAACACTAGTCCTTACTGAAAATTCAACTTGGAATTTTTGAAAGGCTTTAAAATCCAATCAATATTCTGGTTTGTATGGAGTAAACCACATCTGAAACTGTTACCCTCAAATGCTCACTTTGCTGTCCAGGGTGAGGATTCAAAGGGGCTGGCTGGAAGAAGGCTCTCCTGACGGAGCCAGGCATTGGATCATCTACCCCACTGCCTCCATGGAGCGCTTGGCCTCTGCCTTTCCCTCTTTAGTCTTGAGATTCAGTTTGGTATAGCCTCAGTGTCTTGCATAGCTTGAGACTCCCTCACATAACTCAGGTGAGGAAGGGGACAGAGACTCCGGCTATCCAGGCAAGTCCCTTAGCTGGAGGTTTAAGGATGAGTGGAACTGAGGTCTTATTGATTTCTGTTATGTCTAAGGTCAGTGTGGCCATCTTGAATTTGGCACTGTAACCCCCTGCTGGGTAATGGTGGATTACTTTTTCCTCAGATCAAGTAAATGGTTAATGAATTAAGCTGCAGCCACCACATTTAACCCACATTTCTTAGCCTCATTACATTTATATCATCTGTTTTAAAATGTTAGTAAACATGTCCAGAACCTATATTATGCAAAGCCATCGTTACAGTTGTGCTGTGCTTGAATTTTGGGATGTCATCATGCCGTATCCCTATTAAGTATTACACTATTATCAGAGTTTGAAGGAGTACAACCATGCTTTAACAATCACAATTTCTAAGAAAGTTAATTGGAAATAAGAATGCCTAGGTTTACACCTTCTTCAGAAGCCTGTCCAGGCTCAAGATACATCTAGAAAAAGCCACTAAACAAGGGTGGGCAAACTTTTTGGCCCGAGGGCCACATCGGCGTTGCAAAACTGTATGGAGGGCTGGGTTGGGAAGGCTGTGCCTCCCCAAACAGCCTGGCCTCTGCCCCCTCCCACTTCGCACCCCCCGACTGCTTCATGGCGGGCCATGAATGCTCACAAAATTAACAATTCAGAGATATTCAAATAAACTCTATTTAATAAAGATACATTTTAGTGGAAACAAACATAAAACCTTACTACTTATTATAAATATACCATCATAACAACGTGTTACAATAATTAAACCAAACTTAACCCCTTTCCACGCCCTCTTTGATTAATGGGAACAATGCAGCTGGTCACCCTTTTTTACAATGGCATCAAAGTCCGGTGTCATTCTTGTTGTGGAAATCCGCAATACCGAGCTGAGATGCTGATCAGTTAACTTGAATCTGTAGCGAGATTTGTTGTAATTCAGCAGGGAAAATGTTTGTTCGCACATGAAGGTGGAGCCAAACAAAACAAGGATTTTCTGTGCCACTTTGCGGATATTTGGGAACTTTGTTTCACTCAAGGAGGCATAAAACTCATCCAGTTTTTCTGAATTATACTTTTCCCTCAAGGTGGAATCGCACTGGAGAGCATTGAGCTCCAGTTGTCATTCTTGTGGGGCTTTCTTGTAGTCAAATGACAGTGGGCATGACACCAGCTCCAGTGTCTTCTCTATTTTCTCAAAGTCAGATAATTGACGAGAAAATTCTCCATGCAAGTCGCTCAAAATTTTGCTGTACTTTTCTCTCTGCTCTGGTGACACTTCCAAGTATTTCAGTGTTGGAAAGTGAGTGAACACTTTGTCCTTAATTTGTTTTGAAAACAAGACTAACTTGGCTTTGAAACCTGTCACAGTAGAATACAATTTGTGTACAAACACATTCTTTCCTTGCAGGTTTACATTAAGTTCATTTAAGTGTGCCAAGATATCCACACCAAAAGTGAGGTTGCACACCCAGTTTGAATTCTTTAATTCAGGGAAATCATTTTCTTTCCCCTGCATCTCCAGAAAAGTGCTAATTTCATCTCTGAGCTCTCACACTCACTGCAATACCTTTCCTAGGCTGAGCCAGCGGACATTTGTACGATAAAGTAAGTCCTGGTGTTTGGCGTCAGTGTCTTCAAGAAGGGAAATTAATTGTCAATGATTAAGTCCCCTCACTGTTATGTAGTTCACTATTTTCACTACTGTGCGAACAACACGATCCATGTCCAGGACATTTTTGCAGAGGGCCTCCTGATGTATAATACAATGCAGAAAAATCACCTCTTTATCAGGGTCGTCTTCTTTTACTTTGTCCTGAATTCTTTTTAAAAGTCCTATGTTTTTCCATGTTAAATTTGGTGATTCATCCGTGGTTACATTTGCCAGTTTACTTCAGGGGAGCTTCAGATGCTCAACTCTTCAGACACCCTCTCGTATAAATCCAATCCCTTAGTTGTGCCTTTCATTGATTCCATTGATAAAAATTCCTGTGATTTCAAATTTGTCGTCAATTCCTCTGACAAAAATCAGTAACTGTGCTGTGTCCTCAATGTCAGTGCTGTCATCGAGAGCTAATGAAAATAATGTAAAGCCCTGTGCTTTCTTGTTCAACTCAGAAGCCAAATGTTCATCAATCACTTCTACACAACGAGTAACAGTTCTTCGTGACAAACTAATGTTCTCAAATTTGTTTTGGTATTCCGGGCACAGCATGCCAGAAACATCAACCATGCATTCTTTCAAAAACTCCCCTTCAGCAAAAGGCTTATTTTATTTAGCGATTTTAAACACCAGAATGTAACTTGCCTTTGTAATGACTTCCTGAATTGCAGATTGTCGCACATAAATATTTTGCTGAGTTTTTAAGTTTGTGGCGAGTTCCTCAGCTTTTCTTGCCCTTTCCTCAGTTGTTAAATTGCTGCCAAAATTAGGATGTTTCATTGAAAAATGGGGATTCAAGTTGTACTCCTTGAACACCGCGATGCTCTCCTGACAAAACAGGCATACAGTCTTTGAGTTCACGTTTGTGAAAAAATATTTTGTATTCCATTCTTTGTTGAAAACCCGACACTCATTGTCCACTTTTCATTCTTTTTTTGTTTTGTTTTTTTTGGCAGCATTCATTTTTGAGAGGGAAAAGAAAATCCTAATGGCTGCCCTTATTTCAAACTGCTGTTTTACAAGATGTCATGCACTGTGAAAAAACTGGGCCCTCTCTCTAGCCTGGATTTCTTGGGTGTCAGCACCCCTGACAATTTTGAGCCATGCCACTCTATCCCAGAATCCATGTGGACAAGAAGAGGCAGGTGTAAACTCACCTGTAACTTTATGCCCCAGCATTCCCCCAAAAATGTTCTTACTGTTGTACTTTGAGTTCTGTTTGCATAGTTGTGTTCATTAAAAGTTTGTATATAATAAGGGATGTTACCTCGGTGTGGCGAGAGGACTCATGAGGGGTGGCACGTGGGGGGCTTCATGGGGCGGTACTAGGGACTTCTACGGGCCCTGCTGGCAGTGTGACACCAAGGCAGCTGTGCCATGTGCAGAGGAACCCAGACGGGAGCAGCTGTGGCACTGGGCGGTTTCCCTCCACTCGAGGCCTCTAGGGTGGGGCCATAGGAAACCATGAGGGGATTTGGCACACTGATGCGTAGGGGTGGTGGGGTCATACCTGTGCAATGTGGCATTTTGCATGCTGAATCTTCCTCAAAGATGGTGCTCAAAATGAACTGCTCATCACTGAGGAGCGCTGGGCAGAGCGCAGCAAGCCCCTGGTCACGCTCCATCGGAGCCCCAGGTGAAGAACAGCAACCCCCCTGGTCCTGCTCCCTGGGCAGGAGCGCCAGGTGGAGCGTGGCAAGCCCATGGCCCCACTCCCCCAGCCAAAGCGCAGCAAGCCCCTGATCCCACTCTCCCTGCCAGAGCGCGACAAACCTGCTGGTCCCGCTCCCCCGGAGTGTTGGGCAGAGCGCGGCAAGCCCCCCGGCCTCACTCTCCCTGCCAAAGTGCGGCAAGCCCCCAGCCCCGCTCTCCCTGCTGGAGCACCGGGCGGAACGTGACAAGCCCCTGGCTTGCGGGCCGGATAAAAATGGCCTGCCGGCCATAGTTTGCCCACCCCTGCACTAGAACCTACTGCTAGATTTTTGAAAGATCCAGAATGGTATAAGTATTCTGAATTGACTTGTTTAGGTTGTACACTGGAATTTGATAGGTACATTTTCATAAGGATAGCCCTATTATTGCACTTGCACTCAAGCTGTGGATGGAAACCTGAGTACTTAAATCTCCTATTAGCTGAATGAGAGTGAAAGTCAGGTAATAAGAAACATCGGTATTCTGATTTTTGCCCGGAATAAATTTTATGGGTTAAAAAAAATGCAGGGCAAAAGGAAAGCAGGTTCTCAGCCTGACAAAAAATGTCCTCTTCTAAGAAGTATAGTGTAACCTCCATTCATCTGATGATAAAAACTTCCATCCCGTTTGCTATATTTTATCAAAATGCTAAATCCTGGAAGTTGTGAAGTCTGAAGTCACACACCTCAGAAAATAGCTGTACTTTAATACTTTGATGGAGTACAATTCCCCAAATCTCGCAACCCAAGGATAAAAGGTAATGTTATAATAAATTTTGTGTGCAACCAGTAAAGGGCTCACTGGATTCTGTGGTCATTTTTCTCTTTAAATAAGTATAATATAGAATTGGAAAAGTATTTTGACGAGGATGTATGTGGCATGTAGCCTCGTTACAAACTGATATTTACCTTTAAATGTTATTTTCTAAATAAATAGGCATATCCTAGTCTTTCAACCTATCATTTATTTTGCTTTGGGTGTCTGATCACTCATGCTCTATCTACCAGTTTACTTTGTGCTAAGCAACTCCATCTGATATCTTCCTTTTCTCTTAAATTTCAGTGGAAATATGAAATAATCAGATACAGCGACTTTGTTCTTCAGTGCACTCAAACATAAACACTGGCAATATTCTAAACACCATATTGTGCCCTTCCCAGCACTATAGATAAGACACCTAAATTAATTCTTAAGAAAAAAAGAAATGAGTTCTTATCCAAAGATTGGGTTTCAGCAAAAAGGCTCCACCCAATCTAGGCTCATGGGCTGCAATGAAATCAGCTTCAATCATCCTCTCACAAGTAGCCCCACCTTCTGCTAACCAGTTGAGAACTACTGTAGCAGGATAGATCTAAACTTAATCTAAACTCTTGAACCTACCATAATCTATTTCAGAGGTAGACAACCTATGGCACATGTGCCAAAGGCGGCATGCGAGCTGATTTTCAGTGGTACTCACACTGCCCAGGTCCTGGCCACCGGTCCGGGGGGGCTCTGCATTTTAATTTAATTTTAAATGAAGCTTCTTAAACATTTTAAAAACCTTATTTACTTTACATACAATAATAGTTTAGTTATATATTCTAGACTTGTAGAAAGAGACCTTCTAAAAACGTTAACATGTATTACTGGCACGTGAAACCTTAAATTAGAGTGAATAAATGAAGACTCGGCACACCACTTCTGAAAGGTTGCCAACCCCTGTTACAAGATAAATAATTGGGTGGGCTTTCAGATCAGTGGAGATAATTAGCAGTGATCAACATTTTGGGGGCAAGAACAAAACTTCCTTTACTGCACCAAACTGCAACCATATGCTGTGTGTCTCGAAATAACCCAAATTAACGCAAACTCTAAGGGAAAAAAATAATCATGGAGGTGCTTAGTGTATGGCAAGACTGGAATGGTGTGTCATGCGGTAATAATGAAGAGCCACAGATTTGTTTTCTTCCACCACTGAATACAAGAAGCTTTATTTGACTATGGACAACTGTATCATCTTGAGAGCTATCATCTGTCTCTCTGCTTCATTGTAGAGCTTCTCCTAGAATATTGCTCAGATTGCTCAACCCTGTCCTGATTTAAAGGAACAGTACACATCCTAACATAATGCTACATATATGTAGTGACTGAGTCACATCTTCATTTATCCAATAATGTCAGGCACAGGTGTGGCCAGGTCACTAGACATCTTCCAGGTGAATTTATTCATGAGAAAATAATATTATCGCAGACCTCAAGGCCACCATGCTCTAAGCAGAATAAGCCTTAAATCACAGCAATGCAGAACTGTTAATACACAGAGATCTAATTAGCTTAAACAGAGTGTATGCTTTCTGGCATTCTTGGGCTGCTGAAACAAAACAAGGCAAACAAGTGGATGTCCTCAGCTCTAGTGATTTATGAAGATAATTACTTAAGAGCCATGAATCAGATTTTCAAAAGATGGTAAGTGAGTTAAGCACTCAAATCCCACTGGGTTGGGAGCGCAACTCCCTGAGGTTCCTCTGAAAATCTCATCCCACAACTCAAAGTGTGCCACACAAATCTTCTTTGCGTCAAAAATAGAGTGAGAAAGAAATAGAAGGAAACTTCTGTCTACTTTACACTTGAAAAATATGAGCACTTAGTGTTCTTACAAGGGGGTGAAAGAAGAATACTGTATTAAAAATGTGCCCCCCATCCTTGAGGTATTTTACTCTAGAGAAAAGGCCAGTGAGACTGAAGTAGTATTTTAATCAGAGCCTTCTCCAAAACCCAAAGAGGACTCCTGTTTTATGAACCATGGAGTGAATCTTTCCAGAGTTAGGGAAAATCACATGCTGGAATAGGAGATATAGTAGAGTGAGAAGATTCTTCAGAAGCTTGAATACTATAATTGGTGAAGAAAGTCAGGGGCAATGGATTGCCTTGTCTGCTTTGCCTTTTCACACAGAGCAGGCAATGAAGGAAAGAGGGGGAAGAAAGAGACACCCTGACCAGGCAATTCAGAAGACATCTGGTGCAGAACTTCAGGAGGCTTAGACTGCGGCTAACAGATCTAGAAAGATATCCTCATCTTGTGCACTTGGACTGAAACTTGGGGGTATCAAATGGGATTTCCAGATAAACTAGCCATTGTGAAGGGAAAAAACTTGCCCTAGGTGAGTTGAAATGAAACAAGTTTATGATGAATCACAGCTGTCTGTACACACTAGCAAATGTAGGATTAACGGGTTCTGTAGAACAACCATAAAATCCCATTATGTTTTTCTTAAATCTGTGGAAGCCAAGAACTCATCCAGTTCAATCTCCCCTGTGATAGATCAGATTTTCTCCACCTTGAAATGTTGAAAAGTAGCAAAACATTTGAGGATCATCAAATCACTCTCTAGAAAAAAGGCCTCTGTCCTTTATGATACTGTGTATAAGGGTACGTCTACACTACCCGCCGGATCGACGGGTAGTGATTGATCTATCGGGGATCAATGTATCGCATCTCGTCTAGATGTGATAAATCGATCCCCAAACGTGCTCCCCGTTGACTCCAGAACTCCACCAGAGCGAGAGGTGGAAGCGGAGTCGACGGGGGAGCGGCGGCCGTCGATCCAGCGCCGCGAGGACGTAAAGTAAGTCAATCTAAGTCGATCTAAGATACGTCGACTTCAGCTACGCTATTCTCGTTGCTGAAGTTGGGTATCTTAGATCGATATCCCCCCCCCCAGTGTAGACCAGGCCTTAGAAAGCACATCTATAAATACTCTTGGTCAAGAACCAGGACTACAACTTTGATATCTGTGAATTTAGCCTTAGTCTGCACTAGAGATGCTTCGTCTTTATAGCTATCTCAGCAAAGCCTCCTAGTGTAGATGAAGTTTACACTGGCCAAAGAGTACTTTTGCCAGAATAGTTTACACCAGTTCCCTGAACTAAATAAACTATACCAGCAAGAACTCTTTTTTCCCTTTTATAACCGCATCTACACTAGAGCTTTTGCCAATATAAAAATATCCGAGAACAATCACACCTTTAATCAATATTGCTATACCAGCAAAAGTTTCAAGGACAGACTTGGCCTTTGTCTCACTGCCTCCCTGTTCCATGGGTAGGATGAAAGAAATCTGTAGCTTGAAGGGAGAGAGTAGAATTCTGTCAAGTGTTCTGAGGAGATAACTGACCAGTTTGTTTGTCAAGAAGACCTTTTCACCTGGAAAGTTTTTAAATCTGCCCCAAAGGGAAGAGCAGAGAGATGTGTACTAATATAAAAATTTCTCCTTATCTGGTGTTGAGTTCTCCAGGAACTCTGATTTTCCTGTAAGCTCTGGAACTATAAGGACATTTGAATCAAGATCTGAAAGGTGATTTCTTTACACATCTATGGACACTCAAGTGATCCCAGTAAGAGTAATAAATGTACAGAAAAGGAGTTATTGGGGTCTTTTTACTAAATAAAAAGTTCTCATCATAGAGATCCAATAAAGCCTTGGCCTCAAGAACCCAATATGTCATGTTAAGGGGTGTGGCAACATGACAATGATTTAGACTGAAAGTTATAATGGCAGGTTCAGACCAAAATCTCTCTCCTCTCAGGAGAAAAGAGGACAATATCATAATAGACAAAGAAATATTATGAAGGAATTTTGAGGGTTATCAAAGATTCTAAGTTTCCCTTGTACTCTTGAATTCATAGGGAACTTCTTGCTCCTGCATCTGTAACTAAGAATTTAATGCCTGTGAACAGAGAGCAGTCATGATATTTGAAATGTATTCATTCATTAAAAAAAAAAAGACATCACTTGCTGTCTCTTCCACGGTGGTGAAGTATGCTAGAAGCCTTGATCTTTTTGTGGTCTGGAAGAAGAGGCCAGAAATGACTTGAAAGGAGCTCACTGTGGAAAGGAAGAAGTATTAACAGCTGGGGTCTGAAGGATGTGAAGAATTTCTTCCACCAATGCCTCTTCTGCCCCAACCTCACACATGCATCTGAAGATCTGATTAGGTGCCTGATTAGATAGGGATTAACTTTAATAGATCTCAGGAACTCTTGGGCTTCTATTTTGCCTGCAACTGTGTCTTGTTTCTGCCAGAGTTTGACCTTTAACATTGACCAAAGAATTCTCCCAGTGTTGGCTCTGTAAGGAAGCCCTTGGTGGACCTCACTAACCACGTAGGGCATAATCCCTTTTCCAAATATGAAGCACTTCCACCCTTGCCTTTTCTCCACAGATGCCATATGAAATACAGCAGCAATCTTGTTAGATGCATCTGAATACTCTAAAAGTAGAGCAAAGAAGACAGAGGGGATGCTGGGTGCAGAAATTACTCTAACTGGGTCATGTAGGAAGGTAAAGCAAGCTTATGACTGAAGAAGACACAAAACAGTTTTTAAGTTTTCAAATGTCCTTGAAGTAAATCTCCTTTTATTTTATTTCTGTATTATATTCCATCAGTCTATCTATACTACACTTGTTTAAAACTACATTAAGTTCTCAAAATAGCCATTTATTTTTCTATTTTGACAAAATCCTTATATTTTGCTTTTGACATATATTTTATGGAAACAAACAAGAAAAAAGCAATTTCAAGAGTCAATCATCCTAGGCTGTACAATGTTATTTAAATAGGTCATTCTGTTGGAAACAGAAATTGTACTCTTATAATGCAGTTGCCTATTATGTCACATTGGTATTGTGTTGTCTTGGACCATTATATTCGATATTTTTGTTAGTTCAGTGACAGAGTGGTCACCATTAAAAAACTTCAGGTTTGCCTTTGTATGAAGATAACTACTTTGATATTCACTGTATTTCCAATGCTTACAATAGACCAAGGACTACAATAAATATTGAAATACTATAGCAATATCAGTTACTTGCAAAGACAATGGTAGACAGTCTAATTTGATCAAAATACATTTCCTCCATACATTCCAGCTTTTCTTGGTCTTTCGGTGATTCTATTTTTTGAAGACAATATAGACCATGAACATATTTTAATAAAGTATTTATCCACAGTTAGATAATGGCAAATGATGGCAAATTGATGGCAAATACAAACACACACAAATAATTTTCAGGGAAATAGCAAGTGCTTTGCTAATAAGCTTTTGAGTTATTTAAAAATGACCCCTTATTGATATTTGTATGGTAAGTCCAAGCAACTTTTTTTCATATCCCCCTACCATGTAAACTAAGCTTTTAATCTTGTTTTCTACTCCAAAATCTAAGATGTAGGCTAATATTAATACAATATATATTCTATTTAAGAATAAATAGTCATAAATGTTTCTATTTATATCACGAGTGGCAAGGCACCTCTTCTCTCTCGCCAGCCTTAACGTTTCTCCCCTCTGGCGATGGTGGGCCTGGGGTAATCAGTCTCACTCAGACAGGGTTTGCCTTCCCCCTTTGGTGCTCCCTTGGCTGTGTCGTCAGGGTAGGCCCGAGGGGGGAAAGAGCCTACGTGTGCTCCTTCCCCCCTCAAAAAAGGGAAATAGTCCCAGAGACCCATAAGTCCCATAAGTCCATAGACATTCTAGGGCTAACATATCTGCTTTCCATTACCCTCTTGCAGCCATCCGGCCTGACTTTATCACAAACGTTAATGAGAGTGTATTTTTAAGACAAATATGGTTGTCAAACAGGTGACCTTGAATTTAAGCTTCCTTCAAAAAATGAACAATTTATAGATATACTCTTGCAATCTGATTCATGCAGGTGGATCTTTATGTCCCACAGAATGTTTTGAAGTTAATAGGCCTCTACATAGGTGCAGAGGTTCTCAGAATTTAAGATCTAGAATACTGCTTTTAAACACAAACCAACTTGGCAAGTGACCGATGTAATTTAAATTAGAGTAGTTACAAGGGTTTTTTTTTTTTTTTTTTTTAAATCAACCCATGTATCACCTAAGCATTGTCTGCATACTGCCAGAGATACAAATGCCACAGTGTGAGAACTGCAGTACTATGCTATCAACAGTGGATATCCCACTGACAAATGATTTAAATATAGTCTGATTATTGCCCTTAGTTGTAACTAAACTTGGCATTATTGAACATAATGTTGAGTTCAGAATTTCTCAGTGAGAAAAAATAATGCTGGGCACTTTTAGGACCACTGTTTTTTCGACGTAGGTTTGGCTGTTTGTGCTTCAATTGCCCAGTTTGAAAGTATTACTGCAGAGAATCTATTCAAATTAAACTGCCATTGCACACCTATATAATTGGGAAAAATGTATATATTATATATATATTATATAACACTAGGCTTCAGACTCAACATCCCACTTAAATTGTTTCAGGTAAGATAGCTCTACATTGCACATTTTTTAAAAGTACCTTAATAGCGAAAGTTCCTTTTTAAAGAAAAAAGGAATACTTGGATTCTTCAGAATGTGAATCTTTCTCTGTCATGAGGACCTAGATAAATACTTTCAGGTTTTTACAATAATCACTACTAGAGGCTATTTTGAATTCTGTTGTGACTAACAAGTCTTCATAGCCACTTTAGGAAATGTAAAATGCAAAATTTTTGCTGGTAAAATCCAAGGAGAGTCTTCCAACCCACCCCAGTGAAGCAAATGGGTTAATGCTTCAATAATATCTTTGTACAAGAAGGCAGCCCCCTTTACTTTAAGATCTGATTTTCTTCTCAGTTACACTGATTACATCAGGGATCGGCAACCTTTGGCACGTGGCCCGCCAGGGTAAGCCCCCTGGCGGGCTGGGACAGTTTGTTTGCCTGCCACATCTGCAGATTCAGCCTATTGTGGCTCCCACTGGCCGCGGTTCGCCATCCCAGGCCAATAGGGGAGGCGGGAAGTGGCGGCCAGCACATCCCTCGGCCTGTTCCACTTCCCGCCACCCCCACTGGCTTGGAGCGGCAAACTGCGGCCAGTGGGAGCCGCAATCGGCCGAACTTGCGGACGCAGCAGGTAAACAAACCAGCCCGCCAGGGTGCTTACCCTGGCGGGCCGCGTGCCAAAGGTTGCTGATCCCTGGATTAGACACTAATGTAATTCTATTGACTTCAATCAAGTCAGTCCAAATTTAACCCAATCTAAGAGAGAAGAGGCTAAGCTCCTACCTATCTGGTAATGGAAAGGCACTAAAAAAAAAAAAAATTAATGGAGATATCCTATCTCCTAGAACTGGAAGGGACCTTGAAAGGTCATCGAGTCCAGCCCCCTGCCTTCACTAGCAGGACCAAGTACTGATTTTGCCCCAGATCCCTAGGTGGCCCTCTCAAGGATTGAACTCACAACCCTGGGTTTAGCAGGCCAATGCTCAAACCACTGAGCTATCCCTCCCCCCCACTAGTTCCTTCATAGTTGAGATTTAGGCTGCCTTCCCATTTTATTAGACAAGGAGAGTGAGGTAATACCTTTTATTGAACCAGTTTCTGTTAGTGAAAGAAGCTTCTGAGCTTACACAAAGATCTTCTTCAGATGCTGAGAGTTGAAAAAGAGCTCTGTGTAAGCTCAGAGGCTAGCTCATCAACAGAAGTTGGCCCACTAAAATATATGACCTCACCCACCTTTTCTCTCTAATATCTTAGGCAAAACATGGCTTCAACAGTGCTTCCCATTTTCTGTCTCTCAGTATTTCTACACCGCTCGGGTAGCTGTACACTCACAATCTTTGATTGAGCTAACACACTAAAAATATCAGAGTAGCAGTGGAGGGGTGGGTGTTGGCATGCCTCTAGGTAAGTATTTGGGTGGCTATACTGTGCTGCCATGGCTACACTGTTACTTTTATCATGCCAGCTTGATCAAAGCTAGTGTGTGGATGTCTACCCAAGTTGGAAATTACATCTCTAGCTGCGATGTAGATGTACCTTCATTAGGATTCTGACTCCAAACTTTACCATAACCAAACTAATCCACCTGGAAATTTCATATGCCAGATCTTAACGTAAGTGAAGTTTTTTTTGTCCTGCATGGTTTGGCAAAAATTGGACAACTCATTTGGATAAAATGAACTCAGAGGATTCAAAAATAAAGGGCTTTCCCTTTTGAAATATTTCCCATACCTATAATTGGCTCCTCAGAATTACAAAATGGCTTGGCCAAAAAAAGGTATATTTGTTTTGTCTTCTTGTGCTTTTTTTCTTTCAACTAATTTTGAAATCTGGATAGAATTACTTATATAACTAGTTGGAAATTTTTGATTAAAACAAAACAAAAATACATTTTCCCACCAAAAATGTTTTCTTACTGACTAATTTTTTTTCTCACATTGTCCATGTGCCCAATAAAGGCTGCATGGTAGATGTACGTGTTTAAAGCATACTTCAGACTGAAGCACAGTTAACATGAAGAATAATGTTGTAAGTTGATCATGCTTATTTAGTAACTCATAAAAAAAAACTGTTTGGGTGAAATAAAAGTAGTGGTAGTAGATAGCTTATAGGTGAAGTCAAGGAAGCACTTGAAAACTGGCTAAGATCTGGTTAATAGCTAAGAAATATTCATTATCATTCTGCTGGAACAATGGCCAACTGTGGTGAGACCAGAGAGAGGGTAATTTATTTTAATAAAGTCGGGGAAGGTTTTTTCTCTCTTTCTTTTCTTCTTCAAGCTATTGTAACCCTATCACAGAGCAATGATACTTTAGATAACTTTCAAATTTAAATTCGAGTTTCCAGAAGAAATGTTTGCTGTATTTGATTTTCATCCACCTTTTATTTATGGTACCTTCACTGAGCTGTATGAAATGCACTGTCAGGAAGATTAGTTTTATTTAGTATCAGTAGATCTTCTGAGAAGAATGTGAATTATTAAGAGGCTGAGGAGAATGCTGATCACGCAAGTCTCTCAGTTTTACCTGCCGTAATGTGCTCTCCAAATTCACAATCTAGTTTTTCCTTCCAATAGGCTCACAATAAAAATCTCCTTCTGACCTTCTGATCTTAAATCCTTTTAACTATTTTTTTTCTGAATTATGTTTATTGTAATAGCACCTCACACAACAAAGTACATTATCATTATAGTATCACTCATCACTAACAGATATTGGATGATATCTCAATACTATCACAGTACAATAAGGAGGGCAAGGGAGTTCTAACTTCCATACACCTCTAAAAAAAGTTTGCTTGTTTGTTTTTTTAAATTAACCTACACCTTCCATCAAAGGACCAGAACAATTTGTGAATGTTCATGTATTTGGATGCAGCATCTTATTTCTTCTCATTTAGTACATAATTTAGGCCCTTATCAATGAAGCTTGTAAATATGAGTACTAGTTATATGCTAGAATTTCCACTCTGAAAATATTTGTGCAGCTGTGTAATACTCAAGGCGAGCTACTGCATATTTCAACCACAATTAAACTGAGATCTGACATTTACAATTTTCATGTAGCTGCAATGAGCTCCCAGCTCCCCACTGCAACAGGCACTAGGCCTCTCTGCTTGCTAATGAGAAGCACACTTTGTTTCTACTGACAGCTACGGGTGAACAAAGGAAAAACCCTCAGATTGTTCAGAGAAGTTATTTGGTTGTTTTAATCCTCTCAAGTGTCGCTTTAGGGCAGTAGTAGGGTTAAATGCCTGTGACGATTGGGGTAGAACAGGAGATTTCAAAATGGAAAGAGAATATCTATGCACAATTTATAATCTGGTCTTTAGGGAATTATCACAATATGTTCTCAACAGTATATCAAATGTACTTACAAAAATTGATGCCAGCAAGATCCAACAAAGGGTATTTTAAATATGTAGGCAATTTGAAACATGAGTTTAAAATAGACTCTCAAGGATGGTAGCTCCAGTGACTTATACATACCTCTAATGGATGAAGGTTAAAATGACAAAGAGAAGACGACACAGCTTTTTAATTATATATCTCCTCCCATTTTAAACCTCCTTTTAATGTGGTCCCCCATTACTGTCATGCAGGCTCTGTTTAGGAGGACTAAAGGAGACTCCATCTATCAGTACACATCAATGTTACTTTTTGAATATTGTGGCATGGGATGCTAGAGAATGACACTAGAGGGATTAGAGAACGATGCCCAGTACTGAAAATGCAGCCATCAGATCCCCTCCACTCATGCCAGGCATAAGTCTGAAATATCAAGGTTTCTCCTCTCCCTTGTTAAATTTTCAACAAGTGACATTAATGGGCTCAACAGATAGAAGCCTCATTCAGGCCTCCTTGCCAGAGGATGTGTGATTGGGATAAAAGCTCTTGCAAAGAATGAGATTTAAAATGGTAGTAATTTTAACAAGATAAGCATACTAGGGGTCCTACTCTCTTGTCTGTTTCATTCATTACTAATCTACCAGGACAGACCTGACTCATCTTCTGTACAATGGTATGTTTATTAATTTTGTAGAAAAGATCAAATAGTTTGAGTTTAATATCTTGCTCCCATGTTTTCATTTTAGTGGTATTAGCAATTCTATAAATCCTACAACAAAGAGTTATTCATGGGGTGCTGATTTATAGTGTATTTACTCAGAATGCTCCTTTAATTAATGGCAAGTTCAGAGATATTTAGGTTGAATTCATAAAATAAAACCCTATTATTTGGATATGCTTCTTTTATACAGAATTCTCCCCCCCCTCCCTCCCCCCGCATTTTTGCAAACAAGGAATGTGATGGATCTCCTGCCCTTCTCAAGCCATATCCTTGGTCTCTGCTTAGTCCCCTTGCACTAACAGAATGGCACAGGAACCTTAATTACCCTCAGAAGAGCTGCTGAGAATTCCTAAATTGTGGGGAAATCCTGGGCTCCTCCTCTTCCCCACAGTGCCAGGGGTGTGTTGGGTATAATAAACCACATTGTGGGGTACAGTGGAACAGTTCTGTAGCCTAGGATTAGGTGGTGTCTGCCCCCCACTGCAACTCAGCTGAGCCAAGTGTGAGCCCAAGACAGACTGAGGACTGTGCCTTTATTGTGGTCAACTTGTGCAAGTTCCTCCACAGTGCTGTAACAACACACTTCTACCAGCAGGGGTTTCCCAGAAGCAGCAATGGTAAGAAGAGCCCCTGTTAGAATGGCTCCATGCTTCCAAAGGAACTGGAGAGGGCAGGAGGCAGGGGACAATCTGGGAGTAAAGGGTCCTCCCAAATGATTTTCTCTGAGTTTCAGATGATTCCCCCAAGATCTGCACAGATCTCAAGAAATACACAGATTTTGAGAGTTGACCCCAATGACACTTCTTATGAGGGGAAACCTCACCTCCTTCTTCCTCACTAACAAGGAAAGTGAATACTAAAACTGATCAGAAAATGTCCGTCGCACCCACCCCCATGGAAAAAATGACTTTTCAGTGAAAAATTGAAAGTTGTTTATATTTGTCCAAAAAATGATTTTTTTTTATTCAGAAAGGCCACCATGGTGTTCCATGGGAGTTGTATGTCAGATGCCCACATTCTCCTCTGTAGAGTGAGTTTCCTGGCCATACTACAGCTTACATTTTGCACCTACATCTTTCCTCTTGTCCCTAGCCACAATGCATCATGGGAAATGTCGTCCAGCAAGGAAACCCAACATATAGAGGAGATGGGACATGAGGTACAACTTCAATTACAACTACAACTTCCACAAGGAACCATGGTGATATTTCCAAATGAATATCTTTCAATTTTGGCTGAAATATTTAAGGTTGTAGCTGCCAAGCAAAATCTTTTCAGTTTGTGGGTATTTGCTTTTGCTATGAAAAGTTGAATTCCCCCCCACCCAAGAGATTTTGTTTAGTCAAACCCCTAATTTTCCATAAACAAATACTTTCACTAGTAATTTTGTGACCAGTCCTAGTGTGTCCACATTATACATATTAGGATGAAACTCAGGGAGTTTAAAAGTATATTATATAAATTATTCCCATACAGGTGGACACGAAGCACAGAATTAGAAAAGTTTGACTAAAGCAGGGATCGGCAACCTTTGGCACGTGACTTGTCAGGATAAGCCCCCTGACGGGACGGGACGGTTTGTTTGCCTGCTGTGTCTGCAGGTTCGGCCGATCACGGCTCCTACTGGCCGCGGTTCGCTGTTCCAGGTGAATGGGGGCTGTGGGAAGCGGCAGCCAGCACATCCCTCGGCCTGCACCGCTTCCCGCCGCCCCCGTTGGCCTGGAGTGGCGAACTACAGCCAGTGGGAGCCGCGATCAGCCAAACCTGTGGATGTGGCAGGTAAACAAACCGGCCTGGCCCACCAAGGGGCTTACCCTGGTGAGCCGCATGCCAAAGTTGCCAATCCCTGGACTAAAGCATCACACACCAGTTTGGTTTCACAAACACGGCTTTTTAGGCAAGTGAGGAAGAGGGTGTGTAGGCTGTCAGCATGCTGACAGAGAGAGATGCTGTGACAGATTAGGCTGCAGAAGGCAGTCTATTTAACTCAGCCAGCAATGTGATTAACTGGGCTGAGGAGTACTGTTACAAACTGGCAAGGAAAGATTAAAGTGGAGATGAGGCCCATGCATATAGGCCTTTTGTAGTTTTAACCCTTGGGTCTGCATGCCATGTACCTTTGGGTGAAGGAATAACAATCCATTGTTTTCAGAAATCTGTTTCTGTGTTATTGCAATCTTATTGTGTCAGTGGCTCTGGGAGGAAAAGGGCTTACAAGGGCCAAACCCGGTGTTGCCAGTCAGGTGGTTACAGTCAGGGGGCCTGCAGCCCAGAGATCCAGTCTTAAAGTGGTAGGATTGCATGATTCCAGACTGAGGTATACTCGAGATGACCAAATGAAGACTAAATCACTGCACCCCCTGTAACCATGACCCTGGCCTTCTATTCTATGCTCTTTGAAGAACTGTATGTTGTTCTTTATGGTGTTTATGCTACAAACTAATTCCTAAGTATCATTGACTCATGTTCCTAAACATACCGAGTTAAAAAATTTTACACACAGAGAAGAAACTACAATTTCCACATCAGGTACAAGATACCTCACCTTGCGTGCTACTGCTTATTTATTAGATATAATGTAACTACGCAGGCTATAACCATTTTGCACCAAGAAACATTATTTATAAAGAGAGATTTCTGAATAATTTGTTCTGCATGCTACAGCTGTGGATATATGAAGGCAACAAACATTTAAGTCCTAGGCCCTCTGTGTTTGCTAACATGGTGCAGAAATAAGCTGTCATATTTAATCACAGACATTAGCATGGAAGATGTGCTGGTAAAGCTGAATGTTAAGAAACAATGCTAGTAGCCAGATGGGGTCAGGTTGACATACATTTTTAAGTCTGATTTACAGAGCATATGATTTATGTCTGTTCTGATTAAATCAATAAGGACAAATATTGTTTATCAAACCTGACAGAAAACAGCAGAACAGGTTTCACTATGCAATGCTATTTACTGATGCACAGTATAGTCTGATAGTGTGGTTTAACTAGGGCTGTTTCACACAATGCTTTTTTTTTAAAACCTGGAAGTGGATTGGAGATTTCTTTAAATGCAAATGGTAAAAAAAAAAAAAAAATTACCCAATTATGGCTTGACCTTGTGTTCACTAAAGTCAATGGGAAAACTCCCATTGACTTCAGTGGTTCAGGATAAGGCATTTAGTGACAGTGTTAAGTTCCTATGTAAGAGGATTTAAAACAAATGAGCTTCAACTAAGACTTCAAGAGAATTCACTCGGTTTTCCTTTTCGTTTTTGTCTGTCTTGCATTGTTCCTGGCCTCTTCAGTTTTCATGTTGAGATTTTATGCTCACCCTGGGTAGTTTAGAAATTTCTAAATTATTGTGACCATGGGGGGTTAATTTTAAATTTATGTGGCTCACCAGTTCCACTCATTATGGAGCTTCAGGCAATCATTTCATTGACTGAGGTCTGCTTTCATTGTTCTGACTTGCTTTCAGTTAAACTTAATGCACCTAAAAAATTCCATTTAAATACAAATTGTTTAAAATAGATTTTTAAACAACAGCATGTTTCATAGCTGATTTCTTAAAACAGTTATTTGTGTTTCCAGAGAGAGTTTTGATTTCTGCCTAATTCCACAATTGTAAATTAAGATTAAAAATTTAATATATTTTCTAAAGGGATTTTGGAGAATCAGATCTCTAATAAAAGTTCTTCCCTCTTTATAAGTTGTTAATATTTCTGTGAGAAATGTTCCTACTCTGTTAAAAATTAAAAGGGAAAAATAATCTATTTAAGAAAATCCGTGAGTTCAGCTGCAACTCTTAGCTAAAATGAAATATTTTTCAAGTGGCATATTGGGAAAGAACTTGCAAATTAGAACATTTGTATCACTTTAAGTAATTAAAAACATGAAACATAGAAAGGTCTATGAACAGTAGGTCTACAAAAGGCAGGTAGTTCAGCAAGGACCCTGAGGCGGGCTAATTTAACATTTTTTAAAAAAGCAGGTATGGCCTGAGTATAAAGCCAATATACAAAGAATTACACCAAACAACTCCAGAAGTGGTTGGGTCTAAAGCAGTGTTTCTGAAACTGGGGTCACCACTTGTGTAGGGAAAGCCCCTGGCGGGCCGGGCCGGTTTGTTTACCTGCCCCGTCCGCAGGTCCAGCCGATCGTGGCTCTCACTGGCCACAGTTCACTGCTCCAGGCCAACGGGACCTGCAGGAAGCAGCGGTCAGTAAGTTCCTCAGCCCACACCGCTTCCAGCAGCCCCCATTGTCCTGGAGCAGCGAACCGCGGCCAGTGGGAGCCGCGATCGGCCGGACCTGCGGACGGGGCAGGTAAACAAACCGGCCCGGCCCGCCAGGGGCTCTCCCTACACAAGTTTGAGAAACACTGGTCTAGAGACTTCCCACACACATCCTGGGCTGGCTGGGCACGAATTAATCTGGTGTAATTTACAACACACTGGCAATAGCTCCAATTGAATATTAGAGCATCCAGGGATGGTCAAGGTATAGCGATGCCTAAGGGCATCCATATATAGGCCTTGTTTCAGGAAAGTATTCTTGACCACTTAAACAAGCACAGGCCTTAATGGAGTGTTTAAAACTAAGCACGTGTTTAATTTATTTCCTAAGGCACCTAAATAAGTGGCCTGATTTTCAAAGATGCTGAGCCCCCAGTAGTTTCTCAATGGAGCCCTGCTTGGCTGAAAAGATGCTTCTGGACAGAGCAGAATCGGAGCCAACGTGTGTAGATATATGTAATTCAATTAGCAGACAGCAGTAATTAATTTGGAAGAAAAGTAAAATGTCGATGTTAGGGTCAAGTATATTGTAAAACAAAATGTTGCAAGGGGGAGATCAGCCAATTTATCGCCCTGAGCCATGTTCTTTACTCAGTAAAAACAGCTGAGCAAGTAAGGGAGAACAGCAGTTGGTGCTGATGAAGTATGTTGTTGTGAAGAGCCAAGGAAGCAGAAGAGAGTCAATAAGGATCTAAGAATTCAGCTTTCTGTGAAGACATAGAACAAGCAAGTAGCTAAACATATCCAAAATACAGTTAGTATGTGAAGCCACAGTCACTTCAGTGAGCATGGCTAACATGGAGAGCTGCTCCTTCCAAATAGTGGAATGCTCCATTGGGGCTTCAGTTTAATACTGTATGTACTCATGACTACACTACAGTCACTACTATATTATAAAGTATTGTCCTAAATATTTATAACTGAACTTGTTTAACACTTGTTAAAATAAATGATGCTATGCACTTGTTGTGAGGCAATGTCCTTGATTTTTTATCAGGTTTCATTTATTCATTAATTCACCCCATTTGGAAGTCTGCACTGTCTCCCCCCATCATTAATGCATTATAGAAAGGCTCTAATATACCCGGAACAGCCTTTGTTTATTTATAGATAAAACAAGTTTTAAAAGTTTTAATTCATGCATAATCTATTATTTTAGGCCTATTTAAAAATATATTTTTTTTCATCATACAAGTCAGATGGAGAATTCCACTTCTCTTTATTAAATGGTAAGAAATGTCTTGGCAGGTGACTCTTAATTATTTTGCATTAATTAACAGTTACATCACTAATGCAAAATACTGTATCCTGAAAAAGCATGTTCAGCATATCAGAAAGCACAGTTATGACAATATGATCAATCATAGCCCACTTTTTATTCTGGCAAGTAATGGACACACAAATAAATGGACACCTATTTTATTTTTACCTGTCTGGATGACATATCAATAGCAAAGAATACAAAGGAAATTAAATTTAGTCTTGGCAAAAACAATATCTCTCGCCTGAAAAAGAAAGGATGTTTCTTCTATTTTTGAAAAAATTCAAAATGTGACTCCCAGATTCCATCTCCCAGAGATTAGACATTTTACAGAAAAATATTATTTGTAGATAGATGTTCTATTTAATTTCCAAGGACAACTGAGTATAACAATCGTGAAGTCACTGTAAAATACAGACTCTGCATCAAGTCTTTTCTTCTAATATGTAATATGTAATTTCTATGCATAATATATAAAATCACCTCTTTGGGGGAGGGTTAGAAAGAGGCATGGAAATAAGAATATTGCCTTAAACTTCTCATCAATCATGTGAGTAAACACAAAGTCATAGAATCTGAAAATAATACATTACAATCAGGGAAAGCTGGCTGGTATGGCGCAACACAGGGGAAGTCACTATAGGATAGCTGTTCATAAGATTGATTGAGATCACAGAATTGATACTGCGTTTTTGGGAACTACTGGCTGATCATCACTGCATGTGTATCAACCTACCAATGTAGGCCAGTGGCAGCTACTCCCAAAATACCTGGTGGAGTTCCAGGTAGTTCTCTCTCCTCCCCCTCCTGAGTTGACCATATTTTCAAAGTGAAAAACTGAAACTCTGAAGTCCGGAGGTCACAGGAACATATTTTGTTGAGTGATAAGGGAGGTTGGTAGGGAAATGGGAAGAAAAAGTATGCCTCTTCCCTCGCTTAGCCCTCAAACCCTTTCTGTGATAAAAAAGCATAGCTATGTTACAATGACGAGCATGGTGGAAGAACACAATGGGATTTCCCCCGCTTACTTTGCCTTTTTTACTCACCAGAAATTCAAAGTTTTCATTAAACAAACAAAAGCTTGTATTCCCTGCTTTGTGCATCATATGTACTGCAGGGCCAGAAGTCCCCAAGTGTAGATAATTATACTGCAGCCACAAGGAACTGGAGCAGCTCAAGCCCCCTGTGGCTGCAGAGTCTCCGGTGGCAGCAGATAGTGCTGCACTATATACTACATCAACCTCACCACGCAATTGAGACATTATTGGTGGGATTAGCCCAATTAGCCTCTTCTGACTAGCAGCCCTTGACATAACTATTTATATGACTCTCATTACTCTAGTGCCTGAGCACCTAGAATAGCTTTCAGCTGACCTATAAAACAAGCTTTAAGAGCATTTTTCACTGGGTGCCATAATCTCCATTATTGCTTGTGTAAATGATCATAACAAATATTTTATCTGGTAAAGTTAGCCTCCAACTGCTCCGAGAATATGCAGAAGATGATAATTTTCTCAAATGTATTATTTATTCATTTTTATTTGATTAATAGTTTTTCAATTGGTTATTCTATGGGCTGATTGTAAGGATCTGGCATCCACGCTGTGTTGCTTAGTTTTGATTAGTCAGGCAAATTGCATGGTATTTTTCTTTTTCCCTGATTGGATTAGCATGGAAGAACTCCTGATACAAATATCTGCATGTGCAAATTTAAAATTTGGTTTCCACAACCACTCAGGTATACAATCTGAAATTTATTCTCTGAAAAATTTTGCAAATAAAACTTGATTACCTTATTACTTGCAAACAAAGGGGCACAAGCAAGGCTGAAGTGAATTCTTTAAGCATGTTTAAATAATAATTGCAGGGAACATTTTGCATTGTTTGTCCAGCTCAGCTGCTCATCCCTCAAATCAAAGGTTAGCTGTTACAAGACCAGCTACACACAGGGAAGAAAATGGGATAAGTGAAAAACTACCAATTCCTCCTTAAGTCCAAGTGGGATGGCTTGTGTCTCACTAGCAATGGAAGTGTATATACTGCTGAATGTGCACTGAAAGGTATGTGACTGCCATATAAAGCAGTGGTACTCAGCCTTTTCCATACTGAGATCCCCCCTATTCCCTTACTAGGAATCCCTTTTCCCATCTAGCCAGGATACATTCTCCTCCCCTTCCTCCACTTAGCAATACAAAAAGGACAGAGTGGTAATGAGTTCTCTATAGATTATGAATTTCAGGTTGAGAACCCATAACCAAATACATATTATGCACTTTCTGGCTGAATTTTTCATTCTTGTCATCAGTGTTAGTACTGTTTATTAAACATTTAATTGTTTTTTTTTAAATAAAGGAAATATTTATGGAAATACTAGGCAAACTCTACAACATATTGTAAAATATACTATTCATTAAGTTAATAAATGATGTTTGCATAGTATTGTCTGAACGTATTCAGCATATTTACATTTTTGTGCATCTTTTGCCCTTCTGCACATTTACAATAATGATTATATAAATATTAACTGAACAGATTTTTTTGCTTATGGTGCGCAATTTCAGCAGGGTTTGTTATACAGCGCTGCAATACCGATGTTGAAATATATGCTTTATTACAAATTACCTGCTTTCAGAATGTAATCAGAAAAATAGAAATCCATATCATTAGAACAACAAAAAGAAGCAGATATAACACCTTCAGTTTTGTGGAGGTTTCGTCACATGCTCTGCAAATATTTTATTGAATTTTAAAATTAGAGATTTACAAAACTAAATATATCTATCCCTCCCTCCCTCCCTCCCATGTAAGAAAGCAATAAATTATGGAGACACCTCTGGAAGTTATAACATGTAGATGGAGCGCTGCTCTTGCATGGAGCCATATTGACTTCTATGCAGGCACAGCATTCCACCCATGTACCGTCAACTGCAAATTCAAGGTCTACCTTATCTATTCTTTCAAAACATCATGTGTGAAATCCTATGCCCATTGAAAGCAATGACAAATCTCCCATTGACTTCAACAGGGCCAGGATTTCAACCCAAATATGGATACTATTTGGGTCAAATAGCTGTTTGGAATTTTCATAGCCTCAACATCGTTCTGTGTTGAGAGCATCCTGATCCAAAACAGCTGCATGAATAGCGTTAAAGTAAAATGCTCTACAGTCTGATAAGAGAAACTAAAATTAGCACAATGCTCTTTGACATCTGAAAGCAGAGAATTGTCTTCTAATGGCCTTACTGCACACTGGTAAGGGGCGAAAAATCCCTTATTCATACCAAAATAGCTCAATTACCATGGGATGGCATGAATTTTTATTCACTATAACTTCTCTACACCCATTCCCTCAATGATGCTGCTGTGAGAACATGGAAAATCTTAGCAAACTGCCTCCTCTGAGGAAACATGTCATACCTTTGAACCCCATCAATTACTCTGTCTCTGCTACTGTCAATGATGAGAGCATGAGTTCTTAAACAGAACTGATTTTCATTACATTATTTATTGTCTTTTTTTAATATTACTCTTTCTGCCTTCCCAGAAGCAGTAGACTGTGCTTTTGGCTTCCACTGTGGTAGGAAAAACAGTCCTTAAAATGCAAGCAGAAATAGTGCTGATTGATCTTCCCTCCAGTATCTGTGAGGTTAATGAAAAATGGCGTTAGGGCACATGACAGTCATGAAACCAGAGTAATGAAGTGTTACAAAAATTCTCTTTTTGGAAACAGGAGTTGTGTGTTCATCCAGCAATATTTGTTATGATAGCACCTGCAAGCATGGCTTCAGCCAGGGCCCCCTTAGCATTTTCTTATTTTCCAGGATTGATAAGCTTTCTGTAAAAGTTGACCCTAAGCCAAAATTTGTCATTAAATACTAGAAGATTAATTTTATGTTATTAATTTAATTGCATAAAATTAAATACAATGAGGCTCTTTTAAGTTAGTGGAAGTGAGGAATTGTTGTCGTTTTTCTTTCTATCTTTCAGTATCTAATGAATTAATCATTGGATCGCCTTGTTAGTTTTCTATAGGATTCAGAAAAACCCTCACTGAAGCTAAAATACCAACTCCACAGCCACCTTGTTTAATGTGAAGCTGATAAGAAGAAAATAAAATGCTGGCACTAAGTGTATTGGTGTTTTCATTGGTTGACTTGAGGACATGAGTGGAAAAGACAATTTGCTTCACAATCTGCATGAATGTGGGTGAGTTCTGAAACTGCTGACAATATATGGGAGCATTGGATCACCTTTGGGAAGGAAACTAGCACTGGAAGAAAGGCAGAGGAAATTAGTACTTCAACAGTATCCAGCACAATGCACATATGTGCAATCTCAAAAAAAAAATAAAAAAAAAAAGTTACATCTTGTATGAATCACTTGTGCAAGTTCTAGGAGATGATAGCTGAAAGGCTCTTTCAAGATTTCAGACAAAGACGTCATTGTGTGTTTCTCGTATGTGATGATAGGTATGTCCATTGTACTTTGCTTAGCACACATCATAACAATAAGTGAATTTAATAAATGGCACCACTTTCATTCAAAAGTTCAGAAAAACCAAATTCCAAGCAAAAATGCCTTCTAATGTTCACACATTATGATAAGAAAAATATTCAGTCTCTCAAAATTTAATGAAACACCAAAATGCCACAGGTCCAAAATCTCCTGAGAAGTAATAACTAAAGCATTTTATCTCATATTCAGAGGTAAAAATTGGGCTCTTAAAATTGTCACTATTCACTAGAAATATAATGTTACTTAGAAATACTCTATAATGGTACTGTTGAAAACCATGTTACAGAAATAATTCTATAAAACAGACTGGCTTTTTAGCTCACAAATTAACAATGTATATACAGCAATATTGTCCAAAGGCATTCTGTCAAGGTACTCAAAGTGTCTATGGTCAGAGACTCTACCATACTCTTTGCATGGGAAAACTAAGTGAACATTGTTCCAGCTTATTGACAAAATATTCACAGACGTGGACATTTAAATAAAACGCTAAAACCCACAAGCAGTAGTTTGCTGCTGATTCATAAGACAGAAATGAGACATTCACCAATATGGACAATCAATAGTCTAGTATTCACTTCTCTTAGTGGTGAGCCACATACATTTTCAGTAAGCCCAATTTTGATGAATCATCAATCCAATATGGAGTGCTGACCATGGTACGACTAAGGCCTACTCTACATTAAAAGAGTACACCACCAGTTTTACTAAATCAATTTAGTTAAATGGGTGTACATTTTTAGTATAGGCAAGGACTAAATGAAAATAAATTTACTCTTATTGTAGGTATACCAGACACTAGTATTAATTTAAAAAGTAAAAAATAAATAGCACTCTTTTCTTCACCTCTCATAGGGTTGCTGGGTGTCCGGTTTTCAACCAGAATGCCTGGTCGAAAAGGGACCCTGGTGGCTCTGGTCAGCACCGCCGACTGGGTCGTTAAAAGTCCCATTGGTGGTGCTGCAGGGCAAAGGCAGGCTCCCTACCTGTTCTGGAACTGCACTATGCCCCAGAAGTGGCCAGCAGGTCTGTCTCCTAGGCAGGGTGGGAGGGGCACTGGGCTCCGCACGCTGCCCCCCACCCTGAGCACCAGCTCCACACTCCCATTGGCCGGGAACGACAGCCAATGGGAGCTGGGGGGGGTGGTGCCTGTGGGTGAGAGCAGTGTGTGGCGCCTCCTGGCTCCCCCGCCTAGGAGCTGGACCTGCTACTGGTCACTTCCGGGGCACAGCGCAGAGCCAGGACAGGCAGGGACTAGACTGCTTAGCCCCACTGCACCACTGACCGGGAGCTGCCTGAGGTAAACCCGCGCCCTAACCCCGAGCCCCAAACCCAGCCCTGAGGCCCCCCAAACCCATACCCCCTTCCTGCATCCCAAACCCCTCATCCCCGCCTCTGCCCCAGAGCCCATACCCCCTCCTCAACCCACAGCCCCCTCCCACACTCCGAATCCCTCAGCTCCACCCTCCAGCCTGGAGCTCCCTCCTGCACCCCAAACTCTTCATCCCCTCCCCAGCATGAAGCCCACACCCCCTCCCACACCCCAACTCTCTGCCCCATCCCAGAGCCCCCTGCTGCACCCTGAACCCCTCATTTCTGGCCCCACCTCAGAGCCCGCACCCCCCAGTTAGAACCCTCATCCCCTCCTGCACCCCAAACCTCTGCCCCAGCCCAGTGAAAGTGGGTGAGGGTGGGGAGAGTGAGCCACCGAGGGAGAGGAAATGTAGTGAGTGAGGGGCAGGGCCTTGGGGGAAGGGGCGGGGCTAGGGCGTTCAGTTTTGTGCGATTAGAAAGTTGACAAACCTACCAGGCAACTTTGTTATCAGAATAACACTGGAGAGGGCTTTTATGATAGACCTTATTCATTTAAATGAATATCTTACTTAAAGAAAACCTCACAAGAATCCTTTAGTAATTTTTAATAAACACTAAAACATGTCTCCCATCTGCAGTATAACTCAAAACTTGTTTTAATTCTCCAAAAGGCCTAAACTTTCTCTAAAGATGAAATATGTGAACAGCTAAGTAACAGCTAATTACTCCATTTCCTCCTTCAAATGAATAATATTTTCCAAAATAATCCAAAGGCCAATATCACAAATAACCAGAAATGAGATGGGATAAATAATGTATCTACCCTACATCTTAACTTCATAACTACATGAAAAATACATGGCTATGGCTTTTAATTTGTTGCCGTGAAGGGGGAAGAGTAGCTTTTGTGCTGCTGCTACTCACCCTCCCATGCAGGTAAGTAGAAACTGGGCAGAACATTGACTCTGTCCTCTCCTGCTCTCCACTACACAAATCAGAACAGCTGAACCAGCACAGCAAGAGAACTAATCTGCTGCTGGTCTAGAGCAATAGTCAATTACTTCCTCAGTGGAACAAAATGGGAAGCCCAACAGGAAATTGTCACAATTCCCTTCTTGGCCCAGGCCAGGTACAGATACACGCTGACCCCTATTATGAGTTGAGAATAAACACTCATTCTAGTCCTAAGAAAGTAATAAAGCAAGATATAGGCACACAGTAACTGGAAGGTCATTCTTTTATTAAACAATATGAAAGTGAGCACAAAGGTCTTGGAAAAGCTGTAATAACTTTAAAAAATAATCTATATTATAAAAATGACTGAATTAACAACCATGCAAGAGTGAAATGTTTTAGGGGGAAAATAGAAACAAAATCTTCCATTAGCTGTTCACAAGATATTTTCAAGAAAGTGTGTCATTAGCGTTAGAGCTGTGCAGAAGCCAAAATTTCCTTCCCGGGGAACATGTTGCATTTCCAAAAATGTTGCATTTGGAATCACATTTCCAATTCCTTCCACAGGGGAAGGAAATTTAAAAAAAAAAAATACATTTTGGAAGAACTGAAACTGTACTTTTCAAACAAATCTGGACTGAATGGGAAGCCAAGCCTACAAACTGTGTAGCCCTCTCACCAAGCAGGTGAGCAGTCCAGGGAGCCAGCTCACCAAGGAGCCAGTTGCCCTGCTCTGATGTAGCCCAGAGAGGAGAGGAACTGAGCTGCCTGCAGATCCAGCTGCCTGGAAAGCTACATGCCCCTGGCTGCCTGGCAGCCCACGAGGCAGGCTGCTAGTTACTTCAGTGATCCCAGGGAGCTTAGAATCCCAATAGCCTGCCAGGCAGGCAGTAAATGGAGCTAGCCAGCCAAGGAGCTGGGCTGCTCAGGATGCCAAGTAGCCAAGTAGCTGGGGAGCAAGCCAGCAGTGGAGTGGGCCTCCGGACTACCTGGAAAAAGAACGAGGAGTACTTGTGGCACCTTAGAGACTAACAAATTTGTTAGTCTCTAAGGTGCCACAAGTACTCCTCGTTCTTTTTGCTGATACAGACTAACACGGCTGCCACTCTGAAACCTGACTACCTGGGTAGCCTATGCAGCCTGAGCAGCTTGGCAGCCCCAAAGGCAGGCAACCAGAGATCTTAGCGAGCCTGGCAGCTCACCGGGTAGGCTTCCAGGGGATGGGGAAGACAGAGGAACCTTGAAGCCAGGTAGGCGGTGAACCCACCAAGCTTGGCCAGCCAGGGAGCCTACTCTCCAGCTAGTGGGCCGGTGGAAGGCCTGATGGCCAGCCTGCCTGTCTTCATGTTTTCCATCAAAAATTTTGACAGAATCAACACATTCCTGCGGAACCTTTCAATTCTGCTGACTTACATTTCCTGACAGAAAACTTGTTTCACAGGAATTTTTTTTGACCCGTTCTAGTTAGAGTACATCAAAATATGCTTAAATTTCTATGCACAATTAGTTGATTCTCACCAACCCCTGAAACTGTGTCTCCTCTGGATCCATGCTTCCAGTAATACATTCTAGCTTTTATTTGGAAGTACACACACAGATTTACATGGCCCCCAACTCTGCAGTATCTGAGCAACTCTCAAGAGGAATAATTAACAATCTGTCTCAGTCTTCCTGCTTCCCCAGCTTGTAGGAGAATTAGTTTGATTAGTCCATAAGTTGTTTTTTGTTTATTATTGTGTATGAATGGGTGTGAAGGAATTGTTGGAGAAAAGCTAAACTGAAGACATTAGTTTTGCAGTGTGTTCTTAAAAAGGCAAGGTCCACGGTCATTCTCGTCACTTGTAAAACTGAGATCTACCGTCTAATTGTAGCTCCTGTGAAAATTGTGTGCACTGTGTTCATGAGCCTCTATATAGGCAAGTCAAGGAGACAGAAGCTCTTTCTCAAATTGATGGGGGCTTATCTGGGGATTTGACTATCAGGAGAAAGACCTTGAATTGGATTCTGTATTTGATAGTGCAGAGATCATGACACTGAGGCATGTGTTCTCTGTTACCTGCATGGCTTAACAGACAGTTCACTACAGTTTCCACCAGTTAGTCAGGTGTGATAAGAAGAGCCAAATGTAAATGGCAATGGATATTTTTTGTGACCATGGCTATTTAAGTATCCATTAATACTAAGAAGTCAAAAAAGACACAGTCTGAAGAGAATTAAATAGAATAGGAATGTGTGGGTATAATTTGCCCTGATGAATATTTATTGTTTATTTTCACGAGAAAGAAAGAAATTACCTTAACTTTCAGATCCAAAGCAGAAATTGTGCTTAGAAAAAAATAATGTTACTTGTGTATTTCATAAATTTGATCTGAAAACACCTGATACACAAATGTAAAAGCCAACAATGATGTTGTTACAGAGCCACTTTTTAGATTAAAGCCATACCTTGATTGCACTACAGTTACCAAGGCTACAAACCCTTTGCTCTGTATTTATTATAAATGAACAAAAATCCAAATTCATTAAACATTAAATTGACAAAACAATTTTCATCCATTTTTAAAAGAGAAAAAGTAGCATTAAAAATAAACCAGCGCTTAACAAGGAAAGAAAGAAAAGAAAACCCTCTTATAATTTACAAAAGACAGCCAGAAATGCAATTATTTCTGATCATTGTTTGAGCTTTCTAATCTCATGACTTCACCATGCCTGTCTCTCAAACACCCAATCAGGCTCTCATGTAAACATTAATAACAATGTTTGCTTTAAAAGACAAAGCTATAAGTTGCCTTTAATATATTTGGTTACAATGTATTTTTTTAAAATTTCTAAATAAATGCTAAAAGTATATAATATGAGAAAATGAAACTAGAATAGACCTAAACAGCTAATTTGGAATCATTGCTGTCTAGTATGTGAAGAAATCTATTTAGTAGCAAAATACCTCTAGACTTGCGAATGACACAAATCCAAAAGGACACAGACTGTTGCTCCATAGGAGATCAATCAGTTTAGTAGAAATATCTGTAGCAGGAATCAATACTACAGATGGATATGCCACAAATATTAAGCGGTGGCAGATGAATAGGGGTCTCATGCAATGAGTTAACTCCCCACCACCCCCACCACCACCCAGGCTCAGAACACTAATTTCCTTGACTATCAACATTTAACCCCAAATCTTGTAGTTAGGACAAGTTGTGCTCAACATAGTACAGGGTAATGAGGGGGGTAGTAAACAGTCACTTTGCTGTCCCAAATGACTTCCCAAATGAGTAGTTGTAGTTCATCAACATTCCAGCCATGCCCCCTACACCTAAGGCTGGGAGAGAGGTGGTGTGGAGTTGCTAAAAGGGGAAAGGAGCCAATTGCATTCATTTGCCTGCTAATTGAGAATGAAAGCCTCAGTTTTCAGTCTCACTGCAAGCAAAGGTTCTGATCCTGCAAATGCAATGTCTGGGAGCAGTCCAATTGAAATCAGTTGGACTACATATGTGAGCAAATTTACTCATAAATGTAAGGGTTTGCAAGATTACACCCAAACTTCTTTCAAGGTATACAATAATTGGACACACAACCCCAAATAACTCCTACATAACCAAAACCAAGTAACCTCTCTGTGTGAAAGTATCTGAAATTTTTGTAATTATTAAAAGTTAACCTGCAGTATGATAGCATGAACAGTGGAGTGTGAATTGGTGTTCCCCCTCTGTTGAATTTTCTGCATACTTTTAAAATATGTCTCATTGCGATGCATCACTACCTGTATGTAATTTGCTATAGACCCAATTTCCCCTCTACTTCCTTATATAGAAATTGGAGAGACTTATGGTTTCCCCCCTTACCTTGTTTCAGTTTAAAGAGGACACATAAGCTTTATCTATGAATATTATAGTATTAATAAACTATATGTGTAGACTGAGAGAATACTTTATATAGTATGTTATGTTCTTTAAGAACATCACTTTACTGCACATCTTTCAGGAGTTTAAGCTTAGTGCAGAATATTTGGGGGTGGGCAGCTGCTATCCGGTTTATACATATATTCATAGGAATTCAGTAGTCCCATAATAGTTGTGTTCCGAAAACTGAGCGGCGGCAAAGGAAAATAACACCCTGAATTATTGTGCTTAATACTATAAACTTTATGGAAATTGAATCTATAATAGAATCTAACTACAGTCCAAGTCAGCAGATTTAATGCAAACTGAACTGACAATAAATTTGTCTGATAAAGAATGAAAATTAAAATTGCAATCTTGGCAATAGTTGCATATAATTTGCATATCCATTATTCATTTCCTTAGCATGTTGTTGGACTAAGTGCCTAATGGCAATGGCAAAAATTCTTATATATTCTCTCTCACAAACACACACACATGCAGAGCTACCTAATTATTGCAGAACTCCATAAAATCTTCACAATGCACAAAAATGTGTCATTCAGAGCAATGATCAATTTGATAAATAACTCTTTATAAGAAAAAGGACATCTATGTTGTAATGTTATAAATGAATAGATTCTGAAAATGCTATATTATGCACACAGAAAAAGGTTGTATTTTTTTTTTAAAGAATGAAGTTATCAAATTGGTTATGTTCTATGTTTCTTCAGTTCACACCATATCGTGTTTTCATAATATCCTAGCTAATGCTCCAAGATATAGATCTATATGCAATTATAAATTGTGGCAGCTGGCAGTTGTCAGAGAGAAACAGATAATCCTGGTTCCTTTCTACAACACCCTAAACTCTATTTTATTTTATTTTTTTCAATCAGATTCCGAGTGTCATCTAAAGAAAACAATTTGATAGTATAGGAGTGAAAATCACTCTGTGACATAAGACATTCCAAATGGAAAAGCATACAACTCCCCTATTTATAGATATTTCAAGACAACAGAACTAGCCAAAGAAATTCTTCTACATATTCCATCATTTTTAATACACTTATTATTTTTTTCCAATCTTTAAAAGTTCTCTTCTGCTCAAAATGAGGTTTCCCCTCCCTCCCTTTTTCAACAGGATGTGGCTGTGTAATGCCTGCTTCACATACAATTAAAAAAAATGTTAGTAATGCCTGTGGGTAAATTGTTTTCATTAAGCAATTACATAATCCAAATTCTGGCATGACATAACCCCACAGTCATGCTGTGAACTGTAGCCATTTTAAGCTGGGATCTCTTCAGATCTCATAGTTACATAACGATGGAGCTTAGCCAATACTTTGATGAGAGTGGTCATTTTTCTCTTTCCAAAACTGAATATAAACCTGGTGTTACTGAATACTGTGCTATTGAGGATGTTGGATGAAACCCTGCCCCCCTTGATGTCAGTAGGAGTTTCAGATGACACATTACATTGAGATCCTGATCACTTGGGGTCATAAAAGACCTCTGTACACTTCTTTTACTGCAAAGCACATCAGGGTAGCTGCAGAAAATTCTGCTTCTCCAGTGCATGATTTTACTTTTTGCTTTCAAGTATTTCTGTGCACAGGGTTTATTTTATTAATATAGTGTCATAGTCACAGGCCACTGCACATAATACAATATATACACATTTTAAATTGACACTCGTCCAAAAAACACAAACAAATTTTAAAACACAAAATAAAAACCACAAGATTAGCTGAGACTAATAGGACGACAATCCATTTAACGAAAACATTGTCAATACATAGCAAATATTCTAATTTCTGAGCTGATATGATAAAAGGCATCTGGGCCAGGAACAGAGATAACCATTTATTTCTTGGGTGGGAGAACAGGTGACAAGATAATAAGTAGTGTTGTAAGTCTTTAACCTGGCCAGACCTGCATGGACAAAAATGATGTAAGTTTTTCAATACCAGCATATATCCCTCCCAAACTGGCCACTTGCATGGTTTGGAAACAGAGACCTGTGAAGGTCCCCTTTAAAATACAGTTGAAAATATCTAAATATTTCTCATAATGATGGATAATCTTAAAATGAGAAAGCCAAGGAAACATATTTGTTGTATGAACAGCTGCCATATCCAGTTGTTTGCAGATCTCTTCTGTTCTGAGCTTAATTAATGTTGTCACACTTTTTTGGATAGTCTTAACCAAGTCAAGCTCCTACAAGAACCAAAGAATGGAGGGCAGTGAACTTGTAAAAGCCAAAGGAACTTCAGAGTATGTATCTTGTTGAGCTGATCCTCCAGATGTAAACTTGGAAGGCACTGTTGATTCATATGCCGAATACAGAGCCAATAATTAATATAAAGGCATTAGGCTTTGGTCAAAATAGCACATTTCGCTACCTCTGGCCTCAGTAAAACACTTGGGGTGTAATTTGGAAGGCTGAGCATTCTGCTTAAAATTGTGTGCCGTGCCAACCCTAACTAACTAACATTGGTGCAGAAATTTGGGACTGCAATATGTAGTATTTAGGCACACACTTCAATTGTGAAAACTCTAAGAGCGGGTGTGATTAGATTGACCCTGTAGACTTGAGTGGAACACAACACTGCTTTCATAGAATTTAAGGCTTTCTTCTTTACCTTCTCTGTGTGTTTATCTCACATGCCAATATAAGTAAAACATATCTAAATTGGGGGAAATCCTGACCTGTTACCCTTAATGACCATCAATCATCCATGTATACGTCCAAAGACAATTACTTCAGTTTTCTGACAGTTTATGGGCAGGTACTCCCACTAGCATAAGCAGCTCAAGTCCTTTAACATATGCTTCAAGTCCAGGGAAGTTTGGGACAGCAGACCCATGTAAAGAAGGACTAACACGAATCTGTTCCTAATTTGGGGAGGGAAATATTGCATCCCTCCTAAAGTCATCACAACCTCATTAGTATAAAAATTAAAAAGGAAAGGGGCCAATAAGCAACTCTGATGGACACCTTTTGTGGTGGATACAGGGTCAGTTAGCTCACCTGGACCACTGTAAAGGGGTATCAAGATGTAAAGGAGCCTAAGTTCTATGCCGGCCCTCTCAAGTTTCTTCCAGAGATGTCCTTTGTCAATAGAATCAAGAGCCAATCTCAGGTCGACAAAATCAGCACAAAATTTTCCCAGCTTGAAGGAACAATATTTATACATCAAATGAGATCGGACAAAGTAGTTATCAATGGTAGAGCAGCAATTCCAAAAACCAGCTTATTACTCAGGAAATAAATTACAATTCTCTGCACAGTCCTCTTATCTGGTGTGATTTTTTTTTAAAAAAATCACATTTAAGAGACTAATTGGGAGATAATTCTCAGGATAATTTCTGTCATTTTTTATAAAGTGAAACAATAATACACTTGGCCGTACTAAAAAGTTTTGCTAACACATGGACCCACCAAAAACTTCTGCTGGAAATGTACACAGAGATAAAGATTCATATACCTTTATCTCTATAATACTGGATTTCACATTTTATCAGAGTACTACTATGATAGTGGAAGTGCATTATTCATAGATTCTAAGATAAGAGAGCTTTGTGATAATCTAGTCTAATCTCTTATATTACACAGGAGACAGGACTTTCCTGGAATATTTCCTGTTTGATTGAGAACATATCTTTTAGAAAAAACATCTAATATTGATTTTAAAATTTCCCGTGATAGAGAATCCATCACAGTGGTTGATAAGTTGTTCCAATGGTTAATTACCCTCACTGTTAAGAAATTGTTTCTTCTTTCTAGTCTAAATTTGTCTAACTTCAACTTCCAGTCATTGGATATTATTATACTTTTGTTTGCTGGACTGAATAGTTCTCTAGCATCAATTATCAACTTTCTATTCCCGATATAGGTGATCTTAACCTTCTTTTGATGAGATGAATAGATTGAATTCCTTGACTCTCTAGGCATATTTTCTAATTATATAATCATTCTTGTGACTGAACCCCCTCCAATTTTTCAACATTCCTCTTCAATTGTGGGTACCAGGACTGGACACAATATTCTAGTAGCAGGCACACCTGTGCCAAACATAGAGGTAATATAACTTCTCTACTCCTATCTGATATTCCCCTGTTTATACATCCAAGGGTTGCATTAGCCTTTTTGGTCACAGCATCACACTGGGAGCTCATGTTCTGCTGATTATCTACCATGGCCCCCAAGTCATTTTCAGAGTAACTGTTTTCCAGGATAGAGTCCCCCTACTCCTGTAACTGCAGCCTGCATTCTCTGTTCCTAGATGTATGACTTTACATTTGGCCATTTTGAAATACATATTGTTTGCTAACACCCAGTTTACCAAGCTAACTTATTTGCCAAATCAAGCCACCACTTTGGCAGTGAGCTACCAATCCAAACACACTAGTATGTCTATTGAATGTATCTGTTATATCTATGCACATATACCCTCTATTCTTTTGTGTGTCCAATCTGAAAAAAGTGGACAGGAAAAATATTCATAGTTTAAGAACAGAGGTGAGAAGCAAATAAGACAAAAATGTTAAACATATGTAAAGAAAGAAAAGCTTATGTTGAATAGTATTTTACTCCATTGGACTACTTACAGTAAAAGGTAAGTATATCATGAGTAAGAATATCAGAATTTGGCATATAATGTTCATTACCCTTAAATATAATTTATTTCAATGTGAACTATTATCTTTGTGATTGGTAAAGATTTTCCTCTGTTGAAAAGCTACTGAAGCTATTTCCTAGGTATGGAATGTAATTTTTTTAATAGAAAATATTAGCGTTTATTGAAGAGAAATTAAGACTAGTATGCACAGGTATCCTATGTCATATTTTATGTTGAAAGTTTGAGTAAGGAAAACATATCCAATTGAAATCCCAGAAATATACATACAGATTACTTTTCAAAAATCCTTATAAGGTATGCATAATGTGTAGGATTTGTGTATTTTCTATGAATATCTGAGGAAATGTAATGGCATCAGCATCTACTAGCATCCTGGCAAGGCATAGGTTGTTGAATATTTTTTCCCATTATAATTGATGAAATGCTTAAACCTAGGGGTATAAATTTCATGCTATATGGCCAATGCCTTTCATTTACCTTCTGCCACTGCTAAAGCTTCCTGAGATGACATTTATCCAGAGAACAGCTCTGAAAGTAGGATGAATAAGATGTGCTCCAGAGGTAAATTTGAAATTCAATATATGATAATACTATAACAAATGACGTGTGAAGCAGAAGAAATAAGCCAAATACATTATGCAGTAGGACAGATCAGCAAAAGGATGTATATGAGACTCCAAAATGACATTATCCTATGTTTAGCAATATACTTGTGGTATTTGTTTTGTGGAATTTTCCATGGTGCTCTACGTCGCCGGAACTGAGATCTTTTGTTTCATCCCCACTATGTTGTAGTTAGGCTATCGTGATAAATGCTGAATAGTTTGAATAGAACAAATATTGGCACATGTGGTACATTCCACTGTTTATTCTTCTCTGTAATTGCACTGGCCACAAGACTACTATGATAGCTTTGAATGGGGATAGATGACATAGTATGACCAGAAAGACCTCTGTATTCAGTATAACATAAATAACTATCCGAGATCAGATCAATCATCCATTTACTCAAATGTCCAGTCTCAGATAGTAGCCAGTACCAGATGTTTCACAGGAAGGTAACAATAACACCCTGTACTGGTCAATTATGGAGTAACTTGCCATAGGATAAGTTGATTCTTAACCGTCGCTGGTTAGTAGATGGCTTACACCATGAATTAGGTTTATGTTCCGTCTATTTTTTTTTAAACCCATCTAATGTTACTGTGGATGGTCTCATCATCCATATAAATATCCAATCCTGTTTTGAACCCTTCTATAAGAAGTTGGCTTCTCTGATATCTTGTGGCAGTGAGCTCTGCCGGACAATTACGCATCATTAATCTAAGTCTAAAACTGTGATGTTTATAGTATTTTGGACATATTGGACAGTTACAAAGTTAGCATTTCTGGGGAAAGCAATGGATGATTAGCTGAAAGCTATTTTGGATGTTTAATGCTTTAAAAAAACATACAGAACAGAATTTTATATTAATAGAAGAGCAGAGCAAAAAATATTGTACATACTTAGCCTCTTCTTCAGCTCATGGAATGACTAAGTAGTTTGTGATTTCCTTGAATTTACCCAAATTTTCTTTGTCCTGTAACTCTATGGCTTAACTACAGAAATATATTGCTGTTAATATAGTATTTAATATTCACATCCCTATTCATGATGGGTGAATGGAAGATGTATGGTTTTGTTTCCCACTTGGAGGAGCAAAATGCTTCTACTCAGTGGGAGGGACTAAAGCAGACAATCTCAAAGTAGGCTTTGAATCTCTAATGGTAAGTAGCAGTTTAGGGAGCGAAAGCAAATAAACAGGGGTTAAAGTAGTTAAAAATAAATTAAACTTTATCCTGACAGGGACATAAAGGTCTTGTCTAAGACATTATTTCTAGAAAAAAATAGACTGTCAGCTTTATTGACTAAGTGCAGAGTTTAAATTCACTTTCCTCTCCTCCTCACAGTTATATAAAGTAACTGCATGAAGCCCTCAGATACAGGGGCATTTACTATAAAGTTATTTTGGCATGATGAGCTGAAACCTTTCGATATCAGCATGGATCTCTTTGTCTTCCACAATATATTCAGGACTTGTGTACACTTGAGCCTTAATTCAGATTATGTTAGGATGTGAATTTAAAATGCAATAGCTATTTCTGAAAAACTCCATGCATAGACAGCCCCTTAGGTTTGAGGATACCAGCTAAGCAATTTGCTGGCAAAAATCTATAGGAATCTGGAGGCATCTAGTCTTTTAAAGAGGGTTAGATATACTGGATGAAATTTAGGCCACCATGGGGTGAGGGCTTATAGACTCACAAATACAATGTAACTGGGAGGCCAGGGTATTTAGTTTTCACATTGGTTAGAATTGAGCCAATCATTTAGAGACTATTGGTGGTTTGGCTGCAGGAGTTCTAAATTTGTCAGTTCAAGATATGGGCAGCTTTTGCATTAGGGTGCATAAGGAATCATTCTGGTGGCTGTTTGGGTGTCCCACTCTGGAGTGTCGAGTGGTGCAGTATAACAGAACAGTGAATTGGGACATAGCAATTGTGCGTGCAGAGCTTTCACTTTCATTTTTGCTGCCATCTTGTGGCTGCACCAAATAAATACCAAAAGGAGGACCCTGTTAATTCTCTGAAGAAGGGAATAAGAGCATGTATCTCCTCAAAAGTTAGCTTTCAACGATCCTTTGTCCTTTGGCACTGGTTACTTGTGTACTGTAGGTTAAAGTTTTGGCTGATTTTACCGTTTTACTTTTAACTGGGAAATGTTTTCCTTCTTCTCTTTTGATTGCAATGGGACATTTGTTTCTGTTATATCCCTAAAATAATGGTTAATGCCATTACAATTATAAAGCTCACATAGAATGAATGTGTGTGAATAAAACTCAAAAGCTTTTAAAATCTAGAAGCCATGAAGTTCTATAAAACATTAAATTATGCATTTCAGAATTCCCCTTGTATTGTTTGTTTTCTTTTGTCTGATACATAATGCCCTATCTCACACCAGTCAGGCCAACTGAAAAAAGGAAATCTCTAATGGTAGATAAGGTGTGTGTTCTGCAGTATTTTAATCTGTTAATGGTGGGTTTTTGGATAAATACTATGCATTACATTTTATATGCTGTATGAACACACACACACACACACAAATAAATGCCATGGTCTGAAGCTTTTTCATCTTTCAAGAAACACTATATGGATCCCACTATTTCCTCTCCTGTTCCTGACTGCTTTAGAACACACAGCTACTGCAGGCGATCAGTTCCATGATTACCACACAAAGAGTTAATGTAGAGAGGCGCTAAAGGTATAAAGTTCTTATTCAAGTACCATTACATGAAAATAATATGTCAATATATATTACTGGCTCAGAAGCATCTTCAGACTATTTACAGGGATGTCAATAGTGCACATTCGTAGCATCTTTGGATACAAAGTATGTTGGAATAAATCAGATTCTCTTCTCAGCCCCCATACACTCTTATTTCTTTCCCTAACCTTCACAATGCTTCCTTACAGCACACAGTATGTGGTTGTTCTTTGTGTTCCTACCCTATATAAACTGTAGCTCTCAATTCCAAATATGCTATAAATAATATGAAAGAAAACACCTCAAAAAGATCTATTCTGGCTTTTACTCTGCAGGACAGACTTGCTTCTGTAGAAAGAATGTTGTCCCTCATACATTTGTACAGCTTTATCACCTTATTCCTCTCCTTTCAATCTTATAGAAACAATAAAAATGAAAACAAAACAAAACAGAAAAATACACAACACAGAAACAAACCACCAATGCTCCAAAATTTAGTTCTTTTATTTGTAAAGTCCTTAGAATCAGCATGCCTCAACTCAACCACCTTGAAATGAGTAGTTAACTATGATGTTTAATTAACATATGACATTTCTATTAAGACAGAGATTCTTTGGCTTGCCAGATACTTCTGTCCTTTGCCCTCTGGGTGTGTCAGCTACAAGGGTTCTAACAATGCCCAGTAATTATAACTGAGCTGTGAAAAGTTTAAGAGAGAGGTAACAGAGAATAAGTGGTTATGAAGATCATAGGCTTCATATTTGTAGTATTGGGCATGTTTGAAGAGGATTAGTAAAATGATAGTCCTCTTCTAGCGGATAGGTGAGAAGGTAAGAGGCAGAAGCATCTGACAAAAGCCATAGAATCTTTGTCTTAGCAGAAGTTCAATATGGTCATTGAGCATGTTATCAAAATTTAGGACTCCATTTTCCTAAGGTTGCTGAAGTTAAAGCATGCTGATTCTAAGGACGTTTTCTTCCAAAATAAAAGAGCGAAGATGCTTTTGAATTTCCTCGTAGAAGAAAAAAGAAAAATTAGAAAGATAACGTGATGAAGGTGTTCACTATGAGAAGCAATACTCTTCTTATACAGTCATATCTACCCCATCAATGTAAAGTCAAAGGAGATTATTCTGAGGTGATGTTTTAAAGTTACAATTCCTGATATTAGCCCTGAAAATATCACTTAAGTATATAGTGAACTTGTAACTACAGCTGTCTATTTTTTCAATTGTCACATTTTATGAAAAATAGCACTTTTTTTAAGAAACCTAAAACTTTTGCCAAAAAAAATGATGTTTTGAAATTTTCTGGGTTTTCATCAAAACAAAAATTTTGATTTTTTGTTCTTTTTTCCCCATTATCCCTATTTTTCATATATTATTTTCTATTGCTTATTGAATATAATGAATGATGTCTAGGTATTTATTTAAAAAAAATGCCAGCCTAACTTTTTTTTTCCTCAAATTTCCTCAGTGTTGGAAAAAGTTAAAGTAAAATAAATAAATAAATAAATCTCTAACTTTGCTACTCTAGCATTTCAAAATTTGGAAAATTTTTGAAAAGAAACATGGCATGAGAGATACAGATTATTTTTTTCCTTTTTGGCACTCTGTAACTTTTCCCAAGTTGAGAAAGTTTTGAAAAGTTAAAGAATTGCAAAAGGGAAAGTAAAATGAAGAAAAAGTGAAAAATTAAAAAGTGGGTTGGGTGGGGGAGACCCAAACGCTGGAAATTGTTTTTTGATTTTTGGGAGTCAGTGGCAGAAAAAATAGGGGAAGGGGGAGATGAAGAAAAAGATTGAGAGAAGGGGGGGGGGGCGGGGAAATTAAGTATTTAAAAAAAAAGCAAAAAGTGGAAATTGCTTTCATTTCAAACCCAGTGAAACAGAAGTGACTTCATCTTATTTTTTTCCCAAAATTGTCTTTCCACTTTCTTTAAACTTTGAATATAATGAAACAGTTCCTTAGTTGATTAGTCTTAAAGCAGAACTCAAAATGGCCAAAAAATAAAAATAAAAAATAAAAAATCACATGCGCTGGAGCTGCACAACAATAAATAAGTTTAGTTCTTATTTTTTTTCATTATTTCAGAAAATTTTATATCTTTGATGTTATAAACACTGGTAAATACGAGACTGTACTTCACACTTCTTTATTCCCTGGGCAGTCTCTTAATATGTGACATGTCTCTGTCTCACTATTTCCTCCCCCCCGCCCACACACACCATTAGCTCTTCAGATTGGACAGCTTCGAAATTTACAAAAGACCTAGCACAAAATTTATATTCTCAGTATCATCTGGGAACATTACATAGAGAAACATTTCCAAAACCACCTACAGGAGAACATAGGCAAAATGTTTTAGGGCTGTGAATTCGCCATCCATCATTCAGTCTTCTTATTAGATTACTTTCAAAAGCCCTTTGGACAACTATCAAAACTACCAGGATTAACAGTGACCTATCACAGCTATGTTAATAATATAAACCCAGTCTAAGCACTTTCAATTATATATCACTCTCCGAATAGCTTCAAAACTTACAACAAGTTACCCAAGAAATCAATATTATTACTAAAGCTTCTCTAAATGTATTGGTCTCTTTAGACGTGTTAAAATTGGGCCTTCTTCAGACTGCTACAGACTCGCCATTTCAAAGGTATGTAAATCTGTGTGTGTATACACACAAACTGTTGCAAAGGACATTTTCCTTAATCCAAAAGAAACTTCTAAATCGAGCACTAGCTTCATCCCATGAACACTATGGCTCAAAGAAGGAAATCTATGCTTTTAAGTACTATTTGTTAAATAAATATTGTGAAATTTGTTGAATATATTTTACATAAGGAGGTAGAGCTGGTTAATATTTAGGTTTTAGACTTATCCATTCATGCTATTTGACAACCTGCTTTATTTTACATACTGTGTCCCCAATCAAAAGCACTTAATGCATGCAATTTTTAGCACAATTAGTCCCATTTAAGTCTGAATGTACTGATGTTTCTTCAGTATTTGTTTTTTTCTTGCTCTATGTTTTATATATTACTAAGTATTTTTTTAAAAGAATAAACAGTATGCTGGACATATGTGAAGGTAAAACAATAAGAACATCTATCCTTTCCTTGTTTGAATAACTTCTCTATGCACAGATTTTTTTTATATTAAAAATGTGTAAATGAAGTAAATGGAAAAGCAAGTCCATTGTTTGTGATAGAAGACAATACATTGTAGTCTACAATATTTCAGTTGGTACTTTTTAGCTGAATTTAATCTTTGTACAGTTCTACATATTAAGTGCCTCACACAGAACACAAAGAATCAACGGTGGCCACCTGAGGTTTATGATAAATATCTAATGAGAGAAGCAATCAGGATAAATCATGATGAGTGACCAAGTTATTTATCTTGGCTTCTGTCGACATTCATAAGCCAAGGGCAGCTATGGTTTACTATACTTTATGCCACAAAAAGTGTTGTAAAGAAAAGCATGACTTTTTATTATTATTAAATAGAATCAAGGGTATCGGTCATAAATGAGCTCTCATGGCAAACAGACCCTTTAGTAATGTAAAAATCCTAAGCATTAGACAGAGCAGCTTCTGTAGGTTTCTGTCCAAAGGGAAAACGCTCCCCTCACCCCAGTTTGTGAAGCAAAAGTAAATACATTATGTGGGTTAGAGGACAGCTTAAAAAAAAAGTAAAATAAGCATTTTAACACACACAGTTCACTACTTGAAAGTGAAGCACATGATTGAGTGTTTTGCTGAATTAGATCCTTAATGAAAAGGATGTTGCACAGCTGTCGGGAAAATTTCAGTTTAGGAAATGGGGGCAAAACCCTACTTTTACAAATAGTGCCATGAGATGTTTAACACATACATACATCCAAGAGACACTTATTACCTAAACCACATACAAATAAATATCATATAAGGAAGAGGTCAGTGCAATCTGTTGAGATTTGAATTTATGGTCCAGAAAAGGAGTGAAATCCTGGGAGTTTTGCCACTGACTTCAATGGGGCCAGGTTTTCACCCTTTGTGTTCCAAACCTTATTTATTTCACGTTATGCTCAGGTACATGCTGGAACACTGTAGTATCCAATTGCTTCCCAAACATTAATGAGTTTATTCTCAACCACTCTCCTCCAGTGAGGTAGTGAAATATTATTCTCATTTTACAGATCTGGAACTAAAGCACAGAGAGATTAAGGTTAAACACACACACATACGTGTGCACACACACGGAGTCCACTAGTTAGCCCTGATTTTCAGAGGCACTGCACTGAGTTCAGCTGGAGTTGTGGATGTTCTGCACTCTGAAAATCAGGCCCAAAATATCTCAAGTTGGGCACCTAAAATGTGCGTTACTCATTAGACACTTTCAAAGGGGTTAATCTAAGAAACTTGCTCAAGGTCACACAGGAAGTCTGTGGCTGAAATCAGATCTCCTTACTCTCAATTCCAGCACATGAGCTGCAAGGTCATCCCTCTCTTCATAGACTACTAAATTAACTCCTCCAGCAAAACAATAGAATAAAACATTGCCACAGGATAATGGTCTCCAGAGCCATCTAAGATCTGTTTCCAAAGTGCAGTCACATGTGGCACATGCTCCTCCAGCACCTGCACTACTGGGACTAGGAGCAGTAGCAATCAAGTGCATATTCATTTTACAAAGAAGAAGATGGAATAGATGAGAATAGCAAGAACTTCATCAAGAGTAGGAATCTCTTGTGGGATGGAAAGCGGGAGAGAAAAGAATGAAGAAAGGGGTGTCCCATAGGGGATTTTCATACTTAGTAAAAAACAAGCTATGATTAACTTTCTACTGGTTGATAAATCTGAGTATAGTGCCATCACTGTTGTTATGACTGTGCTGTTACTTTTCTATTATCTCAATTGGTTGACAGACAGAAACATTTTGCCTGATGATGCAGTAAAATTACAATTATTCACTGTCCTGTTATTGACCTGCTGTGCTCCGACTGGATGAGACATAGATTGGGTTAAATTTATCCCAACTGCAACACAGGAATGAGTATAGCCCACTGTGTACATCAACTGGTGAGAGAACAGATGACTAATGAAAAGTAGTTCTTAAAATCATTCTGCAGATGTAAAGTGCAGGTGTAGTAAGAAATGTGACAGTAGCAATGGTACATTGAATTAGGGAAAACATATCCAACAGTTATTAGAATGTCCCATGCAACCCCAACTGAATTCAGTGGAAAGATTCAGTGAGGTGGAATGGGCCCTGATGCCCAAATTTTTAAAAGTGTTTAGCGCTCACAATGACGGTCTGATTTTCAATAGAGTGCACTCTTGGAAACAAACAAATTAAGCCAAAATAATTTACAGGGGCCATATTTTCAAACAAAGCTAAGCATGCAGCAGCTTCTATTGAAAACAGTGACAGTGGCGAGCACTTTTGAAAATTGGAACATTTCTTTAGGTTCCCAGACCAGAATGACAGGGTGCTGAGGTTTTTTTGTTTGTTTCTTTGTTTTTAAAGCTGTCCCTAGCTAGTTAGTACATATTCTCTTTCATATAGGATCAAATCCTTCCCCAGCACCTATTCCAAGATAACAGATTCAGGACAGAGGAGTTCTGCACAGTGATAGATTCATTGGAGCTACTCCCACTCCTCCCTCTCACAGAATCCCACTGTATAGAGAGTTATCAGAAGCTCCCCAAATGCTGCCCAAAGCAGCAGAACCATCATTCCCTACAGCATCTGAGCACTTTGGAAGAGGAGGCAGAATTTACCATATTATATCCTATAATGCTAACCCACAAAACTATTTGAGCAGTAATGCTAATAAGAGGTTATTTTAAAACCCTCAGTGGTATGCAATAACAATTCAAATAGCAGCTCCTTAAGTTTTATCACTTTAAGTAATATATATGAGAGTTTATAAAACAGACGAGTTACAAAGGTTAACTTTGATTTTATTAGAAATCAATAAAGAACACGCACTTGACCAGTTGCATGAAAATAAACATATGACAGGAGGCATGTAATGTTATTGATCAAGGAGTCTGTGCTTAAAATGAGTATTTTTCTTCCTTACTACCTTTTAATATGATTGTAAGTGCTTCTGTTTACATTGGAACTTAAATATGCAACAGGAAAGTTAATATTCATAATACTTCTTACTATGAATTTTAGTCAGTTATGTTAGTAATGATATTTTTTAAAATTCTAATAAAATTATGTGTTAGTTCATAAAAAATAAAAAGAGATTTTAGGCATGTGTGGTTTCTTTTCACAATAGTGTGTATTTGGAATTTAATTTGAGCTTTTCCAAAATACATCCTTTTGTATTTTTTTCTAGCTAGCCACCAACTGATCTGTAATTAAACAATCATACAAGGGATTTTTTTTTAACCTCTCTGACTTCACTGGGTACTATGTTTGTGTTTGAGAGAATTACTGCTTAAGCTTGCAGCTTTTTTTAAAGTCTTCTTACTTACAGCTAAGACATCTGAGCATCAAACCTGTCACCCCAAATCATTCTCTGCCTTAGTGACTGGAAATATCACCAAATACGAAACAATATGCTCAATATAGTCAAAAAGGGGGGTTACAGAATCCTTTTGAACAGGTTACTGATAATGCCCTTAAAGTGGTTTTCTAAAAAAGCAATTTCGGATGAGCACTTCCACCACCAAAACTAAATACAGTAGCTAAATTCCATAACAAAATTCTCCTACAGCCTGGGAATCAAAGTAAACGAAGATGTAGTTCTGTTGTGTGATAGCACAGCACCAGTGACTTAATATAAATATATTACCTTCAATTTCCCCCTTATTTCATAGATTCCAGATTATTTTTTAATTTCAGTTTGTATATGATGGTTAAAAAGTAAACAAGTCCTAACTTTTCCATTATTTCACCTGTTGCTATAGCTAAGCATGTGGCAGAACTAAGCAGGATTTGGCATCATAGGCCAGCCAGTGGGGTCACTTGCCTCAGTAGCTATTTGTTCACCACAGGAAGCAAAGAAAGCTTTGCAAAATGTTCTCTCTCTTGCAGAAATTAGCCTCTCATTATCCAAGAAGGGCAACTTCTGTCAATCTGATGAAGATCATGGAAATGTAATACAACAAACTGGGACACAAACTCTGCAGCTGGATCTATGCAGAAAGATCCCTGGTGCCTGTGCCTGGAACATCATTGTTTTCTCCCAGGATTGCAAGATCTGGACCCAGGCTACACAACATAGGAGCAGAAGAGTAGCAGAAACATGTGATCATGAATTTAATTCTCAAGCATCTCTGGGCAGGTCCACACTGGGGTGGGGGATCGATCTAGGAAACGCAACTTCAGCTACGAGAATAGCATAGCTGAAGTCGACGTTTCCTAGATCGAACTAAATTTACTTACTGCGGGTCCACGCAGCGCAGGCAGGCTCCCCTGTCGACAACGCTTCCTCCTCTCAGCGAGCAGGAGTTCCGCAGTCGACAGGGGAGCGCTTCTGGGATCAATCTATCGCGTCCAGATGAGACGCGATAAATCGATCCCAGAAGATGGATCTCTACCCGCCGACTTGGGTGGGTAGTGTGGACCAGCCCTCTTGCATCAAAAACCAAAACAAGAATACCTCATATACTCCCCCAACAGAAGCATGAGATAGTATTTTAAAGGAGAATATGGTATGCAAGTATGTTTCACACACTCAGAGCTCTAAACTATAGTGACTTTCTTAGGCAAGTCTGAAATGGAAAACTATTTTATAGTCATCTATTTATCGTTTATATTAAGAATAGATATTCATGGACTTTTTCAGACAATAGTAAAGTTCTCAACTCTGCTTCCAGAATTAAAATCATTTTAGTGAAAGATTTTTAAGGAAGAATAATGAACCAACAACATGTAATTCTGTTCAGTCAATGTTTTGTAGAGTAAAAAGGGAGGTAGATCTTTTGCAAATACTCTACTCTTGGATTTTGCAAAGGTAGATACACTCTTGGAATTGTAGTAAATAGAGCGGTTATTACTAAGATGAATACATTGCCATGAAAAGATTGCTTCTTTTCATGGAAAGATTTTAAAAGCCATTACTTCTGCTCAGCAATCTAGATAAAATGTATCTTAGGGAAGGATTTAATTTTAGAAGTTGCTACATTTGGAATGCTGGCTAACCAGGTGCCAGCCCGTGCCAAGGCCCTTAGGCCTCACTGAACACTGACAAATGCATAGTTGGAAACCTGTCTGGCTCACCTGTGTGTTGGCACTGTTAAAATAGATGTTAAGTTTATAAGAATGTGTTTAGTGTGTAGATTTTCTGAAATGTTTGTAGGATGCTGCATGTATTGATCTCACTTATAACATCTGTATCACATGGTATACATGTTATATTGAATGTTTGCATTGTAAACCTCTGTAATTGTGCAACTCTCCAAACATGAAATAAGCATTAATTAATGTAAAGTGCTGGTCCTGCACACAAGAAGGCCCATTAAAACCAAATAAGCCATTGTGAAATATCAAAGGACAAAGACTTTGTTGATTGCTCTGCCCCCACGCCCATGAACAAGGAACGTGCACAAACACTTTCCCCGTCATTTTGAACTCTGGGGGAAGGGAATAAAAATCCCTGAGCAGACGTAACTTTATCCCTATACTGCTTGGAATTTGGAGATGACAATATTTCTAAGCATAAGCAGGTGATCACCAAGATACTTGGCCCGGTTTAGCTCTAGAGGACATACCATAGCAGTTTCTATTACCTTGTGGAACCTAAGACTGTAACTCATTTATGTGTGTATGTTTGCCTGCTTTAACCTGGTAAATAACTCTTATTTTCTTTTTCTTCGTTAACAAATCTTTAGTTAGTCTATTATAGGATTGCCTACAAGCATTGTCTGGTGTGACGCCTAAAATGCAATTGATCTGGGGTAAGTGACTGGTCCATTGGGACTGGAAGTAACCCAAATCTTATTGTATTTTTTGGTGTAAGGGACCATCTATCACAAAGCCAAGTTTGCCTGGGGGGCAAGATAGACCAGAGTACCCAAGGGGACTGTCTGTGACTCCATGGGTAGGCTGCTCTAATGCTTGAGGAGTTCACACTTGTTACTTGGTTGGCAAAATGTAAGTCTAAAACTCACAACCAATGTGGGGTTTTTGTCCTGCTTCTTAACTGACTGTCCTGAGATTAAAACAATGAGGAGTCCTTGTGGCACCTTAGATACTAGTTTATTTGGGCATAAGCTTTCGTGGGCTAGAACCCACTTCATCAGATGCATAGAGTGGAAAATATAGGAGCAGGTATAAATACATGAAAAGATGGGAGTTGCCTTAGCAAGTGTGAGGTCAGTCTAATAAGACAATTCAATTAACAGTAGGATACCAAGGGAGGGAAAATAACTTTTGTAGTGGTAATGAGAGTGGCCCATTTCAAACAGTTGACAAGAAGGTGTGAGTAACAGTAGGGGGAAATTAGTATAGGGAAAATTAGGGTTAGGTTTTGTAATGACTCAATCACTCCCCGTCTTTATGCAGGCCTAATTTGATGGTGTCCAGTTTGCAAATTAATTCCAGTTCTGCAGTTTCACGTTGGAGTCTGTTTTTGAAGTTTTTTTGTTGAAGAATTGCCACTTTGGGGTCTGTTATTGAATGACCAGGGAGATTGAAGTGTTCTCCTACTGGTTTTTGAATGTTATAATTCCTGATGTCAGATTTGTGTCCATTTATTCTTTTGCATAGAGACTGTCTGGTTTGGCCAATGTACATGGCAAAGGGGCATTGCTGGCACATGATGGCACACTGGTAGATGTACAGGTGAACGAGCCCCTGATGGTGTGGCTGATGTGGTTAGGTCCTATGATGGTGTCCCTGGAATAGATGTGTGGACAGAGGTGGCACAGGAGTTTGTTGCAGGGTTTGGTTCCTGGGTTGGTGTTTTTGTTGTGTGGTGTGTAGTTGCTGGTGAGTATTTGCTTCAGGTTGGGGGGCTGTCTGTAAGCGAGGACTGGCCTTTCTCCCAAGATCTGTGAGAGTGAGGGATCGTCCTTCAGGATAGGTTGTAGATCCTTGATGATGCACTGGAGAGGTTTTAGTTGGGGGCTGCAGGTGCTCTGGGGGGGAAGGGGTGGCCCAGGACCCCTACTGCTGCTGGGGGGGGGGCAGGCGGTGGCACGTGGCCCAGGATACCCACTGCTGCTGCTGGGGGAGGGGGGTTGGCAGGCTCCCTGGAAGCGGCAACATGTCCCTCCTCTCCTAGACGGAGGGGCCGAGGTCTCCGTGCACTGCCCCCACCCCATGCACTGGCTCCGGAGTTCCCATTGGCTGGAAACCCATTGGCCAAAAACCTGTGGGCGGAGGCAGCATGCAGAGCCTCCTGACCCCTCTGCCTAGGAGACGAGGGATATGTTGCCGCTTCAGAGCCCTCTCACCTCCTCCTGTGCCCCAACCCCCTGCCCTAAGCTCCCTCCCACATCCAATCTCCTGCTGCTGTTGGGGGGGGCGGGTGCGGTGGCCCAAGACTACCACAGCAATGACCAGTGTGGCTGGCCCAGGGGCTGCCCAAGCTGCTTAGGCAGTGCCCGGGCCAGCCACACCAGCTGCTGCAGAAGTCCCAGAGGTCCCGGAAAGTCCCGGAATCCATGACCTCTGTGACAGACTCGCAACCGTATTTATGAGTGATCCTGCTGCCTCCTCAAACAAATCTTTTCCTGCTCTCTCTGGAATGTTTGTTATTTTCTAACAAACTCACCATTATCCATGTTTCCTTCTTCTATCACTTCCTTAACTACAGCCACTTTTCTGAAACCTGGGTTTTCCACATAGACACTGCCTGCAAAGCTGTACCCTCTCATGACACCCTTTCCTTTTCTCAAATCCCAGATCCTTAGAGAACCATCTAGAACAGGTGCTTTGGTTTTGAGTGCTTACTCTTTAACTTTTGCCATTTTCAGCCCTACCTATTCCCCCTTCTTTAAACTCCATTTCATCAGATTTGTCTATTATAAATATAGCTCTTATGTAACCACCTTCTCTACACTTTCCCTTCCACCTTCATTGTTCTCTCTCTCTCTCATTTTCATCTTTCAATCACCCACCCTCACTCTCAATGACGAGAGTTTTGAAGTTGACATCCCATGTGAATCCTTATCCTCCTCATTTCCCAGTGTAATCAGTAAACTGAGCTGGCTTTGGAATAGCTCTGGTGCTGGGACTGCCTTAAATAAATTGGCCTAATTAAGAAAAAATATAGCAAAGAACTTTATCACTTGCTGAAGTGTCCATAAGATGCTCTAGCACTGAGATGAGCTCACCTTAGCCCACCCAAACAATTCATAATGTTTTAGGAGTTTAACAGCTAGGCCCCAGCTAGCTAATTCCCATCCACTTAATCCCTTTTTGAAAGCACTTTAGCTGACATTTTGCTTCATGTTAAGATTTTATGGCATCTGGTTTGGTTTAAGACTAACGGTGTCACAGATTCAATGTGACTGTGCCTGTATTCCTCCTTCCTGGTCCACTCCAGGAGTGTCCAGTCACCTTTTAGTTCCTACATGCTTACCAAACATACCTGGTCTCATCCATCAGTCTTATAGGGTCCTAGAAAGCCAAAGTCTTTCCAATCTTTCAGCAATAGTTGTGGTCCCCCTAGGATCCAAGATCCTGTCTGTTTGTTGAATCAAAAGGAAGACTCCAAGTCTCCCCAAACTCAAATTTATATTCTGAGTTCTTTTTTTGTTATGCCTTTCCTCTAGGATTGCACTGAAGCAACATATGAAAACCACCTAGTGACTGGTACTTCTCTGGATCTGTTTATAATCTCAGGACTATTTTTAGTTCCCAGAGGTGCTGCAGTAACCACCCCTCCTCTCTGCCATGGAGTTGCATATAATCCCTGGCCCATAATTATAATAAAACATTAATACATTTGTCCCCAAAGATACTTCATGTGCTTGCAATATCTGTCACAAACAGGTCCTTATATACTGCAATGTATTTATCTGAGTTAATCCCAGGTAGTAGAAGGCTTTGGTGGTCTTAAGGCGTGGGTGTTTTCCAACAAGTGACTTTCTAAAAATGATAGTGTGGGGTTTCCCGTCCACTGGGATTTCAGTGACTTACTTCCTTTCAAATAGGTTGAATTTATAAGTAAAACAAATCAAAACTATAGTTGCTTTTTTTAACTATTAGCTTTGAAATCCAGGTTGGGACTTCAAATTAAGTTATTTATGGTTCATTGCCAGTAAAAACAGATTATGCATGCTAAATTCTGTCCTCGCTTACACATGAATAACTCATTGTTCAAATGATGCCCTCATTCATATCTGTTCAACACAATCATCTTCAGTGAGGTTGCACAGAGACAACCTGCAAAGAGAACTGCATTAACAATATTTTTCATCATTACTGAGCTGGGGGGAAAATTCCATTTTGTTCTCCCTAACCTGAAGTAGACCTATAGGGCTGACAGTGCAGTAACAAGTAGTAATTAAAAAAAAGAAGAAGTTGTTTCACTATGTAAGCAGATGTGAGGGGATATATGCAATGAGCAGATCTGCTATGAAGGGGCTATTTTTACATAATCACTTTTCAGAATAGAACCACACATCAAATTGGTTGAAGATGGTGCAACACAATTAAGCTACTTTAATTCAGTTAAACCTTTCACTCAGTTAAACCATTTTAAATCCTTAAAAAGGCATATAAATTGCTTTAGGAGTTTGATGCAACTCAAAATGTGGTTCTACTCTGAGAAAGTGACTATTTATGTTTTGCTCGTTCCTATTTAATAGAAATGAAATGTGTGTATACAGATTCATATTATACCTGCTCACATAACAGACTAAACTATTTGTACTTTATTTTATAATATTTTTAATTTTTACTCCTCACAGACCAGCATAGTTCATTCAAATATGGGATTGTCAGCTTTATTCTTTTTAGATTTATGGATATCAATAGATGATTTAATAATTCATTTTCTATTCTACGTAGGTTCTTATACCACGTTCCTCCCAGTAAGATCTTCCAATGGTAAAGCAAAATTCAGACAATTACATTTGTACAGGGTCATTGAAACCAAAGGGCAAACTGGGAGCATAATCTGAAGACAATGGTGCTCTACAGATGAAATTGGGGGTATAATTTGGCTTGGTTATTTATTCCTGGTACTGACTGTCATATTTTTCCATATGAAAAGAGCAATCAAATACTTTCATTCTGAATGACTTATTTGAAACTAAGCCAAACAATGAGAGAACAAAAATAAACCATCCGCGAGAGAAAACACTGTCTCTCTCCTCTGTGAAAACCTTGCTCTGAACACAAAATGGCTGCCTGCCTCTGTAGACAACAGAATCCTAAGAAACCAGACACAGGACAAAACACTGATAACCAATTATTTGAAAGCTAAGAACAAATACAGCTTGACTGTCAGTTCCTACACTGCTTTTCAGGAATGGCAACTAGAAACTTCCTAATTTTGCTTGTAAACTTGAACAACTTTGTTCTAGAAGTCACTGAGATGCAACAGATATGGAATCCCACAATACAATTTAGCATTCACACATTTTAGAGAAGAATTACCAATGAGCAGTGAATGGTGTCTTAGCGTTGAAGGCAGCAGCATTCTAAACTGCTTTAGTATTAAGGGTTCCTAAAAAAATTCCAGAGAACTTATGTGAAAAATCTGTTTCCAAAATTCTAATATGACAAAAATACCAAATAGATTTTATCGATATTTTTCTCCCTCTACAACCCAGGATAGATCTGCTCAAATAATACATAAGTGATTTGCAAATATTTGCTTTAATAAAAATCAAAGTGCTTGGCACTCGTATTCTATTCATCTGTATTGTCCCAGTTATGATTGTGACTTTAATGACACCTCTTTATACATTTCAGGCACACCCAGATTTTTTTTCTATGAAAAGCGAAGTGTCAAATGGCTCCTTATGCACAAAACAACTTTATAACTTGAGCTGAATGAACACCTTGTGGACAAGTTCTCCTCTAATGGTTCATACTTTTGTAACTTTTAAAATACTTCTTCACTCTCACAGAAAACAAGGCACTGCATAATTAGAGGGAAGCAAAAAAAACAAAAAACAAAAACAAACAAAAAAAAGCACATCTGTCATCAGGATTCTTTGTCAGTTGACATCCAAGATTCACTATGCTAACTTCTGTATAACTTCTGTAATGTTGCCTGATCCATTAAGTGTGTGTTTGCTATATAGATTAATAAGAAAAGCCAATTCACACTCTAGTTCAACAGAGTTCTGCCTCATGACCAGCCCCAGAAATATTAGATTTATTATTTGTGTGTACGAGAGAAACAATTACACTTAGGAACAGCGTTCTTCCCTTGTAATATTTTTATTATCACAGTTAGCAAAAGCATAAACAGTCCAAACCAGCAAAGTAGATGTAATACAGAATGGTCAAAATGTCCAGTGTCTGAGCATCCATATACTCACACCATCCCTTGACCATCATCGTCATCACAACCAGCCATCATCATTCTGGTCTCTCCCCAGGTACTCTGGGATACAGCTTTTCTAAGGTGTTATGCTGATGCCCACTATGCCTAATGCATACTCAGCAGGGATTTCAGCCCCTTTTCCTTATCTGTATAGCCTTCCTCCCACAGGTTACTAGGCCTTTTACCTTAAACTCATTAGCATATACTTCAATTAGTTGCCATGGCATTCTTGTGGTGAACATCTGCTGATGTTCCCAACATAAACTATCTAAAGCTGGTATAAATTGCCTGTCAGCAATTTAGCAACACCTACTATGTTGTGACATCTTGTGATATAGAGTTGTTTGTGTGTTAGTTGTCAAGTTATTAGGCTTTGGGCCTTAGTGAGTTGGCTAGGCTAGGCTATTGTCTTTTCAGGCTTGAGACCCGTAAGCTTTTGCATTACTGCCTTAATCCATATCTGAATCTTACCTACTTATACCTATAGGCTACAGTTTTGTTCCTTTCTCTGTCACTGAGACCATCCTGCAGTAATACCTCTCTCTCTCTCTCTCTGTGTCTGTCTGTCTAGTAATGAGTACAACACTCAGCACTATGAATTATGGGAATGAGGCTAATGAACTATTAGAGATACAAACCTCTGGATGTAACAGAATATGGGTTACTCTTTTGTGGTACCAAAGGCACTTTTGGAATAGAGTAGGAGCTCAACCTAATTGCCCTACTTACATTTCTTTCTCAGCAGGTTCTAATGTCCAAGGTTGTGTGATAATTATTTTGAATCCATAATGGCTGTACTAAAGTACCAGTTTTTAGTTAGTTTCTTTGCCAAATTCTTTGGGATCTCTTATAGTTATGAACATTTTTTTTATTAACCACATTCTATCTATTGTTGTCTGTATTATTATACTGCATTTCTTAAATACTTTCCAGTTATCGTGCACTGGCAATGCCAGAGATTCATAAATGATTTCTGACAGTGACATAATAATGATGAAGAACAAAAAGCCTGGGTTTGTTTTTTAGTTGATTGAAAGGCAGATGTTTAGGGTGATTGGCATAGCACATACAATGCCAAGTTTTACTGAAAGTTTAAAAGGGAAGGAAGGGTTCTTGTCAGACAAAAATGACCTTGAAAGCTGCCAACTCAACCAGACATTGTAAGCAAGGTATAATTTTCCTTTACTTTTTCACCTGAGTGCCTTTTGGAGACTGCATGTCACAGTTTTAGAAAAGTTAAACCCTAAGTTGTGTCTAGTTTTTTTGCTTTGGCCAGTGTTCTCAAAATGTAGCAAAATATATACTTTTAACTTCTGTTATGAGTGTTCCCAGAGACATCATGACAGTCACTACCTCAGTGGCCTCACTTAGGACTGTCAAAATAATTAAGGAGAAATGCCAGGTATTTAGTATAAATTAATTACTAATAATTGAGGACCAGATCCTGGTACCCTTATCTCATTGAGTAGCTTCTTAGTCCTCAAACGGTCCCTCTTATTTCAATAGAAGTGGTTTCAATGGAGTAAGCTACTATTCCATATGAATAAAGGGTATCAGAATGTGCGCCTGATTGTGCTAAAATTCAGGTGCAGAAATGCTGATTAAGAAAACATGAGACATATTATTTAACTGGTTACAATAATTACATAATGTACTGATAGTCTACTCAAACTCACCTATCATTCTACAACTCCTTTCAAGAAAAGTGTTGCCCCGCATCATAAATTAGTGTTATACTGGCCTAAAATGTAGTCTTTTAATGTAGCTATTTTTTTCTTTGTAATGCCTATTGAACATGTATAGTGTCTGCCCTTAAAAAGTTGACACTTTGGCCTTAATAGATAAATATTGCTACCTCAGATTTTGCCTGTGTGTGTGTGTGTGTGTAATATAACAGGCAACACAGTACTGTAGACATGGAGCTATTATTTAGTTGTCTACAACCGTCATCCTGCTACTTCTTGTGCACAAATAAACTGCTGCCTCTATGCAAGACTCCACTGAGTCACTGGGGTTCCACAGGGACACAGCTGTCTGGCTGCAAGCAATAAATTGCAGGATTGAAGATCTGTATCATTTTTTTCAGGACTGATCAGTGGTGAAGCAGGATTGCTGTAGACTACTGGCCGCATGGATTCCCTACTCCCAACCCTGACACAACCTTTATAGTCCTTAGGTCACTCCCAAATACCTTGAAAACATGGTGGTTTAAAACACAGACCAGTCCTACAATCTGTGACACCAGGTCTGAGAAACTTTCTATTGCCTTTGAAAAAAACAACAGGACAAAGTTTTGCTCCTAAAATTAATTTCCAAAAGGCTTCAAAATCAAAATTAAAATGTCACTTAACTGTATTTTCCATTTCTTTTAAACACTATGGTATAATAAATGATTACTGTATTTTTTGGTTTGAATATCTTGGAGGTAAATTATTTGTCCAGATTCCTCAATATGCTCCAGCTGCTTTTGCACCATTCCGGTGACATGAACCAGTTGGAATATTCTGCTGAATTGAATGAATATTTTTTTCTCCTTAATCTGTAAACAAGTGTCATATTCTCTAAATTAAGTTATCTATTAATATTCTGGATAAACACCATTGTTTACTATGTATTACAGCTACAGTAAGGGATTAAAATAAGCAACACCTCAATTAATAGGAAGGTTGAGGACTAGACTCTTAATCATAATCCTGATTTTAGAAAGAGCAATTTAGTTTGTCTAAAATGTGTGCCATCTGTCCCTTGCATGGGTACTAAACAATACAAACTAATGGCTTTAACATCACTCCCGTACAACATGTGCTTCCTTTTACATACAAAAATGGAATACTTTAATCAGAAAATCAGATTATTTACTGTCCAGTATCTGCAACATTATTTTCTGGCTCTGGTTCCATGACAATAATCCCTTCAGAAAATTAGCTAATAAAGAAACTTTTCTCCAGTCCATTAAATAATCTCTTTACTATGTTATGGATGATAAATGAGAAGTTTTGTTTTAGACACTTGTCAGGAAAGCATTTATTTATAAGTTATCCAAGGGAAGAGTACTTTTAAAATGACAGTACAAACTGTCCATAACTTTGTTGAGCTTGCTTTTACCCTGAGAATGGACAAAAGACAGCAGCACATACTTTGTGCCAGGTGAACATGTGACCTCACCTTTTGTAAACTATGGGTCAAATTCAGTCCATATTTTAATCATAGTGAAGGCTCCTATTGACATTGGTGGTGCAGAACTGTGCCCCAAAAGATCATATATTTTCTGTATATCGCTGAATGTTTCTGCATCACCTGCCCCACCTGTACATTGTAGAGGTTGGAGCATGGGGCAGAAATGAGAGAACAATTCTCTTCCCTTCCCTCCCTCCCAACAAGCAAACAACATGATTTGATTTGACAAGCATATCCTCAGCTATGCTGCATGTAAAGAATGTATTTTTAATTATAAAAAATGAAAAAAATATATTTTTTTTAAAGCTCCCAAAATAGGAAGACTACATGGCTAGCACACAAACAGAATACCAATCCTTCCTTATCCTCTAGGCCCCTATCAACAAACCTTTTATTGCTACTCCATTTCCAACATAGCTTTTCACTCATCGTTGTAACTGGATTGTGTGGCGCAAAATGAGTGACAAAGAAACATCACAGTAAGACAGGACACTAATTCTAACTAACTTGTTTTAAAATAAGGGATGGCCAGGCTGTTGCAACGTGGAGTGGCTGAAGGTTTGTCTTTTGAGCAATGTAGGTAATTAAAGACTGGTCACCCATCTGATAACAGCCCACTTAATTAAGTCTTTCCCATCAAAATACACAAATATAAATATTGAAGTTAGTCCATTTTTCACTATTACTCCAAAATCAAGCTCAATCAGAAGAGAAGTCTAATGATAACTCCCCACTGTTCCCAACAAGCTCTGAGGCATGAAGGGTTTTGTTATTATTGTTCCTTTTCTTCCCAACCATCATTTTCTTACTTGTGACAAGACAGTCTGGACAGAGGATTAGAGCTTTATTCCAGCATTTACCATCCCTCCCCTTCTTATCTGTTATTGCTCTCTCTTCTATCTACTGCGACAAGCAAGGAAATTTGAACCCTTACTGTTACAGCTTGAGCTGCACCTATTACAGCAAGTCACCAATTTAACCCTCACTAAACAATAAAGAAATTTTACCTGCTTCTGGCTACTTTTTTGTCAGGAGCTTTGGTGGAGTGGGACAAATAATCCAAAATGGAGAGCAGAGTTTTTATAAGGTCATGTCTTCCCACCAGGAAGGGTTATACTAATTAAGGGCACAACTGGGATCTAAACATACACCATAAACCCTGATTGCAGCCAGTCTAGATGGCTCTGGAGAAGGGAAATCCAATACCAATCAGGCTGCTTCTTTTTAGTTGGTGAAGGCTTTTTGGTTTTTTTTAAGTAGTCTGGTCATGTATGCAAAGCTATCATGAGCTGCAGGCACTCTGGATCTCTGAAAATCTGATCACTTTTATTTAGGTGGCTAAAGATAGATGTTAAGGATTTAGGTATTCCAGTGCTGAGTGTTGCAATGCCTAATTTTACACAGCTTGAAAATCACTAGAATCCACAAAGCCTCAGTTAGGCACCTAGGCTCCCCTATGCAATACAGGAGGAGAGATAGGCACCTTAGAAAGGGATTTACAAAGAAGCCAGCACTCTAGGCAAGGAGCTTCCTAAGTTAGCCAGTGGGAGATGCTAATGAGAGCAGTGTGTCTTAAGCCCTGCCCGTCACATAGAGTCTGGGCTGCAAGAAGGCACTTATCTCTGCTTGCGATGCTCACTGGGGAGCCCCTCTCCTAGAGTCAGGCGTTTCTCATAAGAATGATTTAGGCATCTGACTTATTCCACACAAAATAGCCCAGGGGAGAAGCCCTCCCTTATATAATGTTTAGCCTGGTGATTAGATTACTCACTTAGGACACCAGAGATGCAGGTTCAATTCTTTCCTCTGCCTGATAAGAAGAAGCAATTTGAACAGGGCTCTCTCATATCTCAGAAGAGTTACCTAACCACTGGACTATGGGACTCTTTTGAGCTCTCTAATTGAAGCCATTGCACTTTGTATTAAACAATTGGACTAGGGAGAGAATGACTCTGTAGTTCAATGGGAAGGACATGATCCTGCTCCTCCTCAAGAGATGAAGGAATTGAACAGGCTCCTACATCCTGTGTGAGCACCCTAACTACTGGACTACAGGTAATAAGGGACGCTTCCTCTCCAACCAGCCATTTTGTGTGGAGTTAAGTGTGCTCAGCACATTCCCACCAGATTGGATCCCACAGGAAATATAGGTGGGAGAACACCTATTTCCTTGTGATTTGAGGATTGCACTGGTGCTTAAGTGTGAGATACATGTCTGGGCACCTCTCTGATGCATCACTGTGCATGCCCAGAGGCAGAAACATAGGCACCTAGAGGACTTTTACAATGACAATTTAGATATCTCGTGAGTTTAGCTGTCTCCAGGATTAGGCAGCAGCCAAGCAGGAGTTTTGTGGATCACTCTGTTATCTGAAGCTGGCACTTTAGAACCTAAAGCTAGGCTTTAGGCACCTAAGTTCCTTGGTGGATTTGGCCTTAAGTGCTTAAGTTTTGATACCCAGATTTGGAAATTCTGGCCATAATTAAGCTGTATGCAGTATGTGTTTCCTTTTAATATTTTCTTATGTGCCTGTTTCTCAATTTAATACAATATGAGTTTTAAGGCAAGGATTCTTCAGACCAGTGAAACATGACATGCTTACCAATTGCCACATTTTATTGGAGGGATAATTCCTGGATTTTGAGCGAATAGTTTTTTTCTTCTCCACTCTTCCCCCACCACCAGTGTCCCTCTAGAAACTCTTCCTATTCCAATGGGTTTAAAAGTTAAAAGGGGTATTCTTACTTTTACTCTCTCTATATGTCCCCAGCTAGAGCTTTCAAATATTGGCAAGTATGTCCTGGGGTACTGCAAATATCTAAAATTTCCTGATTTTTTATCAATAAGGGGGAAAAATCTGGAGAGGTGATCCTCATTATTTGTGAGAAATAAACACACCTTTCCTCTGACAATCAATACACCATAGATTTATTTTACTGTTACCCTCATATCAGCGGATGACCATAAGTAGTTCAAAAGTGCAGAAAAAAACAATAGTGCCAATTGAAGGAAAATGTGTGTAGTGCTCAGCCCTCTCCCACAAACAAAACAATTACAAATCTATTTCATTTCAGGCGGGGGGGGGGAGGGGAGGGAGCAGCACTGAAAGTATCTAAATGGTAGGAATTAAATCATGTGTCTTGTTTCAATAAAAGTGCATATTACCATGGCAAAGTCTGAGGCTATAGAGATGTTTTTGCATAACTCCTGCCATATGTAATATTTTAGTCATGTTTGCCCTCAGAAGACACTGCTGTGCTATTTCCCTTACCTTCTTTCTTAGTGAAGAAGGCTTTAAACTAGTTTCAAAGGGGCCAGGTGATAAAAGCCCACAGGTAAGCATAAAAAGGGGAACTTAACAAAGGACTAGAACGTGTGTGGGGAACATGGAAATTTACAATAGTGTCATAGGAGCAACAAGAGGGAAATCAATGAGGGAATCTGCTCAACACCATACACAAATGCAAGGAGTATAGGGAAAAACAGGAAGAAATAGAAGTATTAATACATAAGTTAAATTATGACAATTGGAGTCTTGGTGGAATAAGTCTCATGAATGGAATGTTGGTATAGAGGGGCAGAGCTTGTTCAGGAAGGATGGGCATGATAAAAAGTGTTGCATTATACATCAAGATTATGTACACTTGTTCTGAGGTCTAGAAGGAGGTGAGAGGCAGGCCAGTTGAAAGTCTGTAGGTAAAGAGAAAAGGGGTAAAAAAAAAAACATGACATCACAACATTTCCAAGGTCTTGGAAACTTTTTGTTTCAGAATGTGGAGGAAGTAAGCAGAGGTACAGCCATTCTAGACTTGATTCTGACCTAAAGGGAGGAATTGACAGCAAATCTAAAGATGGAAGCCAATTTGAGAGACAGTGACCATAAAATGGTAGATTTCATGATTCTAAGAAAAAGGAAAGAGTGAGAACAGCAGAATAAGTACAGTGGTTTTCAAAAAAGCAGATTTTAACAAACTCAGAGAACTGGCAGATAAGGTCCCATGGGAAGAAAATCTAAGGGAAAAAGGCATTCATGAGATATGGCAGTTTCTCAAGGAGAGAATATTAATGGCACAACTGAAAACTGTCCTGATGAGAAGGAAAGATAGGAAGAATAGTAATAGGACATTTATAGATCCATCAGGAGCTCTTTAATTATCTGAAAACCCAAAAGGAATCTTACAAAAAGAGGGAACATGAACAAATTGCTAACACGGGGTACAAAAGAATAGCACATAGGGACAAAATCAGAAAGGCAAAGGCATAAAATGAGCATTGAACATAAAGGGCAATAATAATAGCTTCTTTAAATAGATTAGGAGCAAGAGAAAGATGAAGGAAAGTGTAGGTCATCTACTTAGTGGAGAAGGAGAGCTAAAAACTGATGACGTCAAGAAAGATGAGGTGTTTAATGCCTATTTTGCTTCAGTCTTCACTAAGAAGGTTAGTGGTGACTGGAACAGGGCAAACATAGTATCTATTTTTAAAAGAGGGAACAAAGAGGACCCAGGGAATTATAGACCAGTCAGCCAAACTTCAATACCTAGAAAGATGCTGGAACAAATAATTAAACAATCAATAGGATTGTATCCTAGAGGATAATAGGGTTGGTTAGAAGAAATAGCCAGCATGGATTTGTCAAAAACAAATAATGACAAATCAGCCTAATTTCCTTCTTTGACGTGGTTATTGGCCTAGTGTATAGGGGGAACAAATAGACATGCTAGGTCTTGATTTTAGTAAGGCTTTTGACACAGTCCCACAAGACATTATCATAAGCAAACTAGTGAAATGTGGTCTAGATAAAATTACTGTAGGGGGGGTGCACAACTGGTTGAAAAACCATATTCAAAAAATAGTTATCAATGGTTCCCTGTCAAACTAAGAGGGCATATCTAGTGGAGTCTTGCAGCGGTCAGTTCTGGGCCCAGAATTATTCAATATTTACATTAATGACTTGGATAATGGAAATTTGTAGACGACATGAAAGTGGGAGGTATGGTAAGCACTTTAGAGGACAACATTAGCATTCAAAAGGAGAATTGGTCTGAATTCAACAAGATGAAATTCAATAAAGATAAGTGCGGAGTACTATACTTAGGAAGGAAAAATCAAATGAAAACTATAAAATGGCTAGGAGGTGGTACAGCTGAAGAGGTTCTGGGGGTTATAGCAGATCACAAATTGAATATGAGTCAACAGTATGATACAGTTGCATTTTGGGGTCTATTAACAGGAGTGTTGCTTGTAAGTCATGGGAGGTACTTATCCTGCTCTACTCAGCACTGCTCTACTCAGTTGGAGTACTTGTCCAGTTGTGGGCATCACAATTTAGGAAAGATGTGAACAAATTGGAAGGAGTCCACAGGACAGCAACACAAATGATAAACAGTTTAGAAAACCTGACCTATGAGGAAAGGTTAAAAAACCTGGCCATGTTTAGTCTTGAGAAAAAAAAACAGAAGGGAACCTGATAGTCTTCAAATATGTTAATGGCTGTTAAAAAGAGAAGTGGCGGGGGGGGGATGCCAATTGTTCTCCATGTCCACTGAAGGAAAGACCAGAAGTAATGGGCTTAATCTGCAGCAAGGGAAATTTAGGTTAGATATTAGGAAAAACTGTCTGACTATAAGGGTAGTTAAGCTCTGGAATCAGCTGCTAAGTGAGGCTGTGGAATCCCCATCACTTGAGATTTTTAAGAACAGGTTAGACAAATGTCTGTCAGGATGGTCTACAATACATTTACTTGGTCCTTCCCTAGCACAGGGGTTGCTCTTGACTCCTCGAGATCCCTTCCAGCCATACATTTCTATGATTCTTTTATTTTGTAGACCAACCCACGGTGCAACAAGACTATTCCGTTTTGTTTTTTTAAAGAGAAACCTTCAGGTTTTATGCAAGATTAATGAAATTCCACATTCTAGAGAAAAGGTTTAAAAAAATAAAACAAAAACTACCCAACAACTTTGGTGAAGAGATCTGAAATGCATTTTTCATCCCCTTCAATATGTCTAGATCCTTGGTGCTCATGATGGGATTATCTAGTAACCACCAAGAAAGAGACATTGTTCTGCTTTTGTTCTGCTTAATAAGGATCTATTTAACGAACGCCAATATGAGATTAAGAACTGCTGTAAATGAGGGCCAGAGGGAGGGAGTGAAAAGCGTTGAGCAGAAAATGTGTGGGTATTTGTTTTAATACACTAGAGCCAATTCTCAGCATGGAGCCTGCAAAGGCATTGCTTGTTGAAACACTGCCAAGATAGATACAGCACTTCAGACCAAGTCGGCTCCAGGAAAACAAAAACAATTATTTATTTGCCATGAGAGGTTATTGTGCACTTTCATTATTGAAATCTGAACAGTAAAAATAGAGTACAAGTAGTGATAAGAAAACTCACAATGTGTTATCAATTATAGGAGGCACAAACTTATGGTTGATACCTGTGCCCTAAAATCAACAAAGAATGAGTTTTTTCTAATATGTGGTTCCTCCCCAAAACACACACACACAAACACACAAAACACTACCTTCTTTTTTCCTTCTGTAGATTGTGGTGCCTACATTTTTTTTTCAGTTCAGTATGTGTCATTTTGTGCAGAACCTGAGCAGGACCAGATTTAGGCATAGACTCTGTGCATAAGTCCCCAGCTCCTGGAGTCATGTGATTACATCCATCTTGGCTTTCAAGGGACAGTGGAATAATAACCATTAAAATAAATTTCTAGCCCTCATGGTTTCAAAGAAAATATGAAAAAAACTTTAAAGCATAACTCACATGTAACCAATGCAGAATACATCTTCCTGAGTCTGCAGGCAGCCTGATACAAATGGCTCTGAAAAATATATATCCTTCTCTGTACATCTCCAAGACACACTGCTCTGGGAGACTAATGCCATCCCAACAGGGGACGGTGCATAGCTATTGAAGAAGAGTGAGATGGACCTGGATCATTCACCCAAGCAGATACATCCCAGCAACTGAGGTAAGTAGTGTGGGCTCTCCATGCTCCTTAAGAGAGGAGGGGCCCCTCGTGCCACTTCCAAGGAAAGAAGGCGTCTCTCCATCACAATGCCTGACTCTATGGGCAGGTAGGATATCCCCTGATACTGCTACTCTAAGTGGGGGATGGGGTCATCAGGGCAGAGCCGGGAAGGGCCTCCATATTGTTGTGTCTAGGGCCCCAGTTTGCTTTAATCTGGCCCTGAATTTATGCCCGTACAGTGTAACATAAAAGATACTGTTTACTTTAAAAACAGACAAGCATTATAGATACATATGCACTATATAACATACAGCTTTGAGAATAGTGGTTGATTTTTTTCTCCATTGCATGTGTGTGAAATGTTATTGTTTGCGATTCATACATTGATTTTCGTTAAGCCTACGAGTAAAACATTATAGGATGAATTCTCAAAAGTGGACTAACTGTTCAATTTTGCTGGTGTGAATAATTTGTGCACGCAATCAGCATTGCACATAAACATCAGCAACTCAGTTTGCACCAATAAGCTTTATACATGCAAATCATTACAGATATAAGTTTGGAGGCCAGCTCGGAAGCCCATTTTACCATATATAATTTAAATTGTCCGTTTCTCTTTATGAGCCAAATCATGTCAACTTCTCCAGAGTACGGCACGACCAAAATACAACACAAAATGCACAATTTTATCTCCCAGTGATTTCTCTGATCTCTTTGCAAAGTCCTTTTACTGAGACTTTGTATGAGGCAGTAGAATTTTACCCTAAGCTGTTAGAAATCTAAAATTTTAAGGGAGGTTTGAATTTTTAAAGGTACATTCAGGTAGTAGATGTCCCCCAGCTTACTTTTCATACTTCGGAGGCATTTCCTTTTTACTTTGTACTTTGGAGGTATTTCCTTTTTAGTGTCTCCATGCATACTACTTATGTTTGCAAACAGTAATCTGCTTATCATGCCTTTATTTATCTGCAGACACAGAACATGCAGAATTAACAATAAAGAAAACTATGACAGATTGAGAAGGATAAACAGTATTTGACAATTCAATGGCAAAAGTCAATGGACCTCAGTTTATATGCCAGACACCACATACGTGCTGTCATAACTATAAAGGGAAGCTCTCCTGTGTACAGAGACTCCAAATCCTTTTACCTGTAAAGGGTTAAGAAGCTCGGGTAACCTGGCTGACACCTGACCC
>NW_020664374.1:25266602-25339273 GCF_002925995.2 Terrapene triunguis | reverse complement strand
CCCTACATTTGTACCCTAAAGTTCAAAGTGGGGATACAGCCTTGACACGTGTACACTGCAGCTGAAGTAAAAAAAAGCATATGGACACACGGCAGATAAATTAGGCCTGCCAACATATACAAAGGCAGCAAATTAGAGGTGATTTTTCCACACAGCCAAATGCCAGTCTTTCAGTGCAATCCCGTCTGAATTGAAACCAATCACACAGAAATCCATGATGTGATTAAAAACAAACTTATTTAAATATGATACTTCATAGAAAACAGAGCCCTCAGACAAAAAAGTCCTCATTAACAATACCCTAATGAATGGATAATTGAATCTACTTCAGCACAGAGAGCCTGCTATCTCTCTCCCTTTGTTTTCCCCATGATCAGCTGGAGCAGAATAATACCTGGCTGAATGTACAGCCTTCCTTTTCTAGGCAAGGAAAAATGTATACTACCTGACAGAACACCAGCTTCCCTAATGCCAACCTCCAATTTAATTATAAAAGGAGAAGGGATGCTGAAAAGACTGATGTGTCAGTAACCATCAAGATCATTAAATCCAATCCCTAAGAACAAAATGTTGAGTCATTTTCAGAAGCCCATAAATGGAATGGCTCCCGGCCTCTATCAAACTCATTTTGAATAAGTGCCAACTCTAGCTCTGCTTATCAAGTACAGCAATCTGCTTGCATAAAAATTAAAGATGCAGAAAAGTGTTTGCGCCTCTGGTGAAGAAAAAGGCTGCAGAGCTGTAGCTTGTGAGCTGACAGTCATTATGCAGGTAGTCTCAATCTTCATACCAGGCTTGAATGAACTCATTAGGTTGTGCAGCTCCCAAGTGCACAGCATTTTGATTTCTAGATCCACTGACAAATCCACATAGACCCTCCAAAATCCAAATGAAGAAAATAAAGTACTTTAAAATGGTGTTACTCCTGATTTATATGAGAAAACTTCTTACACCATGGTAAGAACTTATATAAAGAGCAGCCAAAGGAAACCATTTGCAATGCACAATGAGTTTCACTGACAAAACTCTGGAACTATGCTACATATTCTTGAGCACAATCTACTGGCACCTTATCTGTTAACTATTTACACACACACACACACACACACTCACCCTCCTCATTTACAGAGAATTGTAGAAGCATCAGACCTACATCTTCTAGTAAAATGTTAAGAATTGTGTTTTTGTTAAAAAAATAGACTATGGCAGTAAATGTTCTAAATGTTGTGCTCAAATGTTGGCACAAATAATAATATTTGTATCTTTGCAGGTAATGCAAAATGAGGATACTAATCCATATATACTAATCTCATAAAAATGAAGGGAAAGTCGATACGTTTTTGTCACCAATAAGATCTGTAAATGGTGTGTGTTCATGTAAATGGCATGTGATAATATACTGATCCAGCATCTCTAGACAACTGACACCTACAACTAAGAAAATTACAGTTTCTACAATCTTATAAATAGCAGTAGAATTCTGTGTAATCACCCTTATTAACTGCTAAAATGTGGCTAGAAGATTGAATTACATAGCAATTCTTAACAAATCTCAAAATGTGAGATAGCATGGGGTATTCTCGCTAAGACAATAGCTATGACATTATGAAATTGTATATAATTTGACAAATATTCCATTTTTGATCTTTATGACAAATATTAACATTCTGAAGCTAGCTTCAGCAAAAAATCTCACCGTCTACTTTTTAAACTTTTTAAACAACTTTCTTACTGAACACACAGTATTGACACAACAATAATCTAAGAAGCTACCTTTACAAGTATTGAAGGATTTATCTAAGACATGATATACTATCAGTTCTAGAACTTATAGAGTATGTCTAAAGAGATTTCTGGCTCATGCTCAAAATGAAATCATCGTAATATGCAAATCATTTATTTTCTTAAAAAAGAAATGAAGATGTGATTAGAACTACATGCTTCATTCATACATAAAACACTTGATGTTTTCAATCCTGCCTACAACTCTACTTGCCTTTCCTTCTACACCCCCACCCATCCCCTGTCCTTTTTTTCATCGTACTCCTGAAGCCAGGAAAGCCTAATCAATATTTGGCAGGTCCTCTCCCTCCTCTCCTTCATATCACTTTTTACTTCTGTAAAACCCACTAATTCTATGAAACATACTAGCAATAACATCCCCACAGTATTTTCTGGTTGTTCAGAGTACATCTAGGCTGTAAACACTTTGGTGTAAGGATTTTGTTTTGCATTGTTTTCTTTAGCATATTATACTTATTTTAAGTGCCATGTAAAATTACAGTGGTAGATATCTACATATGTAATTCATCCAAAATATAGTAAATTATCCAGTTATTTCTATTTAGAAGCTGTTTTTCAAATATCTAAATATTGTATTTACCTTTTCAAATTTGCATACTAAGTATTGTTTCATATTCATGGTTATTTTACTTTGCAATATTTCGGTATGTTAAACAAAAATATTAAACACTATAGTACAGGAATTTGGAGATACGTACCAAATTGTTCCATAAGTGCTATATGAAAAAGAACTGGGAGGACACGTGACTAAACATCCTACTATAAATTTTGAAATTTCCCTTTCAAACTCTTTTACAGGCAATGTCTGTTTGGTAATACAAATAGGGTCCTGCTCTATGAACTATAACAATAATAATAACGATAGTAGCCGGAGCCCTCTGACACCATTCACTAGGGTTCTGAGATTCAGAGATGGGGACACAAGGGACTAGTAAGGCCAATGGGAAGGCTTGTGCATGGGATGATGTGGACAAGCAGTTTGCTGGGCCAAGAATGAGTCAGGGCTGCTCAGTCCCTCAGTGAGAGGGGACAGCAGGACTCCGAGACAAAGAAACTAGGTTTAGTTTCAGTTTTGAATTCAGGAGATGAGAGATAAGCAGAACATCTTAGGGCATCTGTGATTAATTCCCACTCCCCAAAAAGAGAGTCTTCCAACTGCTGTAGTATCTAGTGCCTGGGTCAGGCAGTTCCAATCCTGCAGAAACCAGGGTCCAAAGTGGAAGAGATCTGACCTGGCACTGTGTATTGAGAACCAGCTGAGACCTCCACAGCACTGCAGACCAGGGAGACAGAAAAGGCCCTGTCCCATCTAGGGGCAAAGATAGGTTTTTATTTATTTATTTATTTAAGCTACTCATCATTCACAGTGCTGCAGTATTCACTTCCAGCCACCTTCCTGGGAAGTTTCTGAGTGTTGGGAGGTGGGAAATTTGCTGATGTGTTAGCATTCATAGCTACCCCTACCCCTTTCCTTCTCCAGATCCTATTTTCTTGCTCCTGTTATTTCCTTGCTGGGGTTTGTATTGATTTACTTCACTGTTTCTTGAGTATGCCTTGCAGCAGTGGTAGCATTATTCATTTTCTCAAGTGACAGCACTCTTGTGTTTCTGGCACAGTGAGGAGTCACTAGATGTCACAAAAAAGAACCCAGGATCCAATCAATGTAAGGAGAGGGGAGAACCCACTCCAACTAGCAAACACCAAGGAGGAGGCTTGATACACACCTCTGGGAAGGGGCTACATCAATATAATAGATTCACAGCATTTAGGCCAGAAGGGGCTGTTAGATCATTTAATCTGACCTTTGTGTATCACAGGTCATTAAATTTCACCAATTTACCCCTATATTGAGCCCAATAACTTGTGTTGAAGAAGGCATAATTTGTTTTTTGGATAAAGCATATCTTCCAGTAAGGCACCAATCTTGGTTTGAAGACATCAAGAACATAAGAGGAAAAGAAAAGAAGATTGGCTGTACTAGGTCAGACCAATGGTCCATCTAGCCAAGTATCCTGTCTTCCAACAGTGGCCAGTCCCAGATGCTTCAGAGAGAATAAACAGACCAGGGGACTCATCCAGTGATCCATCCCTTGTCACCCAGTCCCAGCATCTGGCAGACAGAGGTTTAGGGACACCCAGAGCATGGGGTTGAATCCCTGACCATCTTGGCTAATAGATACATTCATGGAGGAGACATCCATCAATGGCTAATTCTTTTTGGAACCAGGTTATAGTTTTTTGTCTTCACAACGTCCCCTGACAATGAGTTCCGCAAGTTGACTACGCATTATGTGAAGAAACTGCGTGAAGAGATGGAGAATCCACCAGTGTCTTTAATAGTTTGTTCCAATGGTTAATTACATCTCTGTTAAAAATGGGTGCCATATTTTTAATACAAATTTATATGATTTCAGCTTCCAACTTTGACAAGGTCCTTCACCAAAGGCTCTTACACAGAGTAAGCTGCCACGGGATAAGAGGGAAGGTGCTCTCATGGATTGGTAATTGGTTAAAAGATAGGAAACAAAGGGTAGGTATAAATGGTCAGATTTCAGAATGGAGAGAGGTAAATAGTGGTGTCCCCCAGGGGTCTGTTCTGGGACCAGTCCTATTCAACATATTCATAAATGATCTGGAAAAAGGGGTAAACAGTGAGGTGGCAAAATTTGCAGATGATACAAAATTACTAAAGATAGTTAAGACCCAGGCAGACTGCAAAGAGCTACAAAAGGATCTCTCAAGACTGGCTGACTGGGCAACAAAATGGGAGATGACATTTAATGTTGATAAATGCAAAGTAATGCACATTGGAAAGCATAATCCCAACTATACATATAAAATGAAGGGGTCTAAATTAACTGTTACCACTCAAGAAAGAGATCTTGGAGTCATTGTGGATAGTTCTCTGAAAACATCCACTCAACATGCAGTGGCACTCAAAAAAGCAAAAAGAATGCTAGAAATAATTAAGAAAGGGATAGATAATAGGACAGAAAATATCATGTTGCCGCTATATAAGTCCATGGTATGCCCACATCTTGAATGCTGTGTGCAGATGTGGTTGCCCCATCTCAAAAAATATATATTGGAATTGGAAAAGGTCCAGAAAAGTGCAATAAAAATGATTAGGGGTATGGAACGGCTTCCGTATGAGGAGAGATTAATAAGATTAGGACTTTTCATCTTGGAAAAGAGACGGCTAAGGGGAGATATGATTGAGGTCTATAAAATCATCACTGGTGTAGAGAAAGTAGATCAGGAAGTGTTGTTTACTACTTCTCAAAACAAAAGTACTAGGGGTCACCAAATGAAATTAATTCTCAGCAGGTTTAAAACAAATAAAAGGAAGTATGTCTTCACACAACGCACACTCAACCTGTGGAACTCCTTGCCAGAGGCTGTTGTGAAGGCCAAGACCATAACGGGGTGAAAAAAGAACAAACCATGGAGGAGAGGTCCATCAATGGCTATTAGCAAGGATGGGCAGGAATGGTGTCCCTAGCCTATGTTTCCCAAAAGCTGGGAATGAGCGACAGGTGATGGATCACTTGCTGATTACCTGTTCTGTTCATTCCTTCTGGGGCACCTGGCACTGGCCACTGTCAGAAGACAGGGTACTGGGCTAGATAGACCTATGGTCTGACCCAGTAGGGCCATTCTTATGTTCTGATGATTCGTGCTAAGCCTTTCTCTACTAGTTTAAAAGCCCTTTGATACCCTGTATTTTCTCCCTGTGAAGGTACTCATACACTGATCATGTCATGGCTCTCAATCTTCCTTTTGATAAGCCAAACAGATTGAGCTCTTTAAAGATCTTCAATCTAAGGCTATTTCTCCCATCCCTCACATTATTTTTGTGGGTTTTTTTCTGCACTCTCTCCTATTTTTCAACATACCTTTTAAAATGTGAACACCAGAAGCAGAGACAGTATTCCAGTACCAGTCTCACAAATGTCATATACAGAGGTAAAAATCACCTGCCTATTTCTATTCACTACATCCCTGTTTATACATCCAAGGAGTACACTAGCCGTTTTTTGCTACAGCATTGCAGTGGGAATTTATATTGAATTGCTTATCCACAGGCCCTTCATTTTTGCTTTTTATTTTGATTAACATTTCCTGGAATTTATCCGTTTTAAAAATTAAAAAAAAAAATTGTGAAAAAATGGAGAAAAATAAAAGTATTGAAAGTAAAAGCAGTTTAATGTGTGGTTTACTTCATGGACTGCACATTACTAGTATGTACACATATGCATGTACACATGTGGGTGTGTATCTTCCTCTACATTGCTCTACTTAAACAGACATTTACATATAAACTAATTTATTATTACCACAAGAAACATATTTGATTTACTCAACAATAAGTATTTGCATGTACATGAGTGGTCCAAAATTCATGTGAAAAAACCCCAAATAATAGCTTTTGCAAAACACTGGGATTTTTTTAGTAAAACAATATTAAACTGAAAACCACAAAGGCTGAAAACAAAGGACCTTACTTATTCACAATGACCTCTAAATGCTATTACATAATCTATAGTGAAATCCTGGCCCCTGAATTGTGAATTCAATGGCAACTTAGCCATTAACCTCAATGGGATTGTAAGGAGTCAAATGGTTAAGAAGTAAAGTGATTAACGCCCTGATCCTACAAAGAGTTATGCACATGCTTAACTTCATCCACTGCAAAAAGTGAATGGGACTATGCACTGCATAAAGTTAAACACATCAGTAAATATATAGTGCAGGATCAGTAAACCGCTTCATTTTCAGTTTAAACCTATTTTTACCTAAAAAATCCTGGGGTTTTCAAAAAGTATTATTCTTTTTTTTTTCTGATTTCACCCTACTTTTGTATCCTTCACATATATAACAAATAATTTATTAGGAAAATACAATACATTGCATGAGATATATGTATTATGATATGTATATGCAATGCTGCCTGTTGAAGTAAGGCTGTGTATTAGTCTAGAAGATACACACAATAAACAAACAGGTACGTATGCAGGCTCTGAAGTGCGTGTACATCTGCACATACTGATAAATCTTACGCCCATCATGTACACATGTCAAGCTATCAGCAGATAACGGGTTAAAGATCTGAAACACTAAAATGGGAAGAAAATGAAAATCTATCAGAATACGTTTCAGAACACAAGGAAGAAAAGGACGACGTTGAGTGTATGTGCTCCAAATGTTATGGCCCTGTTATTAAATGTAAATATTTATAGGCTAATAGTTCTAAGTCTATAACATTAAACTGTTTATTCACATGAAAAGTTTTACCTGGGATTAGAGAGATATTGTTTTTTTAATCTTAGCAGTGTCATTGTGTTCTGAGTTCTGTTTTAGTACTGCAGCAAACCACACTGAATTCCATTCATCAAAGCATTAATCTCCTGAATACATTTTTCCTCTGTCCTTCTGTCCACCAAAATAAACCCTGATATTTATCCAGAAAAAATTATCAATAGTTCTTTGCACTGATTTTTTACCTGCTTTTGTTGTTGTAGTAATAAACACCAATAACTTCCCAGGAAAAAAATAAATAAAATAAACACCGAAAACAAAGGGCCCTAAGGATCAGGAATTTAGGATGGATCAGGATACCTTCATCACTAGCCATTTAAAATGATGCCTTAAATGGAATATGAATTCCAGTGAATAATATTGAGTTCCAGTATTAAAAGATTTTCTAAAGCTAGTCAAAAAATTTCTAATAAAATATTTTCCATATGAAAATGTGGTTTAGTAAAAATCAAAATTTCCTGTAAAGAAAATGTCAATTTCAATTATATGTTTTGATTATATGATTAGGAAAATCAAAACGAAAAAGTTATTGAAATTGTCATTTTGAAATTAGATGTGAGAATAAACATTTTAACTTTCTTTTTTTAAAAAAGCAACAACACTTTTTGACCATGTCCAGTTGAAAAAAGTAAAACCAACCAACCACTAACAAAAAAAAGTGAAAAAAAATATTTTATTCACTTGTTTTCTCACTTTTTATATGTTTTCCAACTTTTCCTACTAGAAAAAAAAGGGGGATTTAAAAAAAAAAAAAGAAGGAAGAAAACGGAGGGGAAATTCTGTAAATCCCCAGTCCACAACGGACAACTGTAAATTAAGCACACGATAAAGGCTCATTTGAATCTCATTCAAATCTCATTTGAATAAGAGTTCATGTACAGCAAATGCTTTTATTGTGCCCCGTGTTATAACCAAATAAATGACCAACAAAATCATTTTCAGCTTTGACACATCGGTAAACAAAAGATGTGTCATGCTGGAATCTAGATTGCCACATCTACTATACCCTCATATGCCATATGAAAAAAATAACATGAAGTCACTAGCAATCAGAGAAACTAATGAATAGTTTGAAAGGTCACTACTACTCTATTGAATAAGCTGATATACAGTGAGGCCTGATGGGGTGACAGTTTAAGGGCACCAGGAATTTTAGTGGGGATAGCCCCACCAATTGAATAGTGTTGATTTTGTTACAGCTGCATTTAAAAACAAACAGGGGTTCTCAACCTATGAACTAAACTCAAGGGGGGAGGAGGGGAGGGAGATTTAATCAGAGGTCACAACCATCCTCATTTTTCTCCTTTTCTTAGACTTTCAATACAAAAAAATCAAAACAATTATGTGCCTATCACTTATGGTTGCAGAGAGAACCTCAGAAACATGAAGCAAACAACCAATGGAGTGATGTGTTAGGCGTGCTAGTGATAATGTAAGATTCAGGCCTATATTTTCACCTGAGATAGAATTTTAGGTCTTCTTTGTCTGTTTAATTCTTGATACACATATTCTTACTAATATGTGTGAACAACGGACAAAGACACTGTGTATGTTGCTTCTGCCTAGCCAGGTGGGTTCGTTAGTATAATGGGAACAGATAAGAATAGTTCAAGTGTTACTGGGCATGGTGGGAGTATAATATACGAGCACACACTTTAAGACAGCATCAACTCCTATCTCAAGGCAAGGTCAAGCAACGTGTTGGGAGGGGCAAGGGGTGATTGGGTGGAAGGTATAAAACACTAAAAGCCCAAAGAAATGCCTCTCCCTGACCATAGTACAACATCACTACTTACCCTTCCCATGGGATACAAAAGAGGTGGCACAAAGACTCCAGACTCACGCACCTGCCCCAAATGGAACATGACCACAAATTGTAAGGGGTGGGACCAAGGGCGTGCATTTCAGGTATAATTATGTCTGCTAAGGAAGGGAGAGAACAGGACACTGGGAAACCAGGCTCTGCAGTGTCAGAGTTATGGACATGGTTGGTGAAAACTAACCCCAATAAACATCACATTGCCTGCACCTTGGACTTCTGGTCTACTGCCTTCTGTCTGTGTGACAAGAACCAGGGGAGAAGGTTAAGGGAAAGCCCTCTAACATGATGCCTGCCTGAGTTTTCAGAGAGAGTGAAACAATAGCTCTAAGAGATATCAAATTATGTTATCCATGTTAATAAAGCCATGTCGAATATACAGTGTGTGGGCATATGATTTGTTATTTTTCCAATATGCTGTGGAATTTAGCATTCCTCGCCAAATAATTTGTCATTTTGCTGCAGCCAGGTACCAAACTGTTTTATCTCCCTGCCCTGCTGGGACTTCCCTCTCTGGCTTTCTTCATGAAGAGCCATGACCACTCTGCCCATCATATTGCTAAATGGGCAGGGGGAGGTGGAGGGAGACTATTGGGGCAATTTCACTATGGGAAAGATGCTCCTGTTATGCAAAAGACTGAGACTTTTTAAAAATAATGATAAATTCCCTCAAACAGATAGGTGCTTTTTTGAAACTGAAAAGGTAGTCCCTGACCCTGGTCATATGACCTGGTCACGGCTCCAAAACCAAACACACTAGTCACACAAGAGGGGACAATTCGATTTACCACTAAGTTAAGCAACATCTCATTGTAGGATCAATGATGCAAAATAAGCTTAATGTCATAAGTTGAATCACTGACTATTTTATGGATAAAATTCTTAGCACCCGTGTCAACATTATTGTGGATGTTCTCCTCTCCCTGAACAAAATTGCTTTGTAAAAACTCCCTAAGAACTCCCTTATACTCCAAAGATGAACCACTGCTAATTTATCTGCAGTACACACGGCATGTTCTCTGTTTTGCTTTGTGAAAGGGCTCCATTAGAGACAGTCTATTGCCTAAGTAAGAAATATTTTCTCTGCTCCACACATTTTTGTCCTTACTTTTACATTCTCTGTCTTTAATTAAATATGTCATAGACTTATGAACCCAACAAAGTGGGACTATTAAAATAAAACAAAATAGTGAGTTTGTTTGCCCTGTGATTTTCCCTGAGCTTACCCCAGTCTATTAAAAATTCAACAGCATTGTTATTTGTCTTTTGCCATATGGCCTTTCTCACCATTTCAGCAGGGGGAATCTCTCTCCGGATTTTCAAGACTGTGTAATGTGCACTCTTCGAACTGCTGCAAAAATGAGGTTGACTTCCTGTTTTAAGTACCAAAACTCAATAAATGCTTCAAAATGTGTCAAAATAAGAGACTGGGGTGGTTCTAAATTAAGAAAGTCAAAAGTGGGGAAATTCCCACAAAACACCAGACATTTGGAGTGGGGGCAGGGTTCAATCTTAGAGTAGGAGAGACTTGCACAGAAAGGTGAAAAGTAGGGCTTCTAGTTGAAGAAGGAAGCAAGAATAGGTGTTTCTCAGTCAAAGATGGGGAGGGATTTACTGGAATAATTTTGTAATCTGCATATTAGAGATCCAGGTTCCAAAACAGGATTCTGACTGAACAGTATAATATGTGTGCCAAGTAGTACCAATAGCCAAGTAGTACCAATAACTACCCTACTCTAATATATTTCACTACTTAATTTGCTCACTTCATTCTTAATTCATTTTATTGTACTTAGAAGTAGGTATTGGGTAAGGGTCTTAGGACAGTGCATAACTGCAATACCTAGGCTAGAATACTACAATATTTATGCACGTTGGGATGAATTATGCAATGACATTGTGCTCTTGACATTCTTGCTGTTGTCCAAATCAAAAGATCTTGTTTTAACATTGGTTTGCATTTATTTTACTTTCAAGTATCTTCTTTTCAATCTACATGGAGAGTTAGATGAAGTCTGAGTCTGCCTGGAGGGAAAACAGTTTGTACTTTACTATCTATTATTACTATCTATTTCTTGCTTGCGTGTTTGGGACCAGTTTGAAGAAAGCCTTCTTTTGACATCTAGTATATTAGGATAGGGTTGGAGAAATATTCTCCACATCTGTAACTGCCTTAAAGTGGAACGATCCAGTATTTAGTTTGTCTTTAGCTTGACGCTCTGGCCTATTTTTTCTGTTATCCGTGGCTACTGTATTCTTCTGACCCATTTTCCTGTGCAAAGTGAAAAATTATATTTAAATCACTCTAGATATGAACTGTCCTGTAACTGACTCCACACATGAATTTTTTTCTGTTTGTCATCAGGATCGGGAGGCAGAAGAGATCATCATTGAGGTTATACATTTGTAACGGAAATGGGAATATGTCCTTTTGTAGGGTCTTTCGTAGTTAGAATATCTTCTGGCAGTTTGAAAGCACACTAATTTACTCTTTGCAAAGATCTAACAAGATAAAACTAGTTGCTGCAATAAACATGGTTTAATGCTGCTGTTTGAATAGCTCAGAAAATGCTACCTGCTGCCCGATATACAATGCTGCTCCATATATGTGATTCCAGTAATGTATCATTGCCCAAAAGTGAATGAGTTAAAAAAATACAGCTATCACTAGGGAAACGTCTTCATTTTAAATTGCTTTGATTGTATAACACATTCCTAGTATATCTCAAACTGAACTAGATTACAGATAAATGTCATTTTTTGCTGAGTCAACCCCAGTCTCGCTAGCGATCTATTTGGATAAGTTAATTTCTTGCTCTATTTGATTTTACTCTGCTTTGGCAAATGAAACAATGAAAAGATCTCATCTATCTCCCTTAATCCTTTCTTTATGAAATATGCGTATTTTGAGACTTTGATATATCTAATATCGATATGACCTTACCTCTCAGGCATGTTCAGATATGTAATGAACTTTAAACCAGGAGGAAAATGACATTTTTAATACTCTGCTGTTGGCAGATGACTTCAAGAATGAAGTGTGCAAAAGCAAGAGCAACTAGTCTGATCTGATCTTCATCTGCACACAGAAACTGCTTCTCCCTCCAGAAATTGAATGCTTCAGGTAAATGTTTCCCCAACTTCTAAAATGCAACTTACCTTCCCCAAGTTGCAGAGGACCAGAAATTATAGTATCCCAATGATTTACTCTCACTGTTTTATAGAAATCATTATAATTCTCCCAAAGCCAGACATTTCAGCCAGTCTGTGTAACAGCACCATTTGATTAGGAACAATCCTGCTGATTTGGGATGTTACAGATTCACTAGGCTTCCAGACTGTCCTCTAACCTGTCCCCACCCCAGCCTTGTTCAGGGCTGCTTCAGCCTTGTTCATATGCTATTCTGACCTTACTTCAGCCCTGTTCCTGACATGCCCCAGCCCTGCACCATCCTCCTGTCCCCCAGATCCTTGACTCCAAACTGGCTTCGACTCTTAGCCTGCACCAAGACTCTGACTACCATCATGATTTGGCTTGTCTAAAAACTTTGACCCCAGTTCTGACCCACGGCCTGTCCCCATACCCCACTTTCAACACTGCCCTCTGCCCAGTCCAGATTTTATATCCAGCTTTGACTCTTGGTATCTGTTTTTGACCACTGCTCCAACCACCAGACATGACTACCCTGAATCCAGATCCTGACCCTTATCATAGGGATAATGAACTTAATCCCTTTTAATTGCCCAAATTTAACTCCCAGCACCTTTCATAACAAGCTATATCACTGAAATTAACTTATTACATAACCACAGGTTGAATCAGAAACACTCCTTAAAGTAAATCCAGTACAAACCTCAGGATATCAGATATCCTTGTACCCAAATGGTGAATTACCTTGTGGTTCTCATGATTATCACCCACTCACCCACCTAATGAAAGAACTCCCTACCTACAAATTGTCTACCTAGAATAAATATGTCCTCTTCTGGAGGAACTTCTCTCAATGATATAAGCCTCCTCTTCTATCATGAAGTATGTGTCTGAATTAACAGAAATCATCCTTCCTTGGCCTCCGGCCATATTTTTTTCCTTTTTCCATAACAGGGGCTTCCTGGACTGAATAAAAAGAAGCCAGTTCTTAGATAAGTAGGTTCCCCTAAGTCATCTAGGACATTAAATACATCCACCAATTTATCTCTAACTTCCAATGTACTTTAACACATACAGTAGTGCTGTTAGTTTTCCCTTTTGTCTAGCAAGTTTTTTATTTTCAGATACCCAACTCAATGTCTACAACTCACACCAAATTATTTTTTAATAATTCTCACTTGGTTTCACTCTTTCTGGCAACTTAGTTTTAGCTTGTGTGGGGCAGTAGGGTGGGAAGGGCTGTTGGCAGAGGGAAGAAGATTACTCTGATAATTTACGCCTGAAGAGAAGAGTACCACATATCAATCTGAAAAATCGTGGGGATTGTTTTTTCCACATTCTGATTCCTTTTTGACAACTCTGTTTCCATCAAAGTTTGGCTTCTTTTTGTTTCTTTACAGAGAACATTTTTACCATCTTCCTTTAAAAAGACTGATAAGATCAAAAGGGTCAAATTCCAATGAAAAATGGGTCAACATTCAATTCCATTTTCTGAGGGGAGCTAAGATCACCATCATAAGTTTCTCTTTTATGTACACATCTTATTTGCCTTCTTTCACTCTCCTCTATCTGCCCCTTAATGTCAAAAGGATGATGTTCTCCTATCTCTCTCATTAATCATCTTTGACATTCAGTTAAGAGCCTTATCCATGGCAATCTTTTTGTAGTGTTCTCTAGTTTGTCTTCACCTCCCCAAAGAAAAGGGAAACGGTGTCTTTAACACTGTGATCCAAAGATATAGTGTGGTACACTCTTTTGATCCCTAAATGTGTTTTCTGTGAGGGTCTTCATTATATTTCATCTTGCCAACCCACACTGTCCAAGTGTGACCAGATTACAACAAAGCAATCTTCAGAATGATGGACAGAAGAAGTGTTCACCTTGCAGTGGCATGAAAATGGCTGATATTGTGATGATGATGATGATGGTCATCCTCTCTTCAAATTAATTTCAAACAATTCCATTACACTTCAAATTGCTCTTGCACATAACATTCTTTTTTTTTTCTAGCAGTCAAGTAAATTGGGTAAACTAGTTGAAAGAAGAAACTTTATTGCACACCACCTGCATGGCTGTTTAAAAAAAGTCTCAAGATAGAAGAGAGAATCCCCATAAGATACCACTGAGCAAACTTCAGATATAACATAGGTTACTTAATTCTTCTAAAATTCTGAATGGCTCTGCTTAGTTTAAAGTGCTCTCTAATCACTGGTGGGGTTACCTCTCTATGAGCAGGTTACTCTGCCTGTGAAATGTCTTAAAATACTGCACTGGAATATGTTTTCTTAGATTAAGGAATAATGTATAAGTGTATGAACAAAAAGAGGTGTCCAAATGTTTTTTTCCCCTTGTATCCAGAATTACAGTGGAAATAATCAAGGGATTCCAGAGAGAGGGAAAAAAATCTGGTAATACTCTGTGAAATTCAACAGCAAAAGCTAGTTTTTTGTTAATTGATATAGTATGTTTTCTTAACATTGTTGATTACAGTTATGCAAATATTGCATTTTGTAAATATTCATTTGATTTTCTTTACCAACTCCTCTTGATTAGGTTTGCAGACCTTTGTGTTCTCATGCTATGATATTCTAGTAAACAAGTTTGCTAGTAGGAATATTTGCTGAAGCAATAACATGTCACTGAATGTTGCAGAATATTGATGGAAAACAAAATTTTATATTCTTATTGGCAAGTACTCATACCAAAAATAGGCTTCTAAGAGCTATACTTTCCTAACCAGGGAAATGGATCATAGCATGTGATCGAAACACAGTTTCTCAAAACAGCTTGAATTTCTATTTTTGACTGACAAAGAAGGGAAGTAATTCTCACAGCAAAAAAGTTCAGTCACAGGTATGTTCAGATAAAATATTTTTCAAATAACATTGGTCAAACAAATTTCTGAAAATTATGATCTGTTTTCTGAGAACAGAAAAAAAGGCTAAATTTGGCAGTGTGTGTTTTCAATAATTTGACTAGCTCCACTGAACCAGTAGTCTTTCATCAATTGTCAGAAAAAAAGACTGATGAGTGAAGATATGGGACATATCTACAATACTGGATGAGGACTGGAATAAAGTCAAAACACAATATTTTAAAAACAAGAAATATTGGATAATGAGACAGTGCTCAAAATTTGAGAATGTTCTCTCCTGCTCAAAACCATTGCCCCATTGCATTTTCCTCTCTACCTAATGAGATCTGAGTTGCAACTCATAGCTTAGTTTGAAGATCTTTATAAATGAAACATGGGGGGATAGGTCTGAGCTTTGAGAAAGCCTTAGTTTTGTTTAGTCCTCTCATTAGATAGGAGGTAACATTTTCAAAACCATCTGACTCCCATTTTCAAAATAGACTCAAGTTTAAATGAAAATCAGTGGAATTTAGACTCCTAACTGCCTAAGTCACTTTTCAAAATGGGTCTGGAGTGCTTATTTTACCCATTGTCTACATATATTGTTTTTGACATGTATTTAACAAGGCTCTAACATGTTTTTAAGTTTCTTGTTGAAGGAAAGAATATCTTTCTTTGGATTACTACTGTTTTTTAGTCTGGTCATCTCCGAAAAACACAGATGAGATTATTAAAGCTTTATGTGGCGGTTAAAAGACTTTGGGGAAGTTTAAAAATATCTATTTTTTCTAAAGCATTATTTTACCTCTTATATATCACTACCCACAGGCACCAGCACTCCTTGTGAATCAAATAACCAACATTTATAACATTTTGCTTTGTAACAGTTTTTATCCAGCTTCATTTGTATTTCAAGAGTGGGATTTTCCCATATGTGTGTGTGTGTGTGTGCCGATATCAATTGTCGGCAACCATCAATCCAGTGTTGCATTTTGACATATTCCGTTCACATTGGTTATATAAACACACTGCTTGGATGAAGTAAAATGCAATTAAATAAAATGCACAATGTGCATAACTAAGTGAAAAGTAGAGCTGTTTGAAGAGTCTTTGGTGATTGAATATGTCAGCAAATGTCTCTGTTTTCTTGAATCATTTATTCACTAAATATTTTTTCAGCATTATTTGAAGGTCTAGTGTTAACCTGTTGGAGGCATATTGGACATGTGAAATGTAAAAGTGAATAAGGATATTGCTGCATCAGCCAGGCTTATTGGAAGATGGAAGACCTTTTTCATTCCTCTTGTGAAAGACATTTTATATCTACTGCACGTTAACATCAAGTGAATGTTCTGGAAAACATAATCCATACTAAAACTAACTGAAGTTAGTTAGCGACCGGCGGCGGCAATTGGGGGGAAAAAAAAAAAAGCCGCGATTGGCGGCGGCAGTTTGGCGGCAGGTCCTTCGCTCCTAGAGGGAGTGAGGGACCTGCAGCCCCCGAATTGCCGCACGTGCCGCCCCTCTCCCTTGGCCGCCCCAAGCACCTGATTGTTAAGCTGGTGCCTGGAGCCGGCCCTGAGTACAATGTGCATTTATACACATACACACACTTAAATGCACGTTGTACCATAAGAGTCTCTTAAGTATATGTATATAGCATATGGACTGTAACTCATACTATTACTACTGCCAATTTCCACAAAAATTACACTAGAACAGCAAAGACAACTATAATATATCCTCTCCACGGAAAAAAAGGAACACTATTTCATATAAAATTCTTTCTCATTATGGACCTATCAAAATGTCATTAAACTACTGCAATGGGAAGCAGCACAGCCAGGCAGCATTACGGAAGGAATCCTTATGGAGCATGCTTATTAAATAAGAAAATAATGTTGAATACTGAATTGGAATCTAAAATTCATCTTACACTGAAGATTTGCATAAGGCATCACAGAATAGATGCACCCCATAACTCAGCAACTGAACCATTTCTGAAGTGTTTTTGGCTTCCCGATTTAACTAAAGTGATGTCAGTTACTAAAATGGGAGAGGTATTTCAGAACTAAGCATCACTTTAGAAATATGCAGCCATTTCAAAACGTAGTGACCCCTGGCATATTAAATCATGAACATTTTGACCTTTGATCCATGAAATAATGCATCTTTTGTGTAATGCTGTTGGGCAGCGTCTGCCTAAAACTATGTGCAGTAGGACATAAATTACAGATTAGAAAGAGGAAGACTTTTAAAATATGAATGGTCAGTTCTAGGGTATACTTAACACTAATAGGGGAAAAGAGTACACATCACTTAATGAAAAAAATGATAAATATTTCAGTATCCAGAATACAGTTATTTACTAAAAATATGAATAAAATGTTTACCCTGTCTAAAAAATATAGTGCTGTTGATAATGTTCAGTTCAAGGCTGACATGAGCTGCTGAGAGATGAAAAGGTAGAATTCCAAGTTCAATTTTACATTAACCTATTGTGTGTCCAAGCAACTGCAAACGCAGGGGCTACATTTATTACAGAATGGAAACCCTGCTTGTGTGGGGTTAAATTATACCTTTATAAAGGCAGAATAAATTAGGGAAAGGAAGGAAGGAAAAACACTGTCTTTGCAGGGGCACATGGAGGCAACATGCACTGGGATCACAGACAAGTGGCAGGAGGTGTTCCTTGCTACACATATTTAAAAGGTGTAGCAACTTCTCCTCCCCTACAGCTACCCAAGTGCTATCTAGTAAAGATAAGTGGTGGGAGGAAGTTGGTGCCATTCTCATGATCTTGCCTGGCCTGGAAGCACTACCTGTTTCAGTTCTCCAACGAGCACTAGTTCCCTGGGCATGCATCCATACACAATGTTCATTGGAGCACTAGGAACAAAATTATGACTACTTGCTGTGAAGGCATTTTAGGAAGAAAGGGAAGGATTCCTTGTACACACTTCCTATTTTACCACATCCACATGGGACAGGAACAACTTCCCCATTTATTCCTGACTGGTTGGCAATTTTTTGATGAAACTTTTTTCATCAGAAAATGGTCAGTTGTTGAAACTGAAAAGATTAACGGAAGTGTGCTGGGTTTTGATAAAATGCTTACTGCGAAGTTTCTCAGCTGCAGGATGGAATTTCTGGCCATCTCCCTTTAGAACTCAGTGCTTTTGAATTATTCTCCTTGTTGCCTAAGTCATGAAACTACAAATTTCTTAGCAAACTGCTGTTAGAATTAACTTAGCTACAACAGACTATAAAAGGAAACGCCATGAGGCAAATCACCTTGCTCTCCATCCTGTGGTGAGTTAAGCACCAAGAAGGCTGGGGTGGGAGGAGTAAAGAAATAAAGCTGAAAGGTCCAGCATGTTTATGTTGTCATGATATATTAGGGGAAACAGTACAGAAAGACTATAACATTTGGAAACTCCAGAATTACATGTACAGAAAGTAGATTGTGCCGGAAAGATTTAAAGGAAAACAGACTGCAGCCTTTTCATCTGGTAAAAAAGTTAACTGTCAGGCTAGCTAAGACCATGGAAGTTGCTTGAGGGAGGTTGCAATTGTGATTGCAACTTAGGGTGACCAGACGTCCCAATTTTATAGGGACAGTCCCGATATTTGGGGGTTTTTCTTACATAGGCTCCTATTACCCCCCACCCCAGTCCCGATTTTTCACACTTGCTATCTGGTCACCCTATTGCAGCTATTTAAGTATTAGTCATGTTGTAGTAGGTTTGTTTGTTTGTTGGAAGGGAGAGATGGACCATTTAAAGGTTTCTGCTCACCACTGCCTGATGCCACAAGGTTGTTTCCAATGGATTTGTCAACTGGTAATTTGCAAAATAAGTAGATGGAGTGATGCAGTATGGTATGTGACACTATAGCATAGGAAGCTCATATAAAATAATCAAATTAATCAAACTAATAATAAAATAATCAAATCAGCCAGAAAGGAACTCATTTTGGAGGACTTAAACACCTCTGTTACTTTAAATATTTCAGATAGGGTCTAGGATTGGCATGAATGTTAACAGATCACGTATGGTCACAGACCATACAATAAAAAATACTATACCATTTCCATTGGAATCTCACCAGACTGGGATAAGGGAGACTATGTGTTGGCATTGTCAGACTATGTAAAATATCCTGCTGCCTATACTGTGGGCATGCTTCATGAATAAAGCATATGGGGAGGTGAAATCAGAATTCAACCCATTAATTTAAATGGGAGTTAGTCACCTAGGCATTCTGAAAATCCTACTATGCTCCTATCTGCATCTTTAAGGCACCTGAATGATACCTTTAAATATCTGGCCCTCTCCGACTACCAAGAACTCTGGCTTTTGTGCACTTCAATAGTGGGTACAGAACTTGAGAGCTGGAAGGCCTGCCTACAGAGGACTTGCCTTGTTAACTCTGTGAACTTAGCCTTGGAAAAGGTTGTGCACAATATGAAAATACAAGGTCTTTATTCCTTGGCTTGTATATATAATGATTTATTATTACAGCCTGTACCCTCCGTATCACACTTCCACATCACATTTTTTTTATAACTATATACACCACCTCTCCTTCACTCCTGTCTGTCTTTCTCTTTTCCAATTTTTCCACTGTCAGTTTTCTTTCTTTTTTCCCCCTTTCCTGAAAACCACAGCCTTTTCTTCTTCGGATTGATTGTACAGTTTGATATCTATCTAAAATGTAATAATCTATAACCAAATATGTTAAACACTTGAAAGATTAGATTATCAAAAAAATCCTTCATTCAAAGACAAAAGAAAGCTTGTGGCTTGTACCTGACTTTAAAAAAACCTCTCTGAAATATCACATTTCAATAAATGTAATGCCTTTTGCATACATTATTCATAGGAATACAGAAGTGTTATTAAGATGCACATTCCTTTGTGTTTGCTAAACAGACAACCGGTCTGGGTTACATAAAAGGCTTTTTGAATCTGCTAATGCTCTGCTGCCTGAGGATCCTAAAACAATAAAATATCTAATGATTTATGGACCAAAAGAGCTTGAAAAATGTCCACAGAATATAGAGAAGAATGAACTCTGGCAAAGAAGGTTGACAAAGATGTATGAAATCAAGGCATTTTTCTTCCTGGTAGACAAAGTACAACATTTTTTCTTGTAAATAGGAATTTCATCATATCTCTGGTCAACTTGGTGATATCACCCCAACCTTGATAAAAAGTTTACAATATTCCTGAAAAATAAGCACAGAACACTAAATCAAGGATTCTTCATTGATGCAGATTGTATTCTAAGGCTATGAAATATTGTTTGAGAAGTATATTCGTATTTTCTTTTCTATCTGCATTTAGCTGAAACAGAATGATCTAGAGACGTATGCAAAACATGCATGTTAACCTTAAAAATGTCACAGAGATTTCAACTACTAAGGCTAGAATAAAATAATAGCTTGCAATATACTTTAACATATGTTTTAGAAAACCAATATGGAAAAAATAAAAATCAACCTTAAACTTTGCCCACATAGGATCTGATCCAACACAGCAGTTAAACACATAAATAGCCCAACTGAAGTTAACTCACATCCACATGGTTAACGTTGTCCATGTTCTTAAGTACTTTACTGGATTTGGACTCAGCTTAATTAAAGCTGAATACTTATCCAAACCTGAAAAAAGTCGCTACCCCAGGATCTCAAAATCTCTTGAACTTTATTATTAAAATTGAAAAGCCCAGCAAACGTGACGTCCTTTCAGCTAGACCCCAAAGTGAGTTGGATTGCAAGGTCATAATCTGGGCCTTTCATTAGCAGCCTCTATGGGAGAGGGAGTTGATGCAAAAAAAGGGAGCCTGGAGAAAGGTGTGTGGGAAATAGAGATTCCCACAACTCTTGCCACTGAAGTCAGTAGGGTCAGGATTATTTCCTATGTATCATACTATCCCCCTAGGCACAGGATCACATCTGGGATGGTGCAGAGTTGTCCTGCCTCTAGGAGAGTTCTGACATAGTCCCTTTCCACCCAGCTATTTAGATGGTTCAGCCTGTTCCCCCTGATCAATCCATCCTGTGTGTGCCAGTGGTGGCACAACCTTAGCCAACCTTCCCTCTTTGAAGTGGCTTCATTTCTTGGGGTGCTATGAGACAGCAGTCATTGTGAGCCCCACATATCACGGACTACTACTGTGTAAGGCAACACAAAGCTTCCTTGCAACATTTCCTGTCTCCACATATACCTGTGGTACAGGCCTGCCACAATCTAGGCCTCAGTATCTTAATAAGAGAACACCAATTTCAAAAGATCAAAGGTTATCAAAGTTTTGGGAAGATTTACGGTACGCTTTCTTCATCAACTCTCTCATTTACATCAATGAGGTCAGGAACAAAGTCCCTCTATTTTTTAAAAGTAATATAAAATTTACACACAGAGACTCTCTCTCTCTCTCTCTCACACACACACACACACACACACCCCCACGGCTGTGGAAGCACTTAAGACAAGTGTCTCGGTGGGTTAATGTACTTGTTGCTCATCTCCTGAGTTCAAATACTACTGTAAATTAGGTCACAAGTATTTGATGGTTGTTTCCTATTACCCATTTTTTGCACATCACAAAATTGGCCTGTTTGTCCATCTTTGCTTAACAGAGACAGAAAGGGATTGGAACAGAAAGGGTAACTCAGAGTGGAGATGACGAGCATAAGCAAAAGTGTGTGGGGAAGTTTGAACATCTGTCTGCTTGATGCTTGGTCATACATGGCCACACAGGGTGTATAGAGGTACCGTATGCATATGGCTTCACAGGACTTACCTAGACCCCAACTCCATGCATGAAAGAGAGCAGGGCTGAGGATCCAATACAGGCCCCTCATGAGGAAGTGATGGGGAAAGGCAGAGCTAAGTCATAGTTCCACCCCTCACTTCTCCACTGACTATGTCTGGCAATGGTCCAATACAGCATACTTCCCTCCTCCCCATGTCACACAAACAGATGCTATGGAGATTATAGCTCTAAGCCAGTCCTCCTTCTGAAGCTTCCCTGGCACAGAGCAGCTTTGCACCAGCCCTTGCCCAGGGCCATGAACTCTCAAGATAGCCCTAAAAAAATAAGAACTTGTGATTTTCCTGGTAATTAGTTTTGATTCAGTTGCAGGCTTAGGCTGATTTACTGGGATGTTTCCTGGGAGGCTCCAGGACTTGCAGTCCCTGTAAGACTGCTCCAGTGGGAGATTAATTACACACCCATTGGACCTATAGATCTGAGCCCAGGGACCAATATATTGTAGATACATAAATCCACTGAAGGCTGGAAGAGAGGTGAGTGTCACTGGAAAAAAGTGAAAGCAGAAAGTGAAAGAGGTGGGCATTCATGCTGAGGAAGCTGTGCTCTATTCAGACTCTTGAATTAGAAATTAACAGGCTAACTGGTTATGCATTATGGGGCATGAACTGAAACCTGTTCAAACACCAGAAGCAGCACTAAATTCAAAACACAAAGCTAAAAGAGGCATGAGGAGAATGGTTGAGTTCACAGTGGGAGTCTTGAGTCCAAACACTGAGGCAGCTGGGTCCACTAAAAAATTACAACATGAATTGGTGAAGATACTTGCCTTCAGATGACAGGGTTGGATGGGAAAGACCATTCCCATCCTGCCCAGATCTTGGAGGAGATAGTGAGTAGAAGCAGCATGAGCTCCATTGCCATTACACCTCTCAGAGGCCCTGGTCTGTTTTCCCTAAAGTCCTTCTTTCCTATGATATTCAGATACCAGTTATCTTTGAGACTAGATACTATATGTATGACTTTCCAAGTACTGATCTTTATTTGTTCAGTAATAAACCTACAATTGAAGCACACAAAAACAAAGTACTATAATTTATTGTACTTGCTTGTTTTCAATACTACTTCTTACGCATGTATGAATGAAATCTTTATTTCTATATACTTCATTGCAAATATACCCAATGGGAATCAAACACACAACAAGAATAGTTCTATATTGCAGATTTTGTTTTATATAGTTTGTGAGGTTACAAATATCTTCATGTGCATTTTTTTTTCTTAATCAGCCTTAGCAGCTGCATAATAGGAGATAGCTATTCTTTCCCTTTGGGGAGGGAGACAGAACAAGGTGACCTACAAAGGGCATTTATCCCAAAGCGGTTCAACTATACAAACAAAAATCAATAGTTTAACCAACATCATTTGTTATCTTAGGACACTTAGAAGTTGTTTTTGGTAATCTGGAATAGTGGCAATAAAAAAATCATTTATAAACTTTTGCATATTAAATATGTAGTGAGGATTGATACAATTTATAGAGGATAAATAAAACATGCATGTTATTCCTTTGCCAGAGTAAAGCACGAAACATATCCTAACATGAGAATTTATGTGTAAAAGTGTAAAAGTAACCTCTTGGATTTCCCACAAGAATTTGTAAGCAAAAACCAGAGGTCAACTTCCAGGGTAAATTTGATTTGAGTGTTAAATGTAAGAAGGATTAATATTAGAAAATATAATGTCAATACAATATTTTGGTTCATAGAGGAAAATAAGGATTAAAGCACAGGTTTCCAAGGAAAAGTGTTTGTTTGGAGTATAAAAATCAACATATATAAGAAAGGAACAGCATTTCTAAAGCTATGGGATAGACAAAGCGAGCTATGCATTTTTTAAATAACTTGATGAAATGTACTTAGATGCTGGCCATTTATAATCTTTCATAATAAAATAAAATAATAATTAATAATAACCTGTATTTTCATCTCATAGGAGATTTCTAAGTACTTTAGAATAAGTAATGTTTACACCAAATACATATAGACAAGATCATCTGATTTACTCTCAGATATTTGCTTATGCATTCGAATTATCAGGTCAGGTGAGCTTTATTTTTATTTTATTTATTTATTTATTGTTATATGTTTGGACAGCCAGAGTCATTACTTTGGATGAATTGTTCAATATCAGCCACAAATACCCAGTATGGGAATAAGTCCATAGATCTCTTTTCTATGCCCATCCCAAAAAGGAGTTTAAATGACCTTTTAAAGGAGAATATTCAAAGGTACCTTCAATTATGTTGTTTAAAAAGGCACTACACTACAATATACACTACTTTAAAAAAGTAAGAGCAGTTTGATACAGACTATGGCTTTGCTCTCTTCCAGAGCACATCCATATATCTACATGCCCTTCCAAGCAGACAGGAAATGTAGGTGGAGGAGGAAAGAGACCACCTTTCCTTTCAGCAGCCAGAATGGGGTGGGAAACCAGTGTCCTATAGTGTTGAGTAAGGTCACAAAGCAGCACAAAATAATTACTAAATGATGTTACTTCTGAGATTGCATTGCAATATTTGTGTCATGGAATTGCATCAATACATGATGACACTGAGTTACAAAGACACAAAACCACAATATGAGCATGACAGCTTAATGCCACTGGGCAATTATTTTGTGGCTTTCTGTAACTCTATTCACTGGGAAAGTGGCTCTCCAGTTGTCCAAGGCTGAGTGCTGCTGCTTTATATAGTACGTGTTTAAAAAAAACTATAATTGAGAGGCTATCCAGTAATTCCATCAATCTGCAGCCTTCTCTGCCCCTATCCTGCATCTACTGTCAAAACAAAAATAGATAAAAATATTTCTGCTGTAAATCACTTTTCTCTGTACTAACTGCAGGAAAAAAATAAACTCATTCCTTGAAGAAAAGTGCAGATTTAGTTACTTATCCTGCGTTTTCCCATCACTCCGTAAAACTTATAGACATTTAGTAAGACATCAGCTGTCGTCTCACCTACCTCATTATTTGTAAAAGATGTTGAAATATGTTTCAGTAATGAGCATGTCACCTTTACAGAGTGGTAATTCATAAACAGTTGCATACATTCAAGTGATATCACTAATATCACTCTTGCATCATGCCCTAAAGTGTGATTGATTTTTTTTCAATATAATACCAAGCAGCATTAAAAAGCCTACATGCATAAAATTAAATATATGTTATGAGTTAAAATTTGCTGTACAATGGTTTTTGTTTCTCAATATGAAATCTCTTCTAATGTCTCTTTGGAAAGAAAGTGCATAGTAACATAGAAATACAGGAACTGCTATCAGACCAATCTAGTTCAATCCTGGTGCAAAAAGTGGCCAGTACCAGCTATTTCAGAGGAAGCATCTGTACATTAGGCATTTCTGGGATAATCTACACCTAGGACATTTTCCTCCTAAATTCCCAATAGGGAGACTTGCTTTTGCCCTGCAGCTGGAGCGTTGACATCTTCTCAAAGCATCTGTGTAGTTTTTTAAAATATTTACATTATATCTGTAGACATTCTTATTATCAGTATTAATGGTTAATCTTTTTTTAAAAATGTCTGCTATGATATATTTTGGCAAAAAGTTCCACAGGCAAATAGTACATTGTGTGGGGAAAAAAATCCTTTTGTCAATTTTGAGTTTTCCACTTTTTATCTGAATTAAATATCCATCTTTTCCTTGCACTATGAGAAAGGGTAAAGAAAAATTCCCAGTGCCCCTTTTAGATATCATTCTTTTTTTTTTTTTTTTGGTATACTTTTCTCACACCCTCTGCCTAAGGTAAACTGTCACAATCTTCTCAGGCTTCCTTCACATGAGTTTTTCCTCCCCCCAATCACTCTCATCACATGCCTCTGAAACCTTATTATATCTGCTATATCCTTTCTGAGATGAGGTGACTAACACTTATCACAGTATTCCAGGTGAGGACATACCACTAATTCTTACACTGGCAGGATAATATTTTCCATATTATTCATCATCATATTTGTGTATGCTTCCTGTACAGGAAGACACTGCCAGGTTAATTTTTCTGCAGCATGCTGAAGTTACTTCTCTTCCCCCCAATGTTTATTAGGTGGCATGGAGAGAGTCTTTGTGCAGCTCACACATTATGCAATTTCCAAATTTATCATTTCAAATAGAGGACAGGCAACTGATATGAATTTTGAATTTGGAAGAAATTGCACATTAAACAATAATTAACTTAAATGGCAATGTAATAATTGAAAGACACAATTATAATGCCAGGTTATGTGCATAGTGATGTCTGAAATACTACGGTAAATAGCTTAGAGGCAAATGAAATATTAACTCCTGGTTTGATAGTATACATTTTAAAAGAATTGATACATTATCTTGACACTATAACTCAGCATCTCAGAATTCAGACTGGAAAATTTATATAAACTCAATGTTCTGTTAAATTCACTAATTTAATACATTAAGTTTGTAGCTCTTAACTCAAATCACCAATGATTTCATAAATCAAAGTCCTTCCAACATTTCTATGGACTACACTGGGACTTTAGGCACAGCTCTGAGCCAGAGATGGTGAGGAAGTTATACTACTGCAGTAGGCATTCTAAATCAGAGGCACACTGCCTCCCCTGCTTACTCCTTGCTGTAGGAGATATTCATTAGCTGCTGGTTTAGGCCAGCAGTAAATTATGACAACCCTTGCTCATTCTCAGCTGTGTTGGACAACGATAAGAGAGAATGAAACCATGGCTCAGCACCAGTTCACAGCTTCACCTTGGGAGAGAGTACGTGGGAATGGAGCACCCACTTACTCCTATGTGCCCATACCCCAATCAGGAATGTAAGGGAATTTCTTACCCCCTTGCTAAGACATGTAGTACAAGTTATAGTCTAGCTCTAAATATGGTCCAGAGGTTAGTGATTGAGCCGGAGTCAGAAACCTGCATCCTAATCCTAACTCTGTCAATTACTTGCTATGTAACCTTTTGCACATCTCTCACTTTCCTAATATGTAAAACAGGAATAACATCAAATTTATCTCAGAAAGGCATACTGAGTAACTCAATGGTTTCTGAAGAGTTTTGAGAACCTGAGACCAAAGACACTTAGATGTTGAATACTATTATAATTACAAAATAATTATAGGTAATAATATTACTTTTTTATATTATAATTGGTACATACCCTGGTGGAAACAGAAATGTGCCTTTTGAGCAACTGTCCTAATTACTGGAGATTCATAGGAATGCATAGTGCTGGGAGATTTTTGATTTGCTATTAAAATAGGCCTACGTGATGTATAAAAATAGGTTCTTTCTAGGTATGCACACAGTAATACAATAAAAATAAAGGAAGCATAATAAATAAAACATGAATGAATTTTAAAAACTGTGCTAAAATATGTTTTATTTCATAATACAGTAAATACAGCAGGGAAAAACTGAAGTAAAACAAAAGGCTCACAAAATAGGACACCTGTGACAGCATATATTAAGTCATGCCTGTGAACAACAATGAATAGACTTTAGAGCTAGACCAACTGTTGTTTCATTAAATCAGGACAACTGCCCCATTTATCCATTGCTTTCCACAGACATACCCATTTTGCTGTTACTTTATCCTCCTACCTTCCTTTTGTCTGTTTCTTCCACGTGTGGTATCTTGATGCTGAGCTTTCTGGGACTGCCACAGAGTCTAGCACAATGAGGCCCTGATCCTTCACTGGAGTCTATAAGGTACTGAAACTAAAGCAGCACCAGGGCTGCAGCATTGGTGTGGTTACAGATTTACATTACTTAAATGTTTTCTGCTATAGAACTGAGGCACTGAACGGTACCATTCACTAGCCTAAATAGTGGAGTAAGACTACATCTTGCTTCTGATTCATTGATGGCATTGACCTTCACTGCCCCCACCAATCCTTGAATTCTATAGGAATTATGGCCACATGGCTAGACATTGGGTGTAAAAAAAAAAAGAGAGAGAACAAGTCAGAAACTCATTCTTATGTTCAAATTTTGAGATGAGAGTCATGTGCAGTAAGTCTAAAACCTCAGAGGTACAGTCCAATTATGAAGAATAAAATATAATTTGATTTAATACAGTGTCTTTCAGACTTAAGATATCCCAAAGCACTTGTCAAAGCAATGTGTTAGATACCTCACTACTTGTGTCTGTGTAGGCAAACAGCAACAGCTCTACACTGAGCATTTTCACACACACATATGGACAGTAGAAATGATGCTTTGATAGCATAACTGTCAAATAGGACCTGTGGCTTTCCTTCAATACATGCCACAATACTTTACATTTCTACCTGGATAGCCAGTATACATCAAGGGATGCATTTCTCTTTCAAGGATGGCACTCTCAGAATACCACTCTGGTGTTAGTGCTGGGTATGGGCCAACATTCCAATAGAGCTGGCTGAACCAATGACTTTCCATTAGTTAATGGTAGCAGAACAAGGAGAAGTTATATAATGGGTCTGGAAAATATTTTTATTACACTACAGTGAATATGTAGTAAAGTGGTCATCATGGGGTTAACTGAGCTATCCCATTTATTATGGGATGGAGACATAATCCACCCTTCCTTACTTCCTTCTTAGTCAGTGGGAGTTTCCACTCCCCCTTGCACACCCCTTGTAATGCAGCTAAATAGAACAGCAAGTTCCCAGCCTGCAAGCCTGTGAAGAGACTTATTTTTTATTGCACTGAGCAGTCCTTTTGCAAAAGAACGCTACTTAGTTTTGTATTAACATTTGCTAAGATAGTAAAGAAATCAAAGCAATCATTTAAGACTTACTTATACAATAAGTACCCACAAGTGGCAGTCTCCCATGCCATAGTTTGAGCTCCTGTTATACTCTGTATCACTGAAGGACAAACCCAATCTCAGCCCAATAACACTGCAATTGCACTGCTAGTGTTTCTCATCTTACTGTCGGAATCTATTTTTTCACAATTGGCTGCTGCTGCCCCTTTCATTAACTAGAATGGAAGATATCTGCATTCTTTAATACAGGGTAAACCTCACAGCTAAGAGCATTTTAGGAGCTTGTTATTTATTATTAAAATGGAGCTTGCTTCATTTTAGGACACATTCCATCTTTTGAAATTTAAGTTTAGATCTGTAAAATAATGTCTAATCATATTTGCATTGCTTTGTCCATAAATAAGGTGACATTTTCTTTCTTCCACATAAACAGTGATTCTCAATAATGTGTCACAGAAGGTAGTGCTGCCACTACCCTCCCTAAGGTGCAAATAAATATACCACCCACAGGTCTCTGGGTTAAAGGCCTCCAAACACAGCTATGTTAAAGAATTAAGTTAATCTGAAAAGCAAGCTACTCACTAAACTGTTACCATGAATATTAAAGCCACACAATCAACCTAGGTTCAAGCAGCCTACAACAACATCCAAGGACAGTATTCCAAACAACTTCCTTCCTGCCTTATCTGTGTGTGTGTGTGTGTGTGTGTGTGTGTGTGTGTGTGTGTGTGTGTGTGTGTGTGTGAGTAAGAAATAGGGACCCTGTAATATTGTAGATATTTTTTGTTATGCTTATTGCCACATAGTGGCTAATGTGAGACTAGCTATTTACTGTTAGAAGCCCCAATGCTATAGTGAGTATCATTCAGGGTGCTGGAAGTGTATGAGGAAGTTTGTTGTAGTTGGAGGCTGATTAGTTTTCTGTGTGAACCTGTACTGGAAGAAAATAACCTCTTTTTTCAGTTCTAATCTGTTTTGAGTCTTCATATACTACAGCCCTCTAGTGCTGACGTCTCATATTTATTTCCAGTTATGAGGCCTGTCTCTTTCTCAACACCACCACCACCAATGAAGTAACCAACATTGATTTCAGCTCTTTCCTCCATTTCATACTGGAAACCCAGTCACAAATTTGAAATACTGGGTTAGGGCACTTACTTTCACATAGCAGTAGGGTCATAATCAAAAAAGCTGTAAAAATAAATACTTATCCAAAGATAGGGTGACCAGATAGCAAGTGTGAAAATTCAGGACAGGGGGTGGGGGCCAATAGGTGCCTATATAAGACAAAGCCCCAAATATCAGGACTACCCTGAAAATCGGAACATCTGATCATCCTATCAAAGATATGTGGCCAATAAGCCTCATGATGCTTAAATAGTTTTCCTGTCAGCACTGGGGAAACATTTTGATCTGAGGGCAAAATGATAAACAGCTGGAACAAGTGAATAATTTTGGCCTTCTGGGATATCCTTGCAAAGGTAAAAGGAGGAGAAACACACATGCACACTGTGGTCACTGGCCAAGTAAGTTTGCCAAAGGGAAAATCCTTTCCCAAAACCATATATGGTGATTTGCGACTAATCAAAGACCAGCACAACAAAGGTCACTGCATATCCAAAGTGTGTCACCTAAAACTGACTTATTAACTTGGATCTCTATCTTGGATTCTAGGAATCAAGATGTCATTCTAAAAGGTATCCTGTAGTTCTACTACACATTGTTGGATAGATGCAGGGATCACTGGGTGAAATTCTATGGCCTGTGTTATGCTGGAGGTCAGACTAGGTTTGTAAGGCCTTGTCTACGATGGAGTGGGGTGGGAGGTCAATCTAAGTTATCCAACTTCAGCTACATGAATAATGTAGCTGAAGTGGACGTACTTAGATCTACTTACTGCGGTGTCTTCACTGTGGTAAGTCGACAACTGACGCTCCCGATAAATCGACCGCCGAGCACTCTCCGTTGACTCCGCCTCTCGCTCCGGTGGAGTACCGGAGTCAATGGAGAGTGCTCGGCGGTCGATTTATCGTGTCTAGACATGATAAATCAACCCCCGCTGGATCGATCGCTGCCCATCGATTCAGCAGGTAATGTAGACCTGGTTGCAAGAGTTCTCAATGTCTGAAGAAGGAAGTAAGAATTACTCCCAGCTTCCTACTGCAAGATGTTTACCTTCCCTCTTTACAACACAAGACTTGCAAGAACACCAAACACTAGACAGCTTCATATGTGACAATTGCCAGACAATCATTTAAAAGAAGAGGAGGATGGGGATTCTAGTGCCAGCCAACTGGGGGCAGATGAATGGAGAAAAACCAGAAGTGTTTCATACTGATACAGGAATAATTAATACATTAAATATTCCTTGATATTGAATTGATTATGAAAATATGGTGAGAAAATGATGAAATTGAGCAATCTCGTAAGGCTTGCTTATGCCATATTATATGCTAATAAACCTGACCCAAAATCTGACTTGCCGTGCTATGAAGCAGTGTTATACTTTCATTGCTGAAGATAGTTTTAAAAAAAAGAACCCGCATCTCAACCCAATAACACTGCAGTTCCTCCTGGCTTGCCTGAAGTGTATTAGAGAGATTAACTAGATCCTCCAAAAGCTACACATAATAACTACATTTCATTATGAAGAATCTAGTGAACTCGCTAGTTGCATTTTTCCTATTCTCACTACTATCTAATATGTGCAACTGGTTGATTGTTTCTAATCTGACATTTCAAATAGTATATGAATTATTCAGAGGTTTATGCAGCGGTTGAAGTATTGCAAAAGTATAAATGCAACACTTAGCTGGTATACGTGGTGACTCAGTAATTATTTTTCGTGAATAACTTTTAATTTACATTCATGTATGATTGATGTGATAGGACATGCAGGGAATACAACAGATAGTTTAATCAACAACATGGCCCTCATGAATAATTTTGATGGTGAAAGTTCTACTAAATTTCATGTCACTTTTCTCATTCTAAAAATGAGAATTCAGTTCCTGTTCACTGGCTGATGTGGAATTTATCATCTACACTCATTACAAAATAACTTAAAACTTATGGAGGATGGACAGTAATGTAAATGGAAAATGGACTGTTACACTAGCTGATGCTCCTTTTTTCTTTTCTTTTCTTTTCTTTTCTTTTCTTGTTTTGTTTATCATTGCTAACTATGGGCCTGGTTCTAAGTCTTCTACGAATTCATCAGGCTTTCAATCAGACCGTACTATCTGTTTGTATATCTAACAGTATGGAGGACGATTGCTTCAACTAGAAATATATTCCAAATGATGGCCCCTCCTCCATGGGCATAAAGGGCACTAAACACAGCATCATCACCATGGTTTTACTACATAGGATGTGTCAGTGTAGCAGAGATCATGAGATTATGCAGCAGATTCTGCACCTTTCATGCACTGTGGACATTTTCTTCACCATGCCTCTTTCCATGGCATGGCGGATGGGCTTGATTTGAGGAGGTAGTAGCAGCAACAGCCACATTCCCAAATCCCTAGACTGGAGTGCCTGTGCAGCTGCTGTGCTAGGGCACCAGATTGGAAATATAGGAAAGCCAGTCCTCCCGCCACACCACACCCATGCACAAGGCCCCTTTACTTCTGTTGTGTACAGGAGTGTATATGCTTTGAAAAGTAAGTAAGATGATACAGTTAGGTCCCTGGCCCAAGATTCTTATTTAAAACATCCAGAGGGCATTATGGCAGCTCTTATTTTCATGGAGTGAAGAAGAGAGAGGCAAAATATTTCTCCCAATATAAATGTTGTTATGTAGCAATGTCGTATTATTATGTAATCATGAAAAATAAAAATAAAGTTAACCCCCCCCCAAACCCTGAAATATATATTTAGAACTGAACTTTAAATAATCAGCCCTAAATTATCAGAAAAAAACCCCACATGCAATGACACGTCTAATTTGCACACATAATGACCACTTTTGTGTTTACAGTCATGATAGTTATGCATACATGTTAAGTGCACAAATGTTTACACATTTCTATAAGAATAGTTCTTGCTTATATTTGTCCTATTAATCTTTCACAGACAATGTTTGATAATTTAGGCACAACCAACTAGTGAAACATGTCATCTATTTTATGAGTTACATGAGCTTCTAATTAGGTTTAAAATTGCATTTTAGTGAGGATAACTTTTTAAATTGGGGAAACTGAATGATAGGCTGTATAGGAGTTATTTCTTCTTACCAAAGGCCAGAAGAAAAGTGTCACACTAGCTATGTCATATTGTTGCCTTATCTGGAAACAATTATGTTGTGGTTCTTCTGAAGTAAGAAAAATTAGAAAATCCACCCTATTTCTTGCAGTGGCTGGTGGACACTTTCCATAATCTCTGGCATGCCTATATTTTACTAAACATAAAATAATCTGTCATATGATTACCCGCCTTTTTTGTTGCAGCAAATCAATTTATAGTATTTTCACACTATTGAGTATTAAAGAGTAAATAGTAAGTAGTTTATTATTAATATCAGACTTGAAAAGATATGCATTAAAACAGTTAATCAAAGTTAGTTTAGGACTAGACTGTAACTTGGGCTAGATTCTCAGAAATAGTTCAGTTCCTGTTTAGGTGCCTCCATGAATAAGCCAGATTTTCAAAGAAGCTTTGTTGCTCTCAATGAGAGCTTCTGAATGCTGAGAACTTTGGAAAATCTGGCCCTTTCATATAGGTGCCTCAGAGATACTGGAATAAATTTGCAAACTGGATACCATCAGATTAGGCCTGACTAAAGACTGGGAGTGGTTGGGTGATTACAAAACCAAAACTTAATTTCCCCAATACTAATTTCTCCCTACTGTTACTCACACCTTCTTGTCAACTGTCTGTAATGGGCCACTCTCTTACCACTTGAAAAGTTATTTTTTCTCCCTTGGTATCCTGCTGTTAATTGATTTATCTCTTAGACTGACCTCACACTTGGTAAAGCAACCCCCATCCTTTCATGTATTTATACCTGCTCTTGTATTTTTCACTTCATGCACCTGAACCCTATCTGATTAAGTGGGTTCTAGCCCACTAAAGCTTATGCCCAAATAAATTTGTTAGTCTCTAAGGTGTCACAAGGACTCCTCTTCCCCCCCCCCCCCACCCGAGAGACCTGTGCTCTTTTGAATAGCTGGCCCCAGTTGTAGAAGCAGAACACTTTTGCAACTATGACTCATGGACTACATGGCTGTACAAGGAAGTAAGCACCAACCCTATTATTTTGTGTGGATTGCCCAAGCATTGGACCAAGGCACACAAAAAAGGCAGGTGCTTAGAACAATTCAGCTGAGCCAGAATGGAAGGTATTATTTGCTGCTGGTATAGGCCAAGAGAAAATTATGACACTCCCTACCCAAAGCTAAGAGAAAACACTGAAAAATTGTGCTTGAGACGGGTGTCACAGAGGGATGATGACTCCTGGAGCTACCCCTGGGTTCTTGGTTAGGAATATGCCTAATGGCACAATCTAGCCCTGTCTGTCAGAGTGTATTCTTTACAGAGGGAGCATAACATATGTTTAAAAATTTAAGCATAGATTTTAAGGAACACAATAAATTCACATTCACTGGTTTGTCAGTGCAGTGGAATAATACACTATAATTTATTACTAAGGGTTTTCAGTGGGTGATATGCTACTAGAGAATGAAGGATAACTGAATAGATAATCTATATTACAAACTGAATAATCATAATGGCAATTTTTGATAAGGACAGTGATCCAAATTAAAAGGCCAAATTCTGCCCGTAGTTACTTATTCACAGCTGCTAGTGATGTCCATTGTAGTTAGGGAAGAATTTGTGCCTGTATAAGAAAGAACATTGGATTATTCTCCACTTTCAAAAATAAAAAGGTTCCAGAATCCCAGACCTTCCACATGCAAGGAAAACAATGGCATAATCATTTTAATCAATATGAGCCACCTTTGTTGAGTGGTATCTTACTTGGCAAGTACTCACATTGGTTCAATGGTACTGCTTGCAGAATAAGGACGATTCAGTGTCACTATAGATAGTAATTTCTGGGTTTTAGTAACTAGATATTATCAAACTATAGCATATATGTTTTCCAAAATATAAAATGGAAAGTGTATATTCATATATACTCTAATATACTCAATTTTTGAACTAGACATTGAAGAACATTCTTTAAGAAACTATTTAAATGACATTTGTTTTAGATAACTATAGAATTTGCATGACTTTTAAAGCATAGACTATTGGAAACAAAAACAGTTTCATAGAAAAGTACCCCACAATGCCTCCACAATGTCTTCTGATGAAAAATATTACATCTTAGAAATTCTGATGAGTACAACATGCTATAGAACTATGAGGTCACATATAGTTTCTTTGCAACCATGAAGACTAGAAATTTACTTTTTGTTAACTGCTTTATTGAAGATGTCACAGTCACTTGACTACAGGATCTGAAGCTTAATTTGAGAGATTCATGATAAAATCCTGAGAGTTGGTAACAGTGGTAATGTAACCCCTTTTGATTCTAATTGTCTGTGTAATGTTAATAGCCTCAAGTTGCCTTATTTTAACTACAGATTGATATCCTGTGTCTTGTTTCAAATGTGGCTGATATTCATTTGGGCTGATATTTTTTACTCTGAAATTTGGTTTTGTCGTTTCCAATGAATTGTCTGCACTCTGCCAGTTCCAAATTGCATAAGAATTTGGAGTCAGGCAATTGTGGTTCTGTTCCCACTGATTTCTTGGTCAAATCTGTCTGTAATTCAGTTTCCAAATTTGCAAACAGGGGATACTACTACTTCCCTAACTCTCAATAGTGTTTTGAGTCTTAATGCTCTTCAAAATCCTTTGAAGGAAGAAGATACAAAAATTCAAAGTAGTAGAATTATTTCAAGTTCATCTGGGTCTGACTCTCAGTTTTTATGGTAGATTTGTTTATTTAAAAGAAAAATGATGCACATTTAGCCAAGACTAGGGTGACCAGATAGCAACTGTGAAAAAACGGGATGGGGGTGGGGGGTAATAGTGGCATATAAAAGAAAAAGTCCCCAAAAAAGGGACTGTCCCTTTAAAAACAGGACAGATGGTCACCCTAGACAGGACAAGTATCTAGGATAATATTGAAAGGACTAAATATTTTCTCTTTGTACTTGTATGTAGAAACATATTTTCATATTGTATTTTGAAATCAATCAGTCTTTGAGTCTTTCACTCTTGACAAGTTAAGAAACTGATCTGTAAAACAAATTGTTTCATCTATATTTTAAAAATATATTTGTGGTAAGTAAGAATGGCTGATACTGAAGTGATTTCCAAGCCACCCATACACCCAAAGCTCCCACAAATTGTGATTCAGTCTTAATATGACTACCAAAATAGGTAAACAATTAACTAGATAATTATCCAGGCTAATGTAGTTGAGAAGCAATAAAAATCACAAGAGGCAAAGAAGAACAAACAAAAAGAAATTCAGCACATTATCATGGTAATGATATTTCCGCAATTGAAACTCACTGAGTGGATTGATCCTGGTTGCTAGAATTAAGCAACACTGCACTGTCAAGAATGGGGCAGTCCATCATACACACACTGCTAATTTTATGTAGCTCCATCTCCTTCTGTGCTTTCAGGCATGTTGTCACACATGGGTAATGAAATCTAAATATTTTGCAACTTGTTGTCAATCATAAAGTGAAATAAAATAAATGTTATAAAGAGTGTCAGAGAAAGTTTATATCATCAGTTACTTCTACAGTCTTCTAGCACTGATGAATAATGGCCTGTAAAGCAATGGTGGGGGGAAGGGGAGAAATCATCTACATTTGGAGATTTGATTGCTAATAGAATTTTATGCAGTGTCTCACAGTCCACAGTTCACATATTTAAATTTCACATATTCCATTTTACAACAAAACATAACAAACCTGTGATCATCTCTAATCAGCCATCTAGAATGAGTTATCAGCATTGTCACTGAGTTATCATTAATTCAGCAGGACAACCTACAAATGTGAGGTGTGGGGTTTTTTTATATCCATGGTGTGGGTTCAAAAAGCATTTATGTAAAAGTACAAATTGATCATGCACAAATTTGGAAAAGCCCCCTATATGGACACTGAAAAGCATGCACTTTTCAGTTTAAATTGAGTTTCTGCCATTCACTGTGTGACATTGAGCAACTTGTCTGTGACTCACTTTCCCCTGTTGAAAAAATGGGATAACATTACTGACTAGTCTACTGAACCAGCATGCTGGGACTACTAGTTAACATTTGCAATGCCCTTTGAAAGTTTACAGTGTTTGAGAATAGTTATTGTAGACAGTGCGAAAAGCAGGGGATTTTCAAAGGTACAAAATGGAGTTTTGGTATTCAACTGAAAGTCAATGGGAGTTGGGTGCCTAACTCCCTTCTGTGAAAATCTCCCCATAATCATTAATTTACAAAACTCTTACCTGCTGACAAAGAGAGTTAATGTGGGAAAGCGCGGTGGTCTACTTTGTCTGTCTTTTTTTTTTTTTTTTTAAACATGGTTTCAAATAAATAATGTTCAAAACCAGGAGGTGTGGTTTTCTATCAGATTGTGATATTTGGGAGAAATAGGCAAACATTAAAATTAACTATATTAATTAGGGTATAAATGTGAACATTATAAAATATAAGATCATCATTTACTGTAGCAAACAAGAAGTGTTCTCATCTATGATCTCAGGGCATCCATCTATGCAAATGCCAGTATTCTTTTTCTGTTCTATACAGAAATTACCAGGGCCATATCAAACTGGCTAACACTTGGTTCAAAAGATAGTGTTTACTTCTTAGGTTTGTCTTTTTAAATTTGATAAAGTAAAAATCTACATCAGAAAACAGCTGTACCTTAGCTAGTCACATGACTTACGCTTGTTAGATGCAATGAACAGTTTGAGGAAGCAAGGAGAAAGTTTGGTATGAAAACCTATGGGTTGGGAAAAGAGTTGATACCATTCTGTTGAACAACAGTGGAAAATCAGTTTAACATCCTACTTGGCACTAAGCCATTTTTGTTAACTGCTTTATTGAAGATGTCACATCTAAAACTCATCTAAACACAAGCACTTTGAAGTGTATAGTGAGTAAACACATGTAGGATAGGCTTCTTAAATATTTTGTGGTATGCACTGAAAAACTCATGCTGTAGTCCAAAAATGAACACCAGTTTCTGACAATGGAGATGGATGCTAAATACTGTATATACAGATAATCACCTCGAGAGGTCATCTAGTCCAGTCCCCTGCACTCAAGGCAGGACTAAGTATTATGTAGACCATCCCTGACAGGTGTTTGTCTAACCGCTCTTAAAAATCTCCAATGATGGAGATTCCACAACTTCCCTAGGCAATTTATTCCGGTGCTTAACCACCCTGACAGTTAGGAAGTCTTTCCTAATGTCTAACCTAAACCTCCCTTGTTGCAATTTAAATCCATTGCTTTTTGTTCTATTCTCAGAGATTAAGAAGAACAATTTTTCTCCCTCCTCCTTATAACAACCTTTTATGTACTTGAAAACTTGATTGCATGTCCCCTCTCAGTCTTCTCTTTTCCAGATGAAACGATAAATAATAAAAGTGTACTGTATGTTGATACCTGAGCATTCAAGTTTGGACAATATGTCATGCACCAAGGGAATTTACTGATTCAGTTCTTGCAGCATTTTGGCAAAGCAAGTATTCTCACATTTGGCATGGTTCAAGTCAGTTCCTTGTTTTCATATTTCATTGTACTTTGACATCATCCAGCGTGAAGGGAAGTCTGGAGCATAACAACATGATGCTGTGGAAATTTAAATGTAGCAAACATCAGCAGGTTGGTGGGCATCTCTGTCCCTTCTGCTACTATTGTCTTTGAAAATATAGGGCCAGAGTCTGTCCTAACATTAATTTCAGTGTGAGTTGTGTGGAAGTATCTGAAAGCAGACTTTTGCTCAGACAGCCTAGTTTAACATTGGTTTGTTTTCTTCAGACTCTCATTTCTATGATGCACTGTATGCAGTAAATCAGTATACGTTAGTTATAGCATAACACTAAATTGTGTCTGAATGAATGTAGTATATTAAGATAGTGTTTTGCTGAAGGATTTTAATAGCCTTTACAAAACAAGAGTAAATTTTTTTTAAATGAACATATTGCCACTCAATGTAAATGCACCCACAGGTAAAAGATTGAAAAAATATTCACACTGTAGGTTGAAATATGTGAATAAAGTAAAAAGAATAGAAAATGAGAGGCTCACAGAAAAAGAGACAAAGATGGTGGAAAAATAGCGCTCTTCAGGTTTACTTTGACAGAGTGCTAGCTGTTTACCTCCTTTTATCCAATGTGTTTAGTGCATATGTTTTCACAACTGCCAGCTGATAAACTGTGGGGTTTTGTTCTGTTCTGTTCTGTTCCAATAGTCTAGCCAATTTAGCAGTCCCAGCAAGAAAACCAAAATCCTTCGGAGAATGACAGGAGCTGTCAAAATGAATAAAAACAGCTACATGTTTCTTCTGATCATGAATTTGTGGAGAAGCAAACAAACAAAATAATAATGAAAAGTCCACCTTCCTAGTGGACTCTTATCTCATGCTGGTTATAGTACTTCACAATTTACATTTGAACTAAGTGACCCATTGTGGCTCATGTGAAGTATCTCTTCAGGCTGCAGCATCCTAGGGACGGATTCTCCAGAGAAATACATTATGTGTTTCTCCTCCTCCCCACCATAGTCGCTAGAATTTTATTTACAATGTGATCATTCCTTGTTATCACAACTCCAAAATCAAATAAATGATCATCCTGGAAATAATTATTTACTATTAAAAGACAAGCAATTTATAAATATCATATTTTGGGATTCTTTCCATATATACAGGCTTTCAACAGAAACTGAAAAATCAGTAATTACCCCTGAAAGTCTTCTTTATCTCATTTCAAACTGTAACTGATAGCTTAAAGAGTTTTAGTGATTCCAGCTGGAGAGAAAATGAAAACTATACTGGGTAAAAATTATTCCTGGACAGAAGGGCAGTACAAGTCCCATACTCCACTCAGGTCTTTAAAGTATGGGCTACCTTTTCAAATGGGAAGAGATCCAGGCTCTGTTTTTTTGGGAGCAAGCTAGAAGTCTTCTCCTGCAATGTGCTGACTCAATGCCTTCTGAAAGGTGCTTCAGCACTTTCCCGTTGAGCATTTTGCTGTTTTGTGCCCTACAGCCACACATTATGGTTCCATTTCTTGGCACCCACAAAATGGATTGCAGGCACAACTCTCAATGAGTGCACTTTTAGTTAACTCAGTTGCACCCACAGATGTGAAGTTAGAGGAGCTAGTAGTCAGATTTGCATCTGCAGTTCAACTGCAGGAGTTTATTTTGCAAGCACAATTTCCACCTACAAAACGTGGCCATCATCTGGCCCTAAATAAAAGCACTTCAGAAGAGGATACTGAATATTGAAACCTAGCAGGATTTAAATTAAATTGAGGTTGAAGGCTTAGCTGTGGGTACAGTAGCTCTTAGAGATTTAGAGAACAAACAGCATGCTATCAGAGTACTGTATGTGTCACCCATTCATTTTAATTTCACTTGTACCCTCAGACAGAAGGGAAGGGTTAAGTGGAATGTTTAGAAAATAAGGCATAATGTTTTGGTTTTGATTAATAACTATAGACAAGGCCAGGGCAAAAAAGAGAAAGAAAGCCTACAGTAAATAAAGGTCTTTTGGGGAGATGAGAAGACAAGACAATTGACCAGAAGGCTGAAGAAGTGTTTTATTTTTCCACAGATTAATGTATCAAGTTTGTGGAATATACACTGCAGTGTTCTTTATAATTTTCCCTATGTTTTAATACTGGCAAACATGTTTGACAAGTCGAAGAATGAATTCACATCAGAAAATTGTATTAAACTGCATGAAAGTCATAAGATTCTAGCCAGCTATGCATTACAATGATACTGATATGCATTACAATGATACCAAGCTGATTTGGTACCTTTGGAAGAATAGACAGACTACTACAATGTATCTAAACCACCTTGACAATGCATAAACCTAATCCAGGTCTTTATGGCATTTAAGCACAATGGTCTCGGAGGACCTGCTGCATAAAAAACAGCTTATCAATGTTTAACAGACCTCAGTACAATGTTGAATATAGGATTACAGACAAACAGAAACAGATATCACGGAATCCTAAGGGTTCCTGACCACCACCAGCTAAATTTGTCTATAATTTGTATTATCTGGAATAAAACAAATATAAAACATGTATTATTTTCTCTCCCACATTTCTTTCCTAAAAAACAAATAATAACAAAACAAAAACCAATAAAAAAACCCCAGCAAGTTTCTCTATTAAGGAAAATCGGTATTATATTTTATTAATTTTAATAACATGGTTGGCAGGTAAGGCAGGACACATTTCTTTATTTTAAAAAACCATCAGTATTAAGTAGTGCCACTGTTCAGGCTTACTTTAAGAAAAATTTGGTTACAATATTTTAAACAGAGGAGTTTTTAATATAGTTGTATAGTACAATGCTCACGATGAAGTCTTTGAAAGCTAAACAGGTGCTTGGAAGAAAATGTAGAACTAAATGGAAAATTCTATTAAAAGCCTAATGAAACCTGGTCAGGCTCAGAAACATAAGTCAGGTTTCTCTTCGACAGTTTTCAGCTTAAATTCCTTTGCAGCCTGTTCTAGATTCAGAACTCTATTCTGTCCTTAATTAAAACTTATCTTGACCTTTTTTTGCTTGTATTTTGATTGACAAAAGCAATGTGACATGGGTCTTTGATTAAAATTATATTAAGCCTGTATTTATTTTCCTAGATTTGGATGTGCACATGTCAAAATATTTACCTGGTGAGGAAGAGGTGCATATATGCCTGAAAGAAGATGAGAGGAAAAAGGCAAAGGCAGAGGAAGAAACCCAATTAGTTACAGCAAATTTATTTCTGTTACCAAACTAAAGATTGTCTAAGTGGGTGACTTAAAACAACAAACATGATTTTTACATATTTATTTATTTAAGGTGCCACGAAGTTTGGCTAATTTTCTGTCCCCATTATATTTCAATTTCTTATCATTGGACTTTTCATTTCAGTCTTGAAGCAAAAATGCTACATTACTGTGAACAGCTGCTCTAGAGTATTTCAGTCCTGACCTGACACAGGGAATACTGTGAATCATATGAATCCTCATGCATTTTCTAGCCCAATTTTGAAAACTCAAGAGATCTGGATAGTTCAGATAAGGTTATCCAAGTATCCAAACTTTGGGGGTGATCATCTGAACTGAATTGCCAAACTTTCTGAGGTTTACTAGTTGCTGTCCCAAAATATCTTCAAAACTTCAAAATATTTGGTGCATAATTTATCCAAAGCAACTTCAAACTTCTGTGAGCAGCACTTACTCAGCAAATCACTGTATAGTAAGTCTCACTGATCTTGACAGCATTACATGAGCCATATTAATATTTTGATGTGGTTGAATTGTTCAGAAAGAGCTCTCTAGTGCATTAGGCACAAGTATAGTTACATCTTTTCCTTCCAAGTACTTTTTCCTTTTAAATTAAGGCATGAAAGTTACCAAAGTCATTTCTAAATAAGCTTCAGCTTTTCATTAAAAATATGTTTCTATAGTCTGTTTTGAAGAACTTAAAACAGAACTGTATACTAAAGTCAAAATAAGTGTTCACTCTATAAATGCAAACAAACATGTTTATTGAGAAAACAAAACAAAAACTCCCATGTCATTTACCATCAGTATTTATCCTTCTGCCCATATATGATGAGGATAGTGAGTGCCATATAAATACTTAGATGAATGCACAGACTGACATTGGCAGTGTCATTAACACATAACATTAACACTCAATACTTGAAAACCTATATTTAAACAAATTGTTTTAAAAAGTAAATAATGTCCCCTTCATTTGATCCCTTCTTGGTTGATTCATTTGCCTTTAGTTGCCAGTGGATAAAAGAATTAATTGATATAATTAATTTGGACATTACTAAAGTCTTTGACAAAAGTCCTCACAAGAGGCTATTATGGAAAATTCAGTAATCAGGAGATTAGAGGTGAACTTCTGTAATGGGTCAAAAATTAGATAATAAACAGAAAAAAGGGAGTAAGAATAAATAGTTTTGATAATTGCAAAAGATCAACAGTGATTCCATATTGAGATTGGTGTTTAATATGTATTAGTGAGCTAGGAAAATGGCTAATAGTGAAGTAACAAATTTGTAGGTGACACCAAACTATTTCAGTTATTCAGATCTAGAGTTCGCTACGAGAAACTTCGGTGGGACAGAGGAATGGGCAGCAACATAGCAAGTGAAATTCATTGTTGACCAACACAAGGCAATGCTCACTGGAGAGGAATAAGCTTAACTGCTCATACATATTGCTGGGTTATAAATTAACTGGATCTGCTCAAGAACAAATCTTGGTCCTTGTGAATAGCTCAGTGAAATCAGATGAAATGTATAGTTGTGGCATATTAAAAAAAAAAGTTAGGATTAGACCTGTTCAGGAATTTTCTGATTAAATTATTTTGATCAGAAGATACCAATTGATAGAACCCAAACGTTTTTGCTGGAAAGGGACAGTTTTAATGAAACGTTATCTGGGAATGGTTTCTCATGTCCAAGATGGAATTTCTGGTCAAAATCAGAGCACTCTTAAAATAGCCAAATAGCTTCATGGTTAGGGCACTTAGTTGGGATGTGGGAGATGCAAATTCAAGTACCTACTCTATATGATTTGGAACAGATCCTTGAAGCTAGGTCTCCCGACAGGCTTTTGGCTATTCTGGGTTGGATCCATCTCTCCTATTTGAGCTGTTTGACTCTCTCTCTAGCCAACATTCATTGAGCTAGAGCTAGATTGACTTTATAGCCTACGGGGTAGGGCATCCCCCTGGTATGTGGAAGACACAGATTCAAGTCCATCGAATAGTTTACTATTTATAAATATTATTTATCCAACAGGAGATACTGAGAGCACTTTATAGCAACACAGTCCAAAGCCTGGGGGTTGGGTTCTCACCTAGAAAGCAGGAGACCAAACTTTAAGTCTCTGTCCCAAATAAGGCAGAATGGGGACTAAACACCGGGTTACTCTTGTCTCTCACTCTGTTTTTTTTGTGAATTTTTTTGAAAAGTCTCAATGTGGAACAGGAAACTTTTTGTAATCTTGAAAATTTTTGCTCAGCTCTAGGTAGGGGATGCATAAAGAATGGGACAGAATATAATATTGAAAATATTATAATGCAATTACATAAATCAATGGTATGTCCTCAAATGGAATATGATACTCTTGTCAAGATATAGCAAAAACAGGAATGATCCAGTAACAGGTGATGTGAATGAGGAGGCATGGGAAAACTTGTGTGAAAAGGAACAAACAATTGTGACTGTTTAGTTTAGAGAAAAGATTAATCAGAAGGTGCATAATGGAAGAATACAATCTAGTGAAGCTATAAGTCACTACTCCTATTTACCCTCTCTCATAATACAAGAAAATGTGTCTATTCACTGAAATAAAAAGAATTTAAAATTGAAGAAAATATATATTTACTTACACAACATGTAATTAACCTGAGGAACTTGTTACCACAAGAGATCATTGAGGCCAACGGCTTAGTATGAAAGAAAAACTATACATTTTATGGATATTAACATAATCCACAGTTACAGATTTTTTTTTTAAAGGGAGGGATATAAACTCATGCTTTAGATTACAGGACAACCACTAAAGGTAAAATTTTCAAAAGTGCCTTAGGGTAGGTCTACACTGAGGCTGGGTGTGGGCTTACCAGCCCTGTTAGACACATACACACTTGCTCTGCTCTAGCTACTGTACTAAAAATAGCAACGTAGCACAAGCAGTGTCAGACTAGCTACTGGAATATCTACCCAGGAGATCTAGATAGATTTATACTCAGGCAGCTAGTCTGAGATGCCACCCTTGCTACCCCCTGCTATACTGCAATGTTTAACATGCTAGCTCAAGTGGAGTTAGCACATCTGCCTACCTGACCTGGGAAGCAGGCTGCCAGCTGCAGTGTAGCTGTACTCTAAGTGACATAGGAGCCTAAGTCCCATTTTCAAAATGGACTTAGACATTTTGGGGGCAGATCTTAAAAGGTGTTTAGGAACCTACAATGCAGAGAGGGGTCTAGTCATATTTTCAAAGCATCTACGTGATCTGCATCTTTAGATGTCTAAAAACCTTGAAACAATCGGCCTGAAGACGCCTCAGTCCTATTGACTCTCTCTTAGACTTAGGTTCCTAAGTAACTAAATCACTATTGAAAATGGGATTTAGATTTCTAAATCACAAAGACATATGAAAATTTTATTCTAAGTGACAGAGAAATAGGAAGAAATTTCTCCTATGGACAGACTATTCCATAATTGTCCAGTAGGTAATTTCTTGCACCTGCCTGTGAAGAATGACCCCTTAGAGCCAAGATATCAGCCCCTGGTCTTATCTGGTATTTCAGCATCTATATTTTTCACAGAAACTGGAATAAATACAATAAGTGCCAGGTGATTTAGATCTTTTAAAACCTCTGTTAAATACCTACCTCCAATATTTGTGGTTTCTTGCGGTTCCTTACAGGAACTGAAATGGATCACTTAATGTGGATTTATCAGGAGCCATCAAAAACTAAAGGCATTGCAGAAGTATCAGTCATTGAAAGACTGGGTATAGGAAAATAGAGGAGGCCATAAACTGACTAAACCACCACTAACTGCAGGATAAGCAGGATAGAAAGATGGGTGATGCACCATTATATAATCAAAGAAAGAAAGTTGCATGCCCATACCTGAAATTATTTTCCATTTATAATGAACCTTATGGGGAGTCAAAGTGTGGTTACAAATTTTGCTTGAAGACTGAGCATAATACTCTGTAGGGACCCAGCATATCCAGCTGAACTCCTGAAGAATTAATTGCTAGTTGATTTAATCAAAGTTAATATTGCCTTGTTGTTTTCTTAATTACAGAGGTCATAAATCTGACTTTGCACTAAGAAAAAGCAGGATAAAATCCTTAATGTTTGAATGACGCCACTGCAATACCAAGGATTAACTGGAGAGCAGAAAGACCAAGAAATCTGAGGAAAATTATCGAAGAAACACATATCAAAGTAAATAAGAACTGCCAGCGGTGGGCACTAACTTAGGGAAATATACAAGGAAGAATGTGTATCTGTAGCACAGATTCTAAACTGTGGAGAAACAGCTCATTTCATGACAAACTGCTCAACAGAAGATCCAGGATGTATAACTGTAGAACAACAATCGTTTTTGTTTCAGACAGGAGAACAAGGGATTTGCAGACATTCTGGGAAAATAAGAAATAAAATGGAAAGCTCAAAGATCCTTTCCACACCTACAGCTTGCCTTCCTCATGTCAGTGATGTTAGAAAAGCAAAATGAAGAAATATGCTGGCACACACAGCAGACCAGACATCATGGAGCTTATTACACCATCCATTTTTTTTTTAACTGTGAAAGTAAACCACCATTATACAACAAAGTCTGGAAATATGGTTAAACTACTTCTGGTTGGAAATTGCTATTTTCTGCAGACATTGCCAGTTTTTCAACCAACATTCCCTGCCTAAGAGACCCCCGGCATGTGATTTTCTCTCTTCATCAAAAAGCTGGGCAATTTTGTCTAACAAAATATTTTTTTTTGGGGGGGGGGGACCCTCTCTGGAAAAATAAAAAGAAAAAAAAATATATTTTCCATTGAAAAATGTTGGACAGAGAAATTTTGGCCAGCTCTGGTTACAAAAAAGGATCTAATAACACATTACCATCTTGTAATGCAGATGGCACTGTAGTCATTTTCCTGAACTGTAAGAAAGCACTAGATATGTCAAGCCATAAATTATATGTAAAGGAAAAGCTCTTTTAGTTTGTCTGTTTATACACTCTTCTATAGTTGTAGTACCTGAGCACTACCTGAACATTAATGGATTTGTCCTCACAATTCCCCACTGAGCTATCATACGGATATTTTAATACAGATGGGGCACTAGGGCACAAAGGGATTAAATATTTTGCCCAAGCCCCAAAAGAAAGTCTCCTGACTCCCACAAGATCATAATTGCTTCCTGTTTGGTTCAGGAACTAAACTGTGGATCAGCATCTAGCAGAACTTTCAGGAGAAGAGTAGGCAGAAAATCTGAATTGGTGCTAAGAAGGAGAGAGTAGGAATCACCAACCATTCTTCAAGGTCAAGTCCTTCTCTTATGACATGACTGGTCTCTAGGAGTGAATGCAAGTGCAACTGGTTCCTCTTTTGTTTGCTGTCAGTCTGCTTTCAGCTTCACAGCATGGCTACTGCTGATCTGCTGAGAGCAGGTAGCACCAGACTCAGGGGGGAAAGAAGATGTGAGGAAGGCGTGGGGCCAAGGATCAGCTGTGGAAGTAGTGCTCCTAGCTCTGTCCTCAGCCCAGACTCCCTCATGCTCCACAGTCGACATGGTGAACTCTTGTCCTCCAGTCATGGGATTTCCCATTGCTAAATATGCCTCAACTTTGTGAGTAAAAGGACTCTCTCCCTTTCCAGCCTGTAGCCCAGATCCATGAATCCTGCCTTAATGCACCCTTATACGGAGGCATGTAGGGAGCTTTCCCTTCATAGAAATGAGAAATAAGGGGACCTGCTCTCTTTGAGCAGAGACAGTGTGTTCCAGACTGTGATTAGGTACATTTACATTTTTTTTTTTTTTACTGGGACTGTATGTAGGGCCATAATTTGTGCATTCTATTATTTTTTATATATTTAGATAACATTCACCTCAAGGCTTCTACTTTCCTAAGTAATATCTTTTCTTACTTTTAGCTTTAACACCAACACAATACTGATTGATTGGTACATATATCCAGGACCTGGGCAGTGATTGCTGTTCTGTTGTAATTCCTGAAATGGTTTATTGATGGCTTTGTTAAGAAAGATTGGTGCCTCCAGGGTAAGTGCTTAAAAGGGCTTGGATGCTTTCATTTTTCACTCTTTATATCTACATCTCTTTTCATGGTGTTGTATTATAAAACTATTTAATGCAAGATGAATATTGCTAGTCCCGCTGGCACAATGTAAAGCATTGGATTTGCTTAAAAATCAATACCTTTATTCCAAATGAATTCAGTGCTCACAAAATATATTCGATTGACAGCACTTGAAAGTGAAGGCCTACATTTATCCACAGAACAGCCATGTGGACTTACTTATCATGCGTGAGGTTCAATTCTGGTCTTAAGGACCACACTTAAGGTAGAAAGGATGATTCATCTGAATGCACATTCAATCCTTGGTATCTCAATTGAGAATTCCATAAGGGTGCTGAAACATCTGCGAAGGTAGTTTTTTATAACACAGACTGAGATGAGCCTGATTTCAAACTGAGTATTGAGCAGCCACCAAGTGGTGGTAACTTTCAGTAACTGTTAATTTGGTTCCAATTTAAACTGATGATCTAAGGGTGAAAGGTCTATATCGTCTACCATTCTTCTACTCATCAAATACATTAATAGAGATTTCAGGAATTTACCAAAGATAATCTCATTAGAATTCTGTGACTAACTCTCAGTAGCACTGTAGATGTGCAGACTCAGGGTAAATCTTAACATCAAAGGCCATTTTAAACACAAATTACAAGAGAGTTTAATAATTATTGTGAAGCACCTTAACCTAAGGGACAGAATAAACTTTCTTCATAGAATGCTGATACTTGGGGGAATATGTGCAAAGACTGAAAAAAGTAGAGTAACAAAATAATCGAAGGAGAAAGCAATAACTTAATTTTAGAGGCTGAAGTGGAAAAGAAGATTTAAAGATACAGCTTTGTAGCTCAGGTTCAAGCTCTAATTTCTCTCACTCTTGCTAAGATGAAGAACTAACTAGAAACAAACAAACAAAAAACCTTTGTAAAGCCAGAAAAACAGTTCAAGAGGGTTCTTGCTTTAAAGTCATGAAAATGTGGCTTACAGGTCAAATGTAGCAATTATTTTTGACCCTCAAAATGGAACAGAGACAGTAAAGTCATTGGCCATACTCAAGCTTGGCCTGGAGGGCTGACATTTAGGGTTACAAAAACATTTCAGTCTTTGCTTCCAATTGTCACATTAAATGCAAAGTAGTGAGAATGTGCAGAATGCCCAGAAAATATATACCTTGACATCCCACTTATAAGCACTCAACCAAGCTGATCCATTGCCAAAAGAAATGACAAATGATATAAATGCTATAAAATTATGAGTGTTTATGGAAGTGGTGGAGCAGAATGTTAGCAACCAGTTACAATACAATTAATAGATTAGTAAAGCAATTAAGGACCATTAACAGCATCTAGTCTGGCATCGAACATAGAATTATACCTAGTTATTCTTGCATTGAGCCCAGTGAGTTGTGGTTGGGAAGTAGTAATGATCCATACATCCATTGTACTAAGACCTTCAGTTGTCACTGGTGAGCGCTCTCCTTACAGATTTTATCCAAAATGTAATCTTAGACAAACTAAGGTATAGCCCAATCACTGTGCAAGTGATTGCAGCCTTTTTAGGTACTGTGATGGATCCCTGCAGCCATTGATAACTGGGAGGAATGGGAAGCTGAATTTGGGAATCAGGTAATTAGAAATCACACTAGTGTCAGTACAAGGGAAGATAATCACTGTGATTTTCAAAAGAAATCTTACAGTGGGTGTTGGGCTCCTTTGAAAAGCCCAGCCAAACCCTTTAGCTACAAGCATTGTATATAGTAGCACAGAACCACCATCACATCCCCTGTCAAGACCCACTTGACTTTTGCTGAAATACCTAAGAAAGCCGTCAGAGCTTAATGGCTCAACTGACAGGTAGTTGGGTAACGTTAATATTTATTTATATTATTACAAAACTAAAGCACAAATGTAGTTAAATAAAAGTGTTATATAGTTGACTGTCTCCCTTTCCTCACCTTTTGTAAGTTGCTCATCTTCTTATTAGGACAGAAGCCATTTTCTATGTATGTACGGCACCCAAGACATCAGGACCCTGATCTCTAGGCAGATTATGAATCATATATTAAAATACTGCAGTGCTTAAAAGAACAAAACATCATCCTGCAATGCTAATGGAAAGTCCAGATACTGATTTAAGCAGAAGGATGCATACCGATCAATTATTACTAAATGTGAGCTAAGTATTATAATGACAATGCATTTTAATGATTTGCTAGCATAAGTAGTTGGCATCTGACCCCAAGTGATGAATACAATAAAAAAGCAATTCACACACTATTTACTTGGGTAATTAGCATAGAAGTTTCAGAGTTACTGTGTTAGTCTATATCAGCAAAAACAACGAGGAGTCCTTGTGGCACCTTAGAGACGAACAAATGTACTTGGGCATAAGCTTTCGTGGGCTAGAACCCACTTCATCAGCTGCATGAAGTGAAAACTCAGACATCACATGGGACAGAGCTTGCTGGAGTCCATATTATCAGACTTCCTTTGATAGATCATTGTTTTGTGGTGCCTGCTGCGTGTTCAAGAGGACACCAGTTTGGAGTATTCAGCCAATGCCCACCTTCCCTTTTTGTCTGCAGTGCCTTTTCATTCTGCAGCACAGATCAGTGACATGTATTTTAAAGCTAGCAAAAGCAGATTTATATTACACATCTTTTTGTTTATTTATTTCCTCCCTGCACCACTTGTGAGTGTTTATGAAACATACAGCACTAGTCTCTGACCCAAACCCATCCCCATCCTTTTTTTTCTCTTTGTCATAGTGACATGTCCTCTCAAAGGTGTTGTACTATATGGACAAGAGGAACAAAGTCATCTGATATAGTGCAAGAATGTAGTACATAAGAATGTACATTAGGATGCTGAAGCTTTGCTAATAAAGCAGGATTCAACCAGTACATTTGTGTATGTGTATACTTGCTTTCTACTACACAGCAAAACTGATGACGAGGTTATTGAAAAGAAAAGAAATCCAGTACAAAGAGGCATGACAAATCCATAGTCACACAACACAATATAAAAAAATAACTGCCTCAGCCTTCTTGGGGAAGAAAAAAGGCACCTCTATAAACTCTAAAGTAAGATTCCATATTGGGGGTGGAGGTCAAGCCTGCAAAGTGGAATTCCTACAATGGGAATTGAGAGCACTTGGCATCCTGCATGAATGCTTAATACACCTCTACCCTGATATAACGTGACCTGATATAACACGAATTCAGATATAACGTGGTAAAGCAGTGCTCCGGGGGGGGGGGAGGTGCTGTGCACTCCGGCAGATCAAAGCAAGTTCGATATAACGCGATTTCACCTATAATGCAGTAAGATTTTTTGGCTCCTGAAGACAGCGTTATGTCGAGGTAGAGGTGTACTCTGAAGGGTTAAGTCCAAATGCATAGATCACTTCATTTGTAAGCACAGTGGCCATTTGTGTTGAGGAAAAAGGAGGCTAACAGCAACTATGTGTGCAGCCATCATTGTGGTCAGCCATAGTACACCTCCTAGCCAAGAATCTAGTGGAAAAAGACTGTATCTTGCTTCTATTTAAGTCACCAGGTGTATGTTATTGACTCCAACAAGCTGAAGATCAAGACTTAAGAGGAAAGAAATACCATTAACTTAAAAAAAAACTGAAAGAAAACATTATAAAAGGGAAAAGATAGAATGAACAAAATGCAACAGTACACCCAGAAGTATGGCATGGTCACTGTCTTTATTCCACCGTTGCCAGTTCTTATGATTTTATAATAAGACTCACTGGGATGAGTTACGCAACCCCTATACAGGCAAGAAGTAGTTACAGAGCATCTTTGGGCTCAGGCAGCCCCTCCCCATCACATCTGTGAGGCATGTCAGTCTTGGGGGAGGAGCCTTAATAAAGGAGAAGGCCCATGCTGGGGAGGTGGACAGACCTCTGATCCTCAGCTCCCAGAAAGGAGTTCAGCAGAGACCAACCTACCTTAGGTTGGCTGTGAGCACAGAGCAGTAGAAGAAATGTCAGCAGGTCTCTGGTAGGACACAGAAGCTGATGTTGTTCTTTATTTCTGTTAATTTAGTTTCCTTTCCTTTGTTATGTTGAGAACTGGAGGAAAGGTCTTGTCCCTAAGACAGACCCCCACAGAGAATACAAGGCCCTTGAGGAGAATGTAGGAAGTAGCTCAGGGAAGAAGCAAGAAGTCTGAGCAGACAGACCCTAACCACTTCTACAATGGTCCCTAGGGAAGCCAGGGTAGAAGGAGAGGCTGGGTTCTACTATAGCCTCATCAAGAAGACTAGCAGGAAGACACCAGGCACTGGATCAATCATCAAGAAGGGCTATTAACTGTTGACCCAAGCAGTTGACCTGTTGTGAGGTCCTGGGACTACTAGGAGAAAATCCTGGTTTACCTCAAAGGGGAGAGCCCAAAGGTGACCCAGAGAGAGGGCCAAGTCACAAGACAAAAGGGGACCAATGATGGACTTGATCAGCAGGACTACTGAGGAAAAATCCTGCAATGCTGCAGTCATCCACATGGTGGCACAGTGGCTGGTGATTGAATTTGTGACCGGTTATTTGGTGCTTTTCTTAAAGATCCAATTCCTGGAGTCATGAGAAACTCAGATTTTAAAGGTAAGTTTTTAACCCTCATTCTTGCAGGAAAGAGCTTGAAAGTGTGAACACTAAAGGCTCAAAAAACAGAAGGCAAATATAAACCCTGTACAATGTATTATTTTAAAATACTCATTTTAAGCCATTATCAGAGGTGGGAGGGTGACTTATGAATTTTGCATGCTTGAGGTTGGCAATGATGTACCTGTTTCTGAGAAAGGAGCAATTTCTCAACAATGTCAGATGTGGACAAGAAGACTCAGAAATATCTTGGATGGACTTGAAACCAGAAGTCTAAAATGTCACAGATCCGTCTATTAAATCATGGTTTGGGCATGAAAAACAGTGCACAGATGGGTTGTATGGTAAAGCTTAAGACCACCATGTTTCAAATTACTCGCAGGTGATCTGGTAGTTCATATCCCCAAACTAGAACATACTTAACTGGTCTAGCATTTGGAAATAGGCGTCATACATGTGGCAAGGAAAAACTTGATGTCTAGCTCAGGTGACAGAATTCAAAACCCAGAAGGAAAAAGGACAAGTCATCCATTATGGATGAGGCAAACACATTGACAAGTTGTGAGAACTTCAGGTTAATCAGGACATGAGGATTCCCACTAGAATGAAGCTGGTCATGCAGTGTAGTTGTAGTCATGTTGGTCCTGATATTAGAGAGACTAGGGGAATAAGGTTCTCTCTCTCACCAAAAGAAGTAGGTCCAATAAAAGATATGACCTCACCCACCTTGTCTCTCTAATGAAGCTGGTCACACATTTACCTGATTGGAGGACAGCTCACAGCTTGTCAGAACTGTGATGCTCTGCAACAGAACTGAAATGAGTATGTAGAGGCATTCATTACCCAGAAGCAAAAAAAAAAAAAAAATGGACACAGACGACCTGCTGACAGAACATCAGCAGAAATGTCATAAGCTTCAATTTGCAGAAGGAAAAACAGCACATTGTCACCAAGACAAACAGATACTACAAAACATTTAGCTTCTAGAAGGTTTCATAAAGAATTGGGGGCCTTGAAATCTGTGAACTCTATGCAAAAGAAAGCTCAATCTATTTTAGGTATTTACACAGTGCTAGTCACCAAGGCACTTAGGCTGGATCCTTTTCTCTGTATATGCTCTATTGGCAGATGCATTTTGAATATGTACATTTGGAAGAAGAGTGCATAAAGAGTGAGATAGAGAAGAATAAACTGGAAACCAAAGTGAAAAAGCTAGAAGTCAGCAATAAGGTAGAATCCACACTTCAGACTGCTGAAGACTGAAAAGAAAGTGTTTGAAAAAAGATCTCACTCATTTACCGGGGAGAGTGGGGGCGTAGGGGGAGAGGGAAATTGGGATTTCCTGAATAGGAGAATTATTTAAAAAATCGTATTCAACTATGCAAGTTACCAAAGTGCCAGAGAAGATCCCATAATAAATGTAGACAAAGAAAAATAAAGTAGCTTTTGGAGGAACTCTGAATGTGTACTGCAGTACAAAGGAAAGAAGAATCAAGAAGAGGAATATATCCTGCTTTCCATCCAGGAACAGTACAAAAAACAGCCAAGCAAACAGAGAAGAAAAAGTTGTACAAAACTAGAGTTATGGGGGAAATGGTTTTCCTGTCCCATGAAAATTTTCAGGATATCAAACATGTTTCTTATTCATTTTGAAATGTTTTGTGTTTAATTTTTTTTATTTTTATTTTTAAAGTTTTTTCTTATTCTAAATAACTTAAATTTGAAACAAAGTTGTTTCAGTCTAGGAAACTAGAATTATTTATTTTGAAAGTGTCAACACATTTTTCAAAATTATGTTAAAAACTTTGTCAAAACCAACCTTTCCCCAACTAAGTGTTTTGGTTTTGATGAACCAACTTGTTCTGATAAACATTTTGTTAAATAATTCCCTAACAGCTCTGTACAAAACCACCACAATTCCAGGAAAGCTATTGATGGAAAATGCCTCAGGATCATCACAGGCAACTAAACCCTTTTAGAAAGCAATCCTTCACTCACATGCATATTAAAGTGGACAAAAAACCTCCAGCATATATCCACAGCAAGACAACTAGGGGAGGTATTCAGGACGGGGGGGCAGAGCCTTGTGTGATGTAAATCAGTGAGAGTCAAGGGGATCTTGCCACTTTACTCCAGCCGGGGATCTAATCCAGAAAAAAGGGCTAGATTAGCCCATAGGGGAAGCGTAAAGATGTGTCCCTTTAAACTCACCATCCTGTAAGAATCCCAGCACCACCAACAGTCAAATCTAGTGCAAGAGCTATTTATTAGAGTCTGTAGTAGTTTGGTCATCTGTACTAAGAAAATCAGGTTAAACCTGTATCTGTGTATCACAGGATTTTCTTTCAGCAAGACAGCATTTTTGTTCTTTCTGTCACAGGGTGTTAAGGAATCTCCTCCTGACTTCAATGGGGATTGGTTCCTTAAAGGTCCGACACCCCCTTCTGCCACTTATTCTCATACCCCGCCACCACTCTCTCTCTCTCTCTGATTCAGGGTCCTCTTTCTTTATGGCTTAGCCCTCCAGACAGTTCACTCAAGTCATCCCCTACCAGAGCATCAAAGTCTCTCTATACAAGATAGGAGTCTTCTCTCCACTGCCCAGAGTGTGTCACTTCCCCAGCAGCTGGTAGGGAAACCCAGGCCCTCCCTCAAACCTTAGATTTCAGCAACTAGCAATGGTGGTCTGCTTTCTCCATACCCTGTGTCTATTTTCCTGGACTCCTACTTACATCATCTGGCTCCCCTCTCTGGGTCTATCAGCCCAAACTCCCTCCTCAAAGAGAGTAACTGCAGACTATTTAATTCTGTAGCCCCAAACACACCTCCCTTCTCACAGATAGTGACTGAATATTACTTCCCGGCAGTCCCTCTCTGCTGCCAACCTCCTGGCTTTATACCAGCCCCGCCTGTTCCTTTTCAGCTGGGCTTCATCATCAGTCAGCCTTAAAATCCTTGGCTCTCCCCCAGGTGCAGTCTATCAGGTTAATTAATCTATTTTAACCTGCTTCGCCTTGTGTGGGGTGAACACCCCATCATACCTTCCTCTGACATTTGTTCCTCACTTGAGCTCTGCTGCATACTCTGCTCTAGTCACGGAAGCAGCCTTGTAGCACTGGCTTTTTTGCATAAATTGCACTCAGGCTGCAATATTCTGAACTTATACACGTGTAAGCACAATTTGGATGTATTTCTTCAGACAGTGCAATTTTACACCCTTTTTGGCACTGTCACTGTGCACAGTGGATGGGGATAAGAGGGGCAACGAGAGAATCCTTGATGATTAGGCTACTCCCCCCCCCCCCCGATAGTGCACACACATGATAATTTATTCAGATAAATATTAATATTTTCCCTCTTTTCAGTACTTTTTAAACAGGGGGCTGTGCCCCTACCACTTTTGAGAACCTGGATTCATCAGGTGCACAACTAGGGTGGGGGAAGAGGGCCCAGCACTTTTTCATCCCCTGACCCTGACCACTGCTGGGTGGTGTAATGGCAGAGCCCCTTCCCTGCTGGCATGATGGAAGGGTGGCTGAGTCACATTTGAACAAGCAGCATAGGGACCTAGCACATGAGTCTCAATGCCACTCAATTTGGGCTCTGTTGGTTGCTTCCTCCCCCCCACACACACTTTTGCAGTCTTTCCAGCACCCATGGGTGCCATATTCCATTCTTCTGTGCCTCCCTTGGGAACCACCTGAAGCTTTGAACATTAATAACACAGAGATGAAACCAGTGAAACTGTGTTAGATAGAAATGTAGCCTTAAAATAAATATTCAAGATGTTCTAAAATCAGATGAATAATGTACTTTGTGAGCATCTTGAATCCTAATGGGAAAAAAAAAACAATAGCACTTTTTATAATTTATTAACTGAACACTGATGTACTGTTGGCCACTGTGCATATGATAAGGGATGACACAGATCCTGTCATTAAGAGAAACTCTTGCTGAGACTTCAGCAGAGTTACATAAAATGGTATGGCAAAAACAGCAAGAACTTCTACCCAAATCCAAAGCCAAACTTTTGATACATTTTAACACATTTTTATCTCATTTTCATATGCTTCCTAATTGAGCTCTGTTCTGGAAGTAGCTCTTACACATTCAGTTTCTTTTCCCTGAATGGAAGTAAAAAGTATGAGACTTGCCATACAGTAAATAAGTATAGTTCACTCAAGAATTGTCCCCAGTTCACTGCTCCAACTATCTCCTGTGAGCAAATGCATCCCTATAATCACACCTTACACACCACAAAATATGATTTGTGAGGTATCATTTCAAAACTAAGAACCTGCTGGTCAATAATAACATGGTGAAAGCTGTGTAGCAACATTTATATTTAAAGTTACGAACATAACCTGAAATTATGACTGAAATGTGTTTACCCGACAAGTCTGGGGAGTGGGTAAACCAGTTTCTAGAAGACAAAGGATAAGCTCTAGCTAGGTGTCATCAAAGTTGATTGGCAATCACTCTCAAGTGCCCATTCTTTGGCAATGAAGCGGGACAGGGACAGATCAATTTTCATTTTAATAAACAATACACACATACACACACACTCACCCCTAAAATGACAAAGGAAGCAGCCTTTAGACTTTGGGAGTGGTTCTAATTTGAGAATTTGGTCAGCTTGTTACCCGGAGTATTTGGTAAAAATGTAACCTTGAACTTGAGAATTTGGTCAGCTTTTTGCTGGGAATATTTGGTAAAAATGTAACCTTGAACCAAGTCTAGTCTGTTAAGTTTTAGTGACTAGAAAGCATTTATCTTTATAGAATCATAGAATCATAGAATATCAGGGTTGGAAGGGACCTCAGGAGGTCATCTAGTCCAACCCCCTACTCAAAGCAGGACCAATTCCCAACTAAATCATCCCAGCCAGGGCTTTGTCAAGCCGGGCCTTAAAAACCTCCAAGGAAGGAGACTCCACCACCTCCCTAGGTAACGCATTCCAGTGCTTCACCACCCTCCTAGTGAAATAGTGTTTCCTAATACCCAACCTAGACCTCCCCCACTGCAACTTGAGACCATTGCTCCTTGTTCTGTCATCTGCCACCATTGAGAACAGCCGAGCTCCATCCTCTTTGGAACCCCCCTTCAGGTAGTTGAAGGCTGCTATCAAATCCCCCCTCATTCTTCTCTTCTGGAGACTAAACAATCCCAGTTCCCTCAGCCTCTCCTCATAAGTCATGCGCTCCAGACCCCTAATCATTTTTGTTGCCCGCCGCTGGACTCTTTCCAATTTTTCCACATCCTTCTTGTAGTGTGGGGCCCAAAACTGGACACAGTACTCCAGATGAGGCCTCACCAATGTCGAATAAAGGGGAACGATCACGTCCCTCGATGTGCTGGCAATGCCCCTACTTATACAGCCCAAAATGCTGTTAGCCTTCTTGGCAACAAGAGCACACTGTTGACTCATATCCAGCTTCTCGTCCACTGTGACCACTAGGTCCTTTTTTGCAGAACTGCTACCTAGCCATTTGGTCCCTAGTCTGTAGCTGTGCATGGGATTCTTCCGTCCTAAGTGCAGGACTCTGCACTTGTCCTTGTTGAACCTCATGAGGTTTCTTTTGGCCCAATCCACTAATTTGTCTAGGTCCCTCTGTATCCGATCCCTATCCTCTAGTGTATCTACCACGCCTCCTAGTTTAGTGTCATCGGCAAACTTGCTGAGAGTGCAGTCCACACCATTCTCCAGATCATTAATAAAGATATTAAACAAAACCGGCCCCAGGACCGACCCTTGGGGCACTCCACTTGAAACTGGCTGCCGGCTAGACATGGAGCCATTGATCACTACCCGTTGAGCTCGATGATCTAGCCAGCTTTCTATCCACCTTACAGTCCATTCATCCAGCCCATACTTCTTTAACTTGGCAGCAAGAATACTGTGGGAGACCGTATCAAAAGCTTTGCTAAAGTCAAGGAATAACACATCCACTGCTGTGTTATTCCTTGACTTTAGCAAAGCTTTTTATTTCTCTTGTAACCATTTCTGATTTTAATGACTTATACTTGCACTCACTTAAAATCTATCTCTGCAGATAAATAAACTTGTTTTATTCTTTACATCAAAATTAATCCAGTGTTGTGTTTAAACCGAATTGTTTGGTGACACAAATTAAAGTAGAGCTTTAATTTCTCAGAGATACCTTCCCCATCATTTAGTTCTCTAGATTCAGAGGAACTGTCAGCCTTTTATCAGTGCGGTCCTGAAAGTAAAGTGACCCATCAGATCTTCCGCTTGCATGAGTCTGATTTCTGGCTGTATAGCATGCCACATGTTTTGTAATCAATAACACTTGTTGTTATGCAAGCTAAACTACAAGGAACTTCCTAGTACAGGGGTAAACATTCAAGTGTGAAGGGGACAGAGCTTACTCAGGAGCTGAACTAAGACTGTGGAACAAACTCCCACAGGAACAAAGGATGATCAGAAACCTCACCACTTTTGTCTCCAATTACAAGGTGAACTTCTTTGACCTGCCTTCTCTAACATAAACATAGAGCAGCATGTACATCTGAAGAAGAAACCAACAAAAACTAAGAGAAAAACCTGCCAAAACTACTGTGCTACACTACCCACACAGTTCCCCATGAGGAAAGGTTGATGGTGAGAATAAACCAGGTATGAGAGATGTCAGTCACATTGCTCTGAGCACTACTGGAAGCCGAGCGTTGTAGTTGAGAATAACTAGATGAAGAAGAATTTTATCATTCAGAAGATCAGCAGGCTCAGCCTCTCCATACCCCAGGCACAACTTCCACAGAAGTTAGGCCCTCTCTCTAGCATGAGAACAGAGGTTTGGATAGAAGCACTAGAAATACATTTGGGGAATCTACTCATCAAGTGAAAAGCAAAATAAAACTGTGGACAATTTAATTCAGAAAAGAAAAGGATCTGCCACATAAAGCAAAGAGTTCAGTTTAAAATTAATGAAGATGTGGAAAGGACTTTGTAAACACTGAGCCCTGTTTACAGTAATTACTGTTATTTTTTTATAAATGATAGAATTAGAGGAAAATAAATTGTAATTAATTAGTAATTAAGAGAACCTCAGTTGTTAAGGAAATAAAAATAGTATAAGTTGTGAAGCAGCCTCAGAACAACTGTCGCCTCAATATAAGACTCAGACAAGGAAAGATAGTTAAACTAACAATTGTAAAGTATTTCTTTTATATTGGACCTCATGTTGAAATTGACATTGACTTTCAGTAAAAATTTTATTAATGAAATATAATATCTGAATACTTGCAGTGTTATATTAAAGGTAGGAGAGAAGTATGAATATAAAGTATAAAATGACTTGAGACAGCAATTTGATTGGCTTTTTGATGTGCCTTGATGCATATTATGCTGAATGAAATTGTCTTCAACACTCAGAGGACAGAAATATTGTACAATTACTGAAACGTGACCATACGATTCTGTCCATTCTCATAGGAATTACCACGATGGAGCAAATGGGGGATCCAACTAGTTGAATATCCTATCTCTGACACTGGCAAGAAACAGATACTTCAGAGGAAGAAACAAGGTGCTGTATAGTGGATAATAACCTGCCTAGAGAGGGCATGTCATCTTAGGCCTGTCATTTAGTGGCTGACTTATTCCCAGAAGCATGACAGTTTATGTCTTGAACCATGAAAGATGTAAACCCTCTTGCTTCAAATCATAAACCAACCATTATCTGACAGGTTTTAAAAGAAACTTGCTCCACAGATAAGCTATTCCATAACAGCTTGCTATCTGGTTTCCTTGATCTTCCTCTGAAACCTACCATACTTACCAACATCAAAGAAAGAATACTAGACTAGACGGACCACAGGTCTGGGGTACTCTGGGATTGCAGTTTCTGTATTTCTGTGTGATGTAGAGAATTATGTGATTATGCTCCAGTAAATATACAGCATCCTTGCAACAAGGAGGCCAACTATGGTGATGGTTCATATTTTGTGGATGCATGTCAACAAGGGACTGACTAAGACTGCCATTCCACTGACCTGTGTTTAGAATTTTCAAACTGTTTACCAGAAACAAAGATGTCACCTCAGCTGCTAACTCCACCTAGTGGAGGCCAAAAACAGAAAGGAAAGTTTTCAGTCCAACATAACACTAAATTAAAAGTCTCTCCTCAAGTTATTGTTATATTGAAATTCTTAAAAAAAAAAAGCCCTTTCAATTAAAGAGAATTTATTTTTTTTAAATGGGCTGTCAAACTGATGGAAGAAAACTGTTTATAAAACAAAATATATATAATTTGGCTCTTCCTTCCCAATCTTAATTCAGGGTTCTTCCCCCTACTTTCTATTTCTTATTACCTGTTAACAGACTACAGTATCACACTTCTCTTCCCTCCTTATTTTCTTAAGATTTATTTCCTCTAATCTCTGTTTATTTTCTTATACAAAGCATAATAATATTATTAATAATACTTAGCATTTGTAATACTTTTCTGGATAGTTTTCTATTCTCTTCTATGGGACATTTCCCTAGCAAATATGAGGCAAAGCCAAGACAAATAGTAGGGGAAATTGTAAAGTTAAGGGAATAAATGCAAAGAAAAACAATTACATTAAAAATAATATGATTTTTTCCTGTTGAATGAGCACTAGTGGTACAATGAATATAGATTCATACATATGTGCTCCTTTAATGTCAACATATTTCAGAGAAAATGCCAGTATTGACAGTCATTGAGTCAACAGCAGATCCCCTCCTACACACAAACTAAAGAATACAGTATTTTCAGGAGATAGAAATATTAGTCACTGTTACTGTTTCTCTTAATCAGTTTCAATCACTATTTATTCACTTCTCTAACCACGACAAATACATATGTAACAAATTGGGGTTCTCTGTGCCACTTCTGAGTTATGGATTTTATGAAATTGTATCCTGAAATTACTGTTTTTTGGAAAACTTATATGTATGTGGATCCACCATGAGTTAGCATAGGTTTGTGTCATGTCTCTGCCAGGCAAGAGACAATGGTGAGTGATCAGCACTCAGCGATAGTCTACTCAAAGTAAAACACCTTGGGACATAGAGCAAATTCAATCTGGGAGAAGATACTTCCCCCTTTTGTACGAAATGGGTGGGGAGGGTAGAATTGGGAGAAAGGGAAAGTTACCAGGAGGAGAACAAAAGAACCAGGTAACCCCAACAGGAATCTATAAAGGGATTTACATTGGGTAACTGGAGAGAGAGCCATTTTGCACCAGATTAAAATAAGGGAGGCTGCTGCAGGGACAAGGTGTGGGAGGACCCTGACTGACTGGCAGAACACAGACGATCTCCCAAGGATTCCCAAAGGAAGGGTGAGCTAGTAAGGGACATTGTCTTTAGGATGTTTAATTGTTTTGTATGATCTGTATCCTCCTGTGCACCACACCATCAAATATAAAAAAAGCATAAAGTTGTTAGATTATACAAAGTGTGTGCGTTGTCTGCTTCACAGCTCCTGTGTGCTCCTCAGGGTTAAACTGTAAACCAGAAGCTTCACACCTTGGGTGGAATTCTGAGGGCGAGGTGTGTTTAAGTACTGGAGAATCCAAAGGGTAAGTGCTGACCCCAGGTGGCTGGTCAGTGAGTTCCAACATGAGGTTCTGCACTCTGAGTGTGTTCAGACTCCATGAGTTTGAAACACTCCAGGGATCCAGACCACATGGCTTGGATTCAGTTCACAGAAGTCCAACTGGGTGGCCCGGAAAGGCTGCTCACTAGGATTTGTGACAACATAAAATTAAGAATTGTGTTTATTACTTCTATTAATTAGATGTCCAAATGGGAACAACAGCTCATGTATAGGTACCACATCTTCATTAGAAATATTTAATGTATTTGCTGTAGTTACTCTGTCCTGGATGAGGCAGCTCCAGCTACTAAAGTGAGAGCCATATTATGCATTCAACATTTCAGTTATGTATTTTTATAGTATATTCAATTTCTTCTTAAATCAGTTATTGAACTGAGATTCTGAAAAAAAGAAACTATAGAAATACATAAATCTTAGAGGAATTTTGGAATCTATTACAAACTTTACAGTGCCCTGAAACAAAGTATTTTTCCTTCTGGCAAAATATTGTTGACCCAAACCAATGCCCCTTGATGTCAATGAGAGTCTTTCAATGTACCTCTTTGGGCATTAGATCAGTCCCACACTCCAATAAGGCAGCTAGTGGAGGTGGTTTATTTATTTCCTGTTCTGTCCTATAGCAATGTCAACTGCAGGGCAGTAATTTAAAAGGCACATGTACATTTTTCTGGATCAAAACTGTTCATTTAAAAGCTGTAGAAAACCTATTTGTTTCATTGGCTTTTCACTTGAAAGCAGAAATTTCACTACAAGTTTTTCTCCGTTCTAATAGGAGCTATTGATATGGTCCATTGTTCCCTTGTGAAAAGAGTCCAATTTGAAAATTATAATACCACATAGCTTTAGACATACATTACAAAACCAGGGATGGAGTAGGTTTACTTGGTCCTGCCTCAGTGTAGGGCAGAGGTGGGCAAACTACGGCCCGCGGGCTACGTCCAGCCTGCGGGACCCTCCTGCCTGGCCCCTGAGCTTCTAGCCCGGGAGGCTCAGCCCCGGCCCCTCCCCTGCTGTTCCCTCTCCTCTTCAGCCTCAGCTTGCTCCGCCACCAGCGCAATGCTCTGGGCGGCGGGGCTGCAAGGTCCTGGGGCAGCGCAGCTGCAGAGCCCAGGCCTGACCCGGTGCTTTGTGCTGCGCAGTGGTGTGGCTGGCTCCAGCTGGGCAGCACGGCTGCCTGTCCTGGTGTTCTGGGCAGTGCAGCTGTAGCGCCACCAGCTACCGGTGCTCCAGGCAGCGCAGTAAGGGGGAAGGGAGCAGGGAGGGTTGGATAGAGGGCAGTGGAGTTGGGGTGGTGATCGGGGGCGGGGATGTGAATGGGGGCAGAGGTTCCTAGGGGGCAGTCAGGAAAGAGAGGGGGGGTTGGGTGGGGAGGCAGGGGACAGTCAGGGGCAGAGGTTCCAGGGGTGCTCAGGGGACAGGGAGAAGGGGTGTTGGATGGGGCAGGTGTCCCGGGGAGGGGGGGGGCGGCAGTCAGGAATGATAGGAGGGGTTGGATGGGATGGCGGGGGGGCAGTCAGGGGCAGGGGTTCCAGGGGCAGTCAGGGGACAGGGAACAGGGGGGTTGGATGGGGCAGGAGTCCCAGGGGGGAGGTCAGGGGGTGAGAAGCAGGAGGGGTTGGACAGGGGGCGGGGCCGGGCCAGGGATGGCTGTTTGGGGAGGCACAGCCTCCGCTAACCGGCCCTGCATACAATTTTGGAAACCCGATGCAGCCCTCAGGCCAAAAAGTTTGCCCGCCCCGGTGTAGGTACTTGATTTGATCACCTTTCCAGGTTCCATCCAGCCTACATTTCTATGAATATATTGTTTTTCTTTTGTTTCTATATTTTGTGTTTTAATGTGAATGCAGTGCTTATAAAAGTTGCTGGACTGACAGCTCTGGAGACTTAAGTCCTTTCCAAGATACAGAAGTGGCAGTGCAGAACAGGTATTCTTGCCAACATGTTTTAAACTGGACCTGGAGAAACCACCTACCCACCCCCAGAAGTGACAGACTAACTCAATGTCCATATTTTTCCTCTGCTGAGAAAGCCAACTAGAAGGCCAATTGTGATTTTAGCTTTCATTATGCAGATGAATGTTCACAAGGAATGGTCTAAGGCTGCTAAGTCATTTTACAGGGTTAGTTTTGAACAGGTAATTTAAATATCCTCCCTTTTGCATCACTTATAACCCGAACTATTCAGGTTCGCAACAGTTTAATAACTTGAGAAATAAAACACTATTTAAATATTAAAGCCATCCAATCTGTTTATGGCAAATTCTGAGGTTTAGGTTTACCTTCTATTTTCTGAAACAGTTTGGCCTTCTCGATGTGTTATTAAAAAAAGCACAGACATACACAGTGCATTTGAACATTTTCCCTTACCTAGTGTATAATTAACTATCTTAGCTAAAAAATTACTCAAGTGCATCAAAGCCTGGCATTCAGAACTCATCTGATATTGACAGAAGTGACCAGATCAACATCTTAAACACATTAAAGAGAAAATCTAACTCACCATCAAATATTCTAAAGCACAAATTAAACTTATCAGTATTAAGATGGTGTCAGGATCACACACACACACAAACATTCACACATAACAGAACAGGAACTGAGATATGATTGTGTGTACAACAAAGTGTTTGATGCATCTTGCTGGAGACCCTGCCACCCTGTTGCATCCTGCCTAAAGAAGGTGTCCTTTTGGGAGGAAGACAGAAGAAGTTTAGACCTCCAAAAGCTGCCTAGAGAGGCCACCCAGTCTCAGCTGCTGGTGAAACCTGAGAGAATTGTTTCTCCAGTAGTTAGAGGGGCTAGACAGCCATCAGGGGCCATCAGACAACATTAAAAAGAGCTGGCTGCTTCTGGGGTACAGTTCTGGGTAGAGATGGCAGATGAGAGAAAGGATTATTACTGTCTTAACCCAAAAGCCCAGTCATGTCAGGAGTCTACCTCTAACTGCTCCTTTTGGTTGTGCTAGATGTGGAACTTAAAGCCAAGGTGGCCATCTTGAGTTGGACACCGAATGACTGCTGTAATATCAAAGGGAACTTGTGTTGCGAGATGCTCCACTGATGACAGACTTGTGACATGAGGTAAAAGGAAAAATATTTCCCATTTTATCTTATATTCATACAATACCAAAAATAGACAAAACCACCATGATTAAATATACATACATATATAACATGTAACAATTTGTAACTTGAATTCTACTTCATTCAAAGTAGAGTTTAATTATACAGTAACTCCTCACTTAAAGTCGTCCCGGTTAATGTTGTTTCATTGTTACATTGCTGATCAATTAGGGAACATGCTCGTTTAAAGTTGTTCAGTGCTCCCTTCTAACTTCGTTTAGCAGCCGCCTGCTTTGTCCACTGCTTGCAGGAACAGCAGCCCGTTGCAGGTAGCTGGTGGGGGCTTGGAACCAGGGTGGGCCGGCAGCCCCCCTATCAGCTCCCCGCTCCCCTAAGTTTCCTGTGCAACAGCTGCCCAGCAGGCTAGCAATTGCAGCTGTCCCTCCCCCCACTGCCATGTGCTGCTCCTGCCCTCTGCCTTGGAGCTGCTCCCTGAGACTCCTGCTTGCTGTGCGGGGTGTGCCCTGCTCCTGCACCCTGCTTACCCCATCTTCCATAGAGCAGGGGGACACACACGACAGGGCTCAGGACAGAGGGAGCTTGCTGGCAGCAGCAGCTGAGGTCTCAGCAAGCTGATCTAATTAACAAGGCTGTGTACTTAAAGGGGAAATGCGCATCTCTCTCTGTCTCTGTCTGCGATGGTCTCTCCCCTCCCTCCATTCCTGCTGCCTTGTAGACTGTGAGAGTTAACCCTTGAGGGCTCAGCTAATTGCTAGTTCATCATTTAGCAGTAAGGTATTCCCTGGAAAATATCCCACCTTCTGACTCCTCCACCTCAACCAAGCTTCACAATAATCATCACTGTGCACCAGTATTAAATTGTTTGTTTAAAACTTATACTGTGTGTGTGTGTGTGTGTGTGTGTGTGTGTGTGTGTATATATATAGTCTTTTGTCTGGTGAAAAAAATTCCCTGGAACCTAACCCCCCCTTTACATTAATTCTTATGGGGAAATTGGATTCGCTTAACATCGTTTCGCTTAAAGTTGCATTTTTCAGGAACATAAATACAACGTTAAGTGAGGAGTTACTGTATATGAGTTCACAGTAAACAGGTTTCAGTGCGTATATGAACACACAATATTTCAATATATACTTTTAAGTAGAGCTCAAATCTCAGATTGTTTCAGTGTACATACAAATTGCAGTTTTGCTTAAGAACAGATTTATGCTTATAGTGTTCTATGAAAATATGACTTCATTATTATAGGAATCCTCCACATGTAAAAACATGCTGATGGCTGAGTTCTGTTATGAATTAACTGGTTGGGAAATATGCCACATATGAGCTATAAATAGGCTGGCAGAACTCAATTTTTATTTTTGGTATAATTTCAATATAAATGTTTATTTTTAAGTTTCTTTCCTCTTTTCATCCAATTAAACTTTCACAGTGGTGCAAAATTGTGGGTTTTAAGCATTTTTTTGTATTTTTTTTTTAAACTTTCACAATTACAGGAAATTATGGGCAGGGTCAGACAAAAGGAGGTGGTCAGACAATAATTATTTAATGACAGATGCTGAAATGCAGAAAGCTAAAGCTTTACAACAGTTAAAACAAATTGTCAATGTCACATGTCAAAGAATATAAATATCCAATAATCAAGCTCTGATAACTTCTCAAGCAGCATTTTTTTTTTGCCTATCTGTAAATTTCTATTATTATTGATGGAATTTGTTTTTGTCAGTTTGTGTGTGTAAGGTGAAATCAATGTTTACCAATATTTACCAATAAAAATGTAATCCCAGCCTATTAATAACTCTTCTTTAACACATGAAGAGAAGTGACACATCAAGCCCTCTGCAAGGTCTAACATATTCTCTCTCTCTCTCTTCCTCCCATTCACCAGCCTCAGAATAATTTTATTAAAATGCTGGTAACTTTTTAGAAAATATTTAGGTTTTATATCATGATCAGTGGAACTGGAGTGTGAGCACCCATGTTCCCTGGAGGGACTGTTATTGACAGACCAGGGAAACAGGAAATGTGGGGAGTTAGTCTGAAACAACTCAGCCACATGGGCAGAGAAGTTTATAGAGCTTAATAAAGTTACACTTGTACAACATTACCTGTATTCAGCATCATTCTTTACAAATTATTATTCTTTTAAGTTAGTGATGTGAAGCCAAGGAATTTTGATGCCACCATCTTGAATGTTATAGTAATACTGGATAGAAGAGCTTTCTGCCCCTCCTCAATGACAGGATATTTTTAATATAATTATTTGTTAAGAATTGTTTTTATATAGAATAAAAACAATCATGATATTCCCAGGTTTAGAAAAAGACCTAATATTTATTATACTAACTTAATGTCTTGATTTTGAATGCTCACTATGGACTAATTTAAGTGCATACAGCTGTACTTCCAGCATGAATGCCTGTAAGAAATGTCATCCGACAGCCTATGATTAACATTTAATTAAAACCTGTTTTATATTCCTCTTCTACTCTGCCTTTTTCACCTTTCCCATTTCCAGATGTTCAGCACTGGCTGTGATTGGCCATGGTCAGTGCCACTCCTTGAAAGCCAATAGATGGTGCTCTTGCACTTAGCAGCTCTGTCTTAAAATGTTAACCATGCTTCCTCTACCATGCAAAGGGAGCCTTTGTGATTACTTAAGTCTCCTATGGGCAGATAAAGATGAAGACACTTTAAAGAAGGTTTCCTGTGTAAGTTTTCAGCACTCTGCTTATAAAATATAGCCTTGCTTTGTTCTGTTACTTCAGAAGATGTACCGATTTCTTGCAACTTTTTTGCAGTGATAGAGCATCAGTGCTCCCTCTCTCGCTCTCTATTTCTCTCTCTTTAATTTAAGCAAACCTGAAGCAGTATAATCTCAGTTGGCTGATGGAGTTTTTGGTTTTGGCCACGGAATGCATATCAAGAATGGGGGGTGGAATGATTGCTTTTAGACCCATCAAGCACCTTTTCCTCCAGTCATGCCAGCCACAGGGAAGATGGTGGTGTACCGGGCTCTATGCTATTAGAATATCTCTCCACCCAAAAGTGACACTCCTATGGCCAGCTATGTTAGTTCTAGGACTGTTTAAAGCAATCCCAATACAGCTGAGTATCCAGTCCTATATGCAATCCCTATACATAGGACCTAAAGGAAAATTGTACTTTTGTTTAGTTTAGGCAATATCTTCCCCTTAGGGCCTTTCTCATTTAATTGAACTATACTTACAGGGGAACAGAGGTAAGATGGTTGCTGGTGGTCAATCTGATAATGATGATAAGCAACTTCTCTGTTATTCAAATGCAAAATCTGAAAGAGCTATTAGTGTCTATGTTGCAGGTAATCTAGATCTAAATTCACAAATATCTGGTCTCTTAGATAAAGAGCCATTCATGTAAGAAGTTGTTTTATTCTGATGTAACATCCGGTGATGATTGTATCTGCACTAGCACTGTTGACATGCAAGCGTTAACCAGAAGTGTTGATTAAAAAATCATCTTTAAATAGTGACTGACAAAAGCCAAGAAGTTCAAAATATCAAGCATAACACACTTTCCATTATTAAGTGTGTCACCCATGTATAAAACAACATAATCCCTACTCCTAAGTGTTTGCAATCTAACAAGAAATATGATCTAATAATGAATTCTGTCCTTCATTCAGTTTTAATTGTAACTTGGATTTTTCTTTAGAGGATAAATTTGTATTAAGGACACTGAACATTGCTTAATTCTCAAAGCAAGCCCTCCTTTTAAAAATCTTGGTCAATGTTAAATGAGCTGAAACTGTATTTATTCAGTGTTGTTGGCTGGCTGCTGTTTCATAGACTGAATCTTCTGTATTGATTGTTTGCATTGTATTGAAGTAGGCTGGCATAAGATTTTATGATTGCTGTCCCCCTGGGACATGCATAGAAACAAGACTTGTATCTCATCACAAGGCTAATAATGTGAGAAAAAAAACTTTTAAATAGATAAATGCACAGCTGAAGTGTCAACTTGAGACTTAGCTTTGAATCGCCTCATTTTTTTCAGTCCAGCACAATTTTAAACATAGGAATTGTTGATGCTTAATGTTTATAAGACACAAGATCTGCTGTTACCAGAGTGACCTGCCTAATAAAAGCCAAGGTGGGTGAAGTAATATCTTTTCTTGGACCAAATTGTGGTGAGAGAAACAAGCTTTCGAGCTCACACAGAGCTCTTCATCAGGTCTGGGAAATGTACTTAGAATGCTGCAGATAAATACAAGATGGAACAGATTTAACTCGAAAGCTTGTCTCTCTTACCACCAGAATTTGGTCCAAGAAAAAATATTACCTCATCCACCTTGTTCCTCTAATATATTGAGACCAACATGTCTACAACAAGACCGTGTACAAAAATAAGCCAGTGATTAGTATATTATGCAGGAGAAGATTAAACACCTCTTCTCCAATTCCTCACTCCCAACGTGACATGAACATTCAGATTACAATTGTCACTTTCAAAATTCAATCCAGAGAGAGAACTGTAGTAAACATATTTGTATATGCTATTAGAAAGCAAACGGTAGCCTACCATGATGTAATTCTGCATTTCAACCCTCAATACTAAAACTATTTTTTTATTATTAATAATGGTAGCAGTAGGAATACATGCACAGAAGCAGTCAGTATGGTGATAACAAGAAAGAAACGATGGGTGTTGGTTTTGAAACAACTGGAAGACTTGCTTATTCAGAAATGCTCAAAAATAACTAATAAGAGATAATCACTTAAATATGTGTAACCCACACACCTCCTGGGTGTGGTGTTCTGTCCCATCTAGTGGCACCGAGACCACTTAACGAGAGAGAGAAAATGAGTTGGCTTTTAGCTCATGCAGTAGAGGCTCATGCGCTAAGCTCCAGAGATCCCGAGTTCGAGCCTGCCTGCCGACAACTGGGGTCTGTCGGCGTTACAAGCGAGGGCTCATCCAGGATTTCAACTGGGAAGTCTCTGAAGCTCTGGATGCGCTTCCTCAGCTAGGGGAAGTATGTAACCCACACACCTGCTGGATGTGGTGTTCTGTCCCATCTAGTGGCACCGAGACCACTTAGAGAGAGAGATAAACGAGTCTGCTCTACAGCCTTAGCTAACAGCTAGTTGGCTTTTAGCTCATGCACTAAGCTCCAGAGGTCCCTGGTTCGATCCTGCTTTAATGTTTAGAATGCATACATCCAAACAGCAGGATAATATTTCTGGGATAGGAAAGTGTCCATTCTTTCCATTCAGGTCTTAAATTTAGATTTATTAAAAATACCAGTATAAAAAGTACAAAATGTAAGGCACCTTTTTGCTCCCTTGTGCCAGGTATGTCCCCTGCCACACATAGGGGCCAGGAAGTGGTCGGAGTCTTGACTTGGTCCCGTCCCCCGTCCCCCCCGTCCCCTCCCCCGCAGCACATTGGGAAGTTTAGTCATACTAGAGATAGAGCTACCCTGGTTTACTCCCTCACTGCAGTGGGAACCTGTTTAATCTCATAACAGAACATATAGTCATAATCTAATCCATAATGAGGATTAAGCAACAACAGGTAAATGGTAATCAGAAAATAACTAGCTGGAGCAGTGAGTTACTCACTCTCATCTGGAGACTCACACCTATGGAAATATCCTGTCAATTTAGTATGATACCTTCATAAGGGTTCTACAGAAATGTTGGAGCATTCTATAGAAATTATTAAACTACTTATTTGAATAGAGAATTATATCCTTTCTATAGATTTTTGATGCAGCCATGAAAAAAGGCAAATGTAATCCTAGAATGTATCAGGTGAGATGTTTCCGGTACAGACAAAGAAATATTAATACCATTGTATTAGTCACTGATACGACCTCACTGAGAATACTATGTATAATTCTGGTCACTCATGTTCAAGAAAGCTGAATTCAAACTTGGGCATGTTCAGAGAAGGACTACTAGGATGATCAGGGGAATTGAGAACCTATTTTTGAAATGATACTAAAAGAGCTTGGCTTGCTCAGCCTAGCAAAATGAATGCTGAAAGGGGATGTGATTGCTCTCTATAGATATTTCAGAGGTAAATAACAGTAGGAAGGTAGCAGAGCTATTTAAGCTAAAAGACAATGTTGGCAAAAGAACAAATGTGTATAAACTGACTCTGAACAATTTGTGCTGGAAATTAGAAGGTTTCTAAGCAGTGAGGAGTGAGGTTCTGGATCTTTCTAATGGGATCCTAGGTAACAAACAAGAGGAATTGGGATTGCTCATTTATGAGCATAGATTTGATTGAGTTGGTATTACTGAAACCTGGCTAGATGAGCCCCATGGTTGGAATGTTAAAACAATGGTTACAATGGGGTGTGGGGGGTGCCACTTTATATTAAAAATGGCATAATCTGTTTCCGAGTCACCAATAACTGAGAAGAAAATGAGCTTCAATGCTTATGGATCTATGTCCTAACAGATAAAGCCCAAGATGGGGTAATACTTGGTGTCTTCAACAGACCACCATATCACACTACACAATGACAGGTTACTTATGCAACTATCTATAATGTGTAGGAAAAAAGGCTGTGACCACAGGGGACTTCAATTTGAGTGACATGTGCTGGAGGTCTCATGCTGCCAGCACTAAAACATCCTTGACATTTCTAAATATTATAGATGACAATTTCCTAACTCAAAAAGTGTCACATCCAACATGGGGGAATTCTATATTAGAACTCCTCTTGACAGATACAGACAAACTGATCACAGAATTTAAAATTAAATGTAACTTAGTTACAAGTGATCATGACTTGATCACATTTAATATGTAAAAACAGAATAAAATCCATACCAGTGATATATATATATATCATTTTAAAGCACTATCTATCTATCTAACTATCTAGATTTATAGATTTATAGATAGATAGTGCTTTAAAAGGACCAGTTTCTCAAAGCTGAAAAGCCAGATCAGTTGGGAGGAAGTATGTAAGCAGAAAAATGTGAATGATGTTTGGGAATTGCTTAAGAACACTTTAGATACCAGAAAAACCAAACTCCCACAATCGACGAAGGCAGTCATATTGGTTTAAAAAAAAAACTGGTTTAGAGGGGAAGTGAATGAAGCTATAACATATAAAATAATAATAGTATACAACATATGGAAGAAAGGAGAAGTTGATACTAAGAAATACAAATCAGAAGCTAGGAAATACAGAAAATTGAGGGAAGCAAAGGGACACAAAGAGAAATCTATAGCTATCAGAGTTAAGGAAATAAAAAAGTTTAATTATATTAGGAACAAAAAGAATCCTAACAAGGTCCATTACTAGGTGGAAATTATCAATAATAATGCAGAAAAGGCAGAAGTATTCAACTAATATATTTTTTTTTATTTAGGAAAACATAACTCAAGGATCGGCAACCTTTGGCACACGGCCCACCAGGGTAAGCCCCCTGGCGGGCCGGGCCGGGCCGGTTTGTTTACCTGCCACGTCCACAGGTTCGGCCGATTGCGGCTCCCACTGACCGCGGTTCGCCGTCCCAGGCCAATAAGGGCTGCAGGAAGTGGTGCGGGCCGAGGGATGTGCTGGCCACCATTTCCTGCAGCCCCTATTGGCCTGGAGCGGCGAACCGCGGCCAGTGGGAGCCACGATCCGCCAAACCTGTGGACACGGCAGGTAAACAAACCGGCCCACCCCGCCCCGCCAGGGGGCTTTCCCTGGCGGGCCTGCTGGCCAAAGGGTGCCGATCCCTGACATAGATGTAGGAATGTGTTGCTCCCTAATCATAAGCCTTGAAGAACGGCA
>NW_020664374.1:25218627-25266592 GCF_002925995.2 Terrapene triunguis | reverse complement strand
CAACAAACCTGGCGTTCTGTTTCCTTTCCTGCGTCGTCACCACTGCAGCTGGTGACCCCGACGTGATACCCCTCTACTCACCGGCTGGAGATGCCGAGCGCGCCCGCGGCTGTTTGCCGCCCCTAATTCGTGAGTATGGGGGGGGGACTCTCCAGTGCCCAGAAGGAGCACGCAAGAGAGTTACATAAGATTATACGGCAGCGATCATGCATCGCTGTCCCGGTCGCTCATATTGAGGACCTTCTAAGGGAAATAGATCGCCAGTGCCCCTGGTATCCTGACTGCGGGTCTTTACAGCTTTTTGATTGGATACGGATTGGGATCACCTTGTATAGTGAACCCCGTGCCCCAGTTCAGCACCTGCTACTCTGGCAGCGTTGTAAGGAGGCGCTGGAGGGGTTTGGCCCAGATGGCCTTAAGCCGGTTTCCCCTTTGCCCCCAGGTGAGGGGCCACCCCCCTCCTGCCCGCAGCTGACCCCCCCTGCGCCGCCGCCCGTGGCGGCGCCCCCCTGCCTACCGGTCGGGCAGGGGGGCGCTGACGCCGCGGCGGTGCAGCCAGTGTGCGAGGCCGGTCTCTTGACCGGCGAGGAATCCAGCTGTGGGCTCGAGGCGTTTCCCGTCTCTAGGCAGGATAATGGAAATGGGGGGGAGATAGTGGACTGGGAGGCTCTCCCCTACTCGGTTCTGCACGAGCTCTGGGGGATCTTGAAAGGTGTGTTAAACGGTTATCACATGCTCCCCCAAGATTGGAAAGACATGTGTCGCATGGTGCTGTCTCCTGCGCAATATGTTGTGTGGGACAGCGAGTACCAGCGAGAGGCGCTTGCGGCAGCAGCACAAGGTGGGGGGGCTTATCTTGCTGAGCAGTTATATGGCACAGGGCAGTTTTTGAGCATCCCCCAGCAGGTGGAGGGCACGCCCCGGGCAACTTATCCCTGGTGGTCTAGTGGTTAGGATTCGGCGCTCTCACCGCCGCGGCCCGAGTCCGTGGGCGGATGATGGAGGGGGTACATCTCAACCTGTGGGGCCGTGATTTATTAACGCTTTAATTGCCACCATCCATATTGATGATTAGGCGTACGGCCCTCCCCCTCCGTTGGCTCACTAACGAGCCTGTATGGGTTGCACAGTGGCCGCTTCCTCTGGACAAGCTGGAGGTTCTCCAGCACTTGGTTAATAACCAGCTACGGGCAGGGCATGTGGAGGAGTCCACTAGCCCCTTTATTACCCCCGTGTTTGAAAGCTGGAGTTAGAAGTAAAAGGCAATCAAAAGACTGGGAAAGTCAATTGTGTCCCTTTTAAGTAAGAATCTTTAAGCTGTGGATAGCTTTGGATCTGGAAGCAAGCCAGAAAGCATTTGTATTAATGCAATCTTCTAACTAATAAGGTAGAAGCCACTGAAACCTGGGCTGCCTATGAAACAAATACAAGGAAACATTTTAAGCAATGACTGACTGCCCAGAAGGGGTAGACTTCTGTTCTTTTGTTTTTCAGATCATCAGAGAAAACGGATGCCAGCTGAACAGCATTCAATGCACCATGCATTCACTGGCACAATAGGAATTATTTTTGTGTTTTATGGCAAAAATTGTTGTTAAGAATTGCATACCAACAGTCTTTGGAAACAAGGACATGGAAGGTTAACCCACTCCCCATATCGCCCATGGGATCCTTCTGGCTACCTCAGATTTCTAGCCAGAGGGCTGGGGAGAGAGGAAAGCAATTAGACACCTGAGGTTGTACCGAGTGCACTCCTCAAAAGTGGGTGTGCTTGTCCCGGTTTGTTGCTCCAAAGCTCTGTAATAAAGTTATTTTACTGGAAGAGTGAAGGTTTCCTTTGTAGGTTAAGAGAAGCCAAGAAGAGAAGAGGAAAAAGCACAGAATGAGTTAATTGAGAGGAAAATACCGCTTGCAGGCTCATCCAAGGTCACAGCCAAAACTTGGCTGACCCCCAAGACAAGGGGGGGGCTTAAATGTGCCCAAGCAACTAAGATCTGCAAAATACAGACAATGCATTAATGAAATGTGTTAGGTTCTTTTACAGGTAAAGAAGTGCTATCCAAAGATCCTAGCACCCCTGCCATTAATTGAAATCAGGAGACTGAGTCTATGTAAAGTCCATGAACGAAAGACTGCTTTGGCTCCATGCTGGAAAGGCCCTTTCCAAGTCCTGTTAACCACCAACACTGCTGTGAAGTGCCAAGGACTGACTGCCTGGACCCATGCTTCTCACTGCAAAAAGACCCCTCCACCTCGGGAGGACTTTCTGACTGATGATAAGCCTATTTCTCCTTCTAGCCCTGCTGTGCCGTCTGGACAGCAGGAAAAAGGAAAAAAAAGACAAGGTGAAGTGCTAGTAACCTCTCCCTTGTCCACTGACAGACCTACTGTTGCTTTGAATTTTTCTAGAAGACAAAAAACCACTACAGGGTGATGTGCTAGTAACCTCTCCCCTGTATGATGCTGAACCATGACTGTTTCAGGAAAAGAGAAGAAGGAACACTTGCTTCCTTGAAATCACAAAGTCCAGGAATTCCTGACTACAAAAGACATTAAGAACTGACCCTGGTGAAGAAACAAAGAATTATACACTGGCAGAAAGAAATTTGTGGGACCCATTCTTGGGAATGTGGTATTGATTGGATTTTGGGGTTTATTCTACAGGCTGCGCCCTGTGTTTTGGATAAGTCCCTCAGCATGTATTGCCCTTCCTAATTGGATTTTAAATGATAAGTACCAAAGGCACCTTGTTGCCATTGCCCCTGCCATTTCATTCATTACACTATTACCCCTGTAACACATCCAAATACAGACAATGACCCAGAAGTTGCTGACAGAGATGGTATTGAATATCACTGAGGCTGGGAAGGCATTGCAGTGGGATCTAGCATGTTCAGGCTTGGCCCACTGCCCTTACAGACACATCAGGAGTACCATCCGATCTGTGGCCATGAAGACATACTTGAAAACTTTCTGGGTGAAAGTGCAGACGTTTTCAGTGCTCCTTCCAAGCATATGGACCGGTTGAGAGGGTGTGGGCTCCCACATACCAAATCCTGCCGGGTCCATGGGGAGGATGCATGTGGGATTGGGTAATTCACCAAGACATCTGGGAAATTAAACCACCTGGTATGCCCAGTTAATTTTAGTCAGTGCTCCTGGGATTACACCTGACAGGACACTTACTTTTTCAAGCTAACGACAGCTGTGTGTATGTTAAGGACACCACACTACAAGACATTTGGGTCCACCTGGCAAAAGTATTGAATCAATCTGATTTCTGCCTGACCGTTGCCCCGAAAATGCAAGGTCTGTTAAGTACTTGCCTTGTTCCTGTCTGCAAATCACCCAGTAACATCTGGGGTGTGAGACAGTGAAAGAAATGTGTTGTTTTAAGCTTACTGATAATAGTAATTGCATGCAATAGCAGATTGATATGCTGAAATGTTATGCTTAAGCCATTTGCTAAAGATGTTTTTCCTCTTTGGTGGAATTATATTTAGTTATAGCCATCCTTAGAGTGGATAAAGACCCTTTTATAGTATGGGGTCTTAGTTTTAATTTTTGGCGTTTTGCTTTGCTGCTTTGTTTAATGTTTACCCAATCTAGTGGCGTTGTGTATGCTATCCTGCAAAGGTGCTTTGTTTAAACACCGCATATATAATAAAATAGGGGGGGATGTAGGAATGTGTTGCTCCCTAATCATAAGCCTTGAAGAACGGCAAACTGTTCCCTCGGAATTGAGGCGGGAGTGACCTTGTTCTAGCGCCTATGTTTGGAAAACATATTGGCTAGCCTGATAGTACCTTTGCAGCTGGCTGTTCACGCGCTTAATAGATGAGTTTGCTATTTTGTATAATTGCACACTGCGTGTATCCTGCCTGCCTTCTGAATGGGCAAAGATGTAACCACTAAGAAGAGTTGTAAACAAAGTAAGGAGAGAAATAAAAACCCCAGGAAAAGTTTTCCTGGGAGGCTTTTGGCTTGAGGCTTTTTGCAGGAGGCTTGTAAAGCCCTCTGGCTACCAACAAACCTGGCGTTCTGTTTCCTTTCCTGCGTCGTCACCACTGCACATAGAAGATGTAGTCATTCCATTCCACTACTATTTCAGGAGGATGTTAAACAGCAGCTACTAAATTTAGACATTTTAAAATTATCTGGTGTTGATATCTTGCAGCTAAGAGTTTTAAAAGAGCTGGTTCACAGAAGAGCCACAAGAATAATTCAAGGATAAGAAAAACAACCTTATAGCTATAGAATCAAGAAGCTTGATTTATTTAGCCTACCAAAGTGAAAGTTAAGGGGTGACTTGATTACAGTCTGTAATTATCTACATGGAGAACAAATATTTAATAATGGAGTCTTCAATCTAACAGAAAAAGTTGCAGCATGGTCTAATGGCTGGAAGTTGAAGCTAGACAAATTCTGGTGTAGATTTTTTAACAGTGAGTGTAATTAACTATTGGAACAATTTACCCATGTCAACACTGACAACTTTTAAATCAGAATTGGATGTTTTTATAAACAATATGCTCTAGGACAGGGGTCTCAAAGTCCCAGCCCATAGGCCATCTGCAGCCCGAGAACCTCCCCACTTCGGCCCACGGAGAAGAGACTCATGCAGCCACGCTGCTGGCAATGTCTGCTGCAGATGCCGCTCCCTGCAGCTCCTATTGGATGGGGGAGAGGGATAGAGATACCATCACTAGTTGCCGGGCAGAGTCAGCCATGGAGGCAGCATCACTTTTTTCCACAATAAATATAAACAAGTCAAAATACCAAACACGGCTATCTGATGCACACCTTGCTGCAATCTTGAAGGTTTCAACTGCTCAGTCACTGAGGCCAAACATCAACAAACTGATAGGACTGAAGTAGGTGTCTGGCAAACATTAAAAACTCTATGGGAGGTGAAAAATTGTATAAAGTTGTATGACAGTTTTATTATTTCTGAGAAACTTGAAATAAGAAACATTTTCTTTTCTGAACACCATCTTCAGTGACATTATTGGCCCACTGGGAGGATTTGAGGACTGGCACTGGCCCTAAGGTAAATTGAGTTTGAGACCCCTGCTCTAGGAATTAGTTTGGAGAAGTTCTATGGGCTATGTAATACAGGAGGTCAAATTAGATAATCAGAGCGGTCCCTTCTGGCTTTGGAATCTAAGAATTATTGCAGTAGTGAGAGCAAGAAAGCGAACTGGTTTTGAGATAAGGTCAGGATAACAGTACGTAACTTGTTTATATGGGGGTATAAAAATGTATCTCAGAGGGAGTATCTTGGCCAGCCTCGGGGGCAGTGGAAGGTCCCGCCACTGACTAAGCTGCGTCCATTGTCACGGGCATACATATCTTAGTATCCTTGTAAAGTCTGCAAGGTGCTATTACCGTGCTTCGGCAACAATAAACCTGGCAGGTGCCTTCGTACCTTAAAGAATCTTGTGGCCATTGGGCCGTTCGCTCAAGATCTTCTGTGCCAAACTGTCTGCGCAAAGCTGAAACAGCACACAAGAAAACACACACACAAACACACACACACACACGCAGCCAAACATCTGTCCACACCCTCCTTTTGGTGCATTTGAAAATAACTGAGCCTTTGAGTAGTAACTTCCTGTTAAATAGTCTAATTGAAATCAACGGGACCATTAACCAAGAAATGCACTGCTCAATGTGAGTAAGGATATTAGAATCTTTCCTTTAAAAAAATAAGTAGTTGAAAAAATTTGCCCTGCAAGAAACACTAATTCCACAATTTCAAAATTTAGTTGAACTATACCAGAAACGACAGGGCCAAATCTGAAACCATCTCTTTCATTGTTATTGTTGTTGAAGTTTTTTTCGGAGACAGAAAAATTATAAATCCTTATTGATCTTCAGTCATTTCAGGCATAGTTCTCATGATTAATTTAAAACATATTAAAGTGACTGAAAACTAATACCATCCTTTTGAAAAGGTGAAACAGGGAAAATTCAAATTCATTTAGTAATACAAAAATAGTTACAAGTTCTCACTTTGTTAGCACAGAAATTCTTTTGCTTCACTAACTGAGAAATACTTCAAGTATGACTTGCAGCTGTCCCCTGAGATACCATTTCCCTGCAGCATTCAATATTTTAAGGGCCAGAGAACAAGACCAAACACATTTCAAAGCAATTTCTGTATAAAAATATTCCATGATCCTTTCTTGGCTTAAAGAATGAGATTTGGGGGTTGTTATTTCTGCTTCATTAGCAAAGCCATCATAGTACTTCAGTGAATTGTGATAGTCCAGCATTAGCAAAGAAAATTGAAACACCTTAAGGCCATTAGGTTTCAATGTAAAATGGCCTGTTACTTCTTCCTAAATTTAAAGTTTTGTGAAAGAAAAGCAGTACATTTCTCCTCGCTCTTATAAATGATCATCAGAGGGCTAAAATAGTAGGGTCACTTGTTTTTTTGTTTCTTTATTTGAAAGGCCCTAAAAATACAGAATGGTGAAAAAAGACAAGTTTTTTTCATTTAATTAATTTCATATTATTGATTCCGGTAGCAAAGACAGGAACAATTCAAATCTTAAATTATCTTGAATGCTCTCCTCAGAGATCTTTAAAAAAAATCTAGTAGTGCAGTTGTTTCACACATATACTTAAGATGCATTTGGGGTTCCCTCCAATAGATTAAAGAAAATGCCTGGAGGCTGTGTTCTGAAGACATTTCCTTAACTTACAATTTAAGGGTCATATAATTGCTCCCAGTCTAAGTTTGAAAGAGATCTCAATAGAAGTTCTGCCTGATGACTGAATAAAGAATACAGATTTAATTTGTAGCAGAGTGCGCAAATTTTGCCTGCACAAATTTTTTTGCATGTCAAGTAATATGCTGACACTATATCTGACCCTGGCAACCCAGGAAATATAGTACCCAGGAAATATCAAGAGAATAAGTCCAATAAGCATTTAAACTTTTGGAGGTATATTACAAACTTTTGGTGTCTGGCCATGAATAATTTAGATCCATTTGAACTATAGAAGTTCTCAATCTACACCAGAGATTCTCAGCCTTTGATCAGCCACCACACCAAAACCACCACCTTTTTCTTTCATAACCTCTTGTCCCAGAATCCTTGGTACTCAGTATCCCGAAATTCTTTGCACGCTTTTAGCCAACCTCCCACCAAAGTGCTACAGTAAAACAGAACAGCAAGGTTTTAATTTCATTGTATTTATTCCCTCTACACTTTTACATATGTGGGGAATTCAACAATTTCAGATCACATCTGTGATTCCCTCCTCTGTCCTCTGTTTCTTCTCCACATTTCCACCCAATCTTCTTTGGCCTTTCCCCTTTAATTTCTCCCATTTTCCTTACATTTCCCCCTCTCCTCACCTTTTTGTTCGGCCCCTCCTTCATCTCTCCCCTGCTCCCCTCTCAATGTTCCCTCACTTTGGGTATGTAATCTCTGTAGTTGTAAACTCTTCCTCTATGGCCAAAAGCTGTCTCTCTGATAAATAGCTTCCTCCAGAATCACTGAGGTAATAGATCACAGGGCGAGAAGGAGGAAAATATATCAATTTTCAAATAAAAAAAATCCTTAAACAAAAGCGCAACATAAATTTATAGTTATAACTTTATAGTTCCCTTGTTGATGCTTAGAAAATGGTCTTTTGAGGAGGCCCCAGAGCAAACCCACACACTTAGTTGGGCCCATCCCTTCACCACTTTCTTTCTGTTCCCTCTTCTGCCAGTTCCTTTTTTGCTTTCTGCTTTACTGCTGATGCTGCTACTGGTAAACTCCTTCTGGCAGAACTTGGCAAGGACATGTACCATGAAGAAATCCGTGAAACTGACTATACAAGGACTGCTGTCAAATGCACCAAGTAAACAAAATAACAATTTTAAAAGACACATTTAAATCATTCATCCCTTTCAGTTAGAGCAATCTTAGGGTTCACTTTTACAGACAATACTGATAGAAGTATGATTCCAAGTTGATGGAGTCCCTTTCAAGTTTGAAAACAAAGAAACACAAATATATTTAGTTAATGACGAACATTTCTGAAAGCTATAAGCATCATTCGTGTCGCAAGGTTACATCTGTGTTTGTTGTTTGTCCCCTGTCTGTTTCAGCACATCTCCAAAATGTTGCTCTTCCTTTCCTCTTTTTGTGGCTCTTTTTCTTTTATCTTTATACTCGGAAGTTGCCAGTTTGCGCTTGTCCTAAATATTAGTACTTTACAACTTTGCCCCTTCTCTGTGAACTTAAATTACAAGCATCAGGCAAAAGGGTTGATCTTTGTGCTACTATAAGCTGCTACTCCTGCCACTGTGCTCCATCAAGTGTTACATTGATTTTCACAACCTGCTCATGGCTAGTGTACAAAAAAATGGTTGACTGGTTAGGAAAACAATTTTACTGTTGTCTTGAATCCAATTATATTGCCAGTGTGGAAGAATCAAGAGTTCCTGGGTCCAATCACTGCTTTTTGATTGTAAAAATGTATCAGGATGAAATGATTATTCAAGACATAACTTTATGCTAGACTTTTATTAAATGCAGGTAAAAAAAAATCAAGAATGTTCTCATAATGACCTGAAAAATCAGAGACTGTAATGAAATGTGTAGTCATGCCCCAATTTCAGTGCTCCCCTGCTGAAGTCAGCATATAATATCTCATACAGTGGAGAATGCTGAGATGCCAACCTGTCAAAGACTAAATCAGGGATTATCTTGTGATGGCTTCTATCCTTTTGAACAAGACTCCCTTTGGCAGTTTGCCAAGCAGTTGCTTTGGTGCATATTTTCTTGTCTTTTGGGAGACAGACAGGCATCATGAACTGCCAACTGCTTGTGAGACTTTTAGGATTGCAATTCTTCTTTCTTTTCTTGCATATTAACTTTCTCTATTATCTCCTTACATGATAAATGCAATGTGTGCTCTTTCCTTTCTTGTTTTTGTAACTGCTATAAGTAATACTGAGTAAAAAGCTAAATCTTTATTTCTTTTGACTTTGTACACCACAAACAGTACTTTTGTAATGCTTAACACTGCTGATGCAGAGTCTCGTCTATACTACACCAGAAACTAATACATGCTGTCAGGGGCACCTTATGGTACAAATATATAGTCTCTGGAGTATGATGGAAGAGATCCAAAAAGTGAAGCAGAGTTGTTGTTCTTTTACTTCCACTGCAAATGGGAAATTCCTAATATACTGTAAGAGATGTGTCCACACCCAAGCCCCCCCATGGTATTTGTTATTCATGTTTTCCAGAGTATATTTTCCCTGCAGTGGTAAGAACTTTACCTCTTTTATAGAGGAACAGTACAATAACTTCCAGCAGCACGAGATGATCAGTGCAATTTTCTTTGCTTATTAGGTGCACAGATTTTTCAAACACATACTGATCCAGCTGACAGTCTTCTATCAAAAATGTAATCACTTGAGTTATAGTATTCTTTTACTTGATTTGTAATGGATTGCCAGTGAATCCCATGTTCGCCTTTCTTTAATAGCCAAAGACTTCATTCAAGTGTGTTAGGGAGTAAATTGTATGTAATTTATCCCTATGAATCATTCAGCAGATGGAAAGCCAATGGATTTAACAATATATTGATTAAAATGTATCTCTGATGGAAAAGATCTAAAATAAGACACCAGAGGAACACACCAGTTCTTCACATATCCTGATATCTCAGCAAGACGTCTGCTTCCACTACAGTTTGTTTTGTTTTGTTTGAGAGTCCCCAGCACAATTAGCAGATAGTAATAGTACAACTGGCTAATCAGAAAATAATTCTGATGGATAATAGCCCAATATATCTGTGTATACTGTTAAAAATAAAGCAAAGATTTCAGAAACTGGTTGCATCTTACAGGTTCATTTCCCTCTGACCTCAAAACATAGTGTCTTTGACAATTATTGTCATGTATTATTTGATTAGAATCCCATTCTGCTAGGCACTGTCTAAACACAGAACAAGAAGAGGTCTCATGCCCAGATGGGTTTACTGCCTAAGTAACTATTCCAATGTGGAACAATATATTTATTGGTCTATAGGAGCAACACAGGAGGAGAGAGAAAACGACAGAAACCTCACCTTTCAAATAATATTGATGGTGGGTAAGAAAATGGACAAAAAACCCAACACTCCTCCTTAGTTCAGTATGCTGCACTTATCTGTAGAAAATGCAGAGAGCTCAGGACATTGTATAACATGCACTGTATTGCAGTGCCTCGTCACAAACAAGCAACTGTAAGTTAAGGATGCAGCGCAAGTGGTGGACTTGTTATCAATAAACATGTTTCCACATGTTTTTTTGTTTAAAGTTTAAAGTCCTAATTATGGAATTGCTGAAGGTACATTGGGCTAGGTGGGGTGTCTGACACTTTATACTTTAGAGCAAAACCCTGGAATTCCCATATTCACTGTGGTGATATGATTATGATATGTTTTATCCAAAGTATGCCCTGTGCGGTATCATTTTAAAAGTCTTGACTTGTTGAACATTAATATCCTGTTGGATTGTATGTACTATCATTTTATGTGAGGTTATGAAGTTTTGCTGTATATGTTACTGAAATATATTGTGAGGTTGGGAACACCCACAACAGCCTTTCAAGTACAACAATGGAGTAGACAGACAGCATTAAAGGCTCATCAACACCCATCAAGAAAAGAAGCCAGTATCCTAGAGACTTCTCAGAGGAAACACGTACACCATGTGGGTGGACTAACTACGTCCAAGCAAAGATCTTTCCAGCAAGCTGGAAGAAAATATAAAAGAGAGGAAGTGACATGATCACTTGGCTTCTCTCTCCCCCTCCTCTCAACTCAACACCCGAAAGAAACGCCTGGAGGTCACAGCCTTTGAATGCGGAAAAGGGGTCCCAGCCTAGCAGTCTGTGTATTGAGGAACTGAAACCTGTTTATACCATCTGTCAGGGTGAGAGACTGCTTGATTCAAATCCTGTTTAGTTTGTAGAACTTAGACTGTGAATTTATTTTTTATTTCTTAGGTAAACAACTTTGATCTCTACCCTTGCTACTTATAATCACTTAAAATCTATCTTTCTGTAGTTAATAAATCTGTTTTATATTTTACCTAAAACAGTGTGTTTTAGTTGAAGTGCTTGGGAAATCTCAGCTCAGTTTACAAAGGCTAGTGTGTGTCCATTCCACACTGAGGGAGTGGCGAATTTAATGAACTTTCATTGGTCAGGCTTCTGACCAGTGCAACACGTACAAATTCTGGGAATGCAAGGCTAGGGAGATGAGGGGAATTGGCTGGAGTCTCCCCTTTGATGGTTCATCAGTGTCTGGGAGAGATCATTCATGTAACTGGGTTGTGTGTGTCTGTGTACGTGCAGAACCTGCCAGAGGTATGTGGCTTGACATAGCATCACAGGCACCCCAGGTTGGAGGGACAGAGGGCTCTGCAGTCCCACAGTCCAGGTTGCACCCCAGGGATCCCGTCACGGGGATAAACACCAGCAAATTTGGATGCTTATCCAAACCTTTGGCTTCTGTTCCCAGCTCTATCAATAAACTTGCTGAATGCTCTTGAGCAAAGCACTTAATCTCTCTGGACCAGCTGTGGATTTGGCCCAGAATGTTTCCTCACCTGTAGAATGATCATAACAACGTCTGCTCCCCTCTTTAAAGCACTCTGAGATCAACAAAGGAAAATGCTATAGAAGCACTAGTTGTTATTTTATTTTTATGTTTTGAGGTAAATTTTCAAAAGCACCTAAGTGATTTAGGATCGAAGGACCGAAGGACCAGATTTTCTAAGGACTTTAGCTGTCTAAAGGTGCAGATAAATGCTTAGAGCGATTTTTCACCTAAACACTAAGATTTCAATGGGAATTAGACACCTACCCTGCTTTTCAAAATCCCTCCAGGAACATTTTCCATCATATTTCGGTTTCTAAAGATACAGATAGGCACCTACTGGATTTACAAAAGAAATTAAGTGAGCTAGGTGCCTAACTTCCATTAACTTGCAAAGAAACTTGGGCATTCACATTTTACTCAGTCTTCTACATGCATTCCTTTTTAAGATAAGCAAATTTTACAGATAAAATTCACACATACATTGCTATCAATATGGGGCAAAATGCTAACAATCTTCACTCAGGAAAAACTCCTATTGACATCATTGGGAAGATAGCCTGAAACTGACTTGCCAGAGTTGGTCTAGAACTTGAAATTTTATTTTATTTGTGGAAAAAATACACTTTGTAGACCGTATGGATTCTCTTAGGTCATCCTTGCTTGTAAGGGAAAGGCTTTTTCAATGCAAGAGTTGTCTTGAAAATGATTGATTCATGGTGGAGCCCTTACAGACCACAGTGGATTGAAATTTCCATAATTATAGATTTATATAACTGACCACAATAGCTCCAAGGAGCTGTTACAATTAATTGTGTCAATTCTCTTAAATATTTTTTTTGTTTTTCATTACACTTTTTAAAATTAATCAGCAGGCCCTATCACTGTGGGTTCAACCAATGGATAATAAATCAAAGTCCATTATCACATAGAAGTTACAATGAAGGAGACTGTGGCTACTAGTCCCTTCAGTTCCTTATGGATTTGCAGTACAACAATGTGGCATTTATTCCATATTGCGTTTTGGAGACACATTGTGCATGCTTGCAAAACATTCAGATGAAAGACATGGTATAGAACTAGTTCTTTAAAAAATAATTTGTGTGAATCATAGGATTCCACATACACTATTGACATGTGCAGATTTTCAGAGATGCTGAGGACCAATAGTTTCCACTGACTCCAATTCCTCTGGAAATAGGGTGACCAGACAGCAAGTATGAAAAATCGGGACGGGAGTGGGGGGTAATAGGTGCCTATATAGCATTAGGCCCCAAATATCAGGACTGTCCCTATAAAATCGGGACATCTGGTCACCCTATCTGGAAATTAGGCCAATACCACCTAGCAATACTAATATCAAAGTGTCATGGATCTAGGATTAGCTCCCCCCCACCCCCCAAAAGGGTTTGTTTTTGGTGGCTCTAATTTGAGAGTACATTTGCAGTGTCTTAAACTGTTATTCCACATATCATCCATCTTTATGAAACCTTCCTTACACAAACTGTAATATTTCATGACACAATGCAAATTTTAAATGTTCCTTTTGTGCTTAGTGTACTATAAGTCATTATGAAAAAACAAATATCGTTGTCTCAGAACAACCCAATTTCTTCTTCTCTCTACAGTGAAAATACAGTTGAATGGAAATATACTTGTATCTTAAGGAAAATTATAATTGCCATTCTTTCAAAAAGTCCTTGATACTTTATTTTATTTTATTTCTACAGATTTAGAGATGCTTAAATATTTCCTTTGTTATAACAATTTACAACCTCATAAATTGAAGCTACGGGATGTCTACAAGGTTGTATGTGGTACCTCTAGTTATTGCAAGTGTGTGAATATTCATATTTCCAAGGTATCTTTTTGCATCTTATTTGAATTGATTTACTCCTGTATCAACTTTCTTAAATAAATGCTGTGAAAACAGCCTCTAATAATGTCCTCTGTAAAATGATTGGTGTAGTAGAGTTTGCTTAGATTCTAAAAGCAAATATTTGAAAAAATCACTTCTCAAATATTTCTATTAATCTCCAGATTTTGATATTTTTATCTGCTATTAGAATAAAGACATTATGCTCTTCTTAAAACAAGTCTGTCATTATGAGTCATGTCAAATTAAGGCTCTTCTATTCTCAGCAGGATGTTCACCAGAGATTTGTACTCTGGCAAGCAAGACATTCTAGACTTTCCTAATAATCTAGGCTTTGCCTTTCCATTCAACTCTCATAACAATGCATTTGCAAAAAGTTAGGAAGTGAGCCACAGTAATACATTTCAAGATGCCATGGATCCAGTGGAAGCACCACAAGACACAGAATCTACTCATTTTGGGTGAGACACATTCTCTGCTGTTATACGTTAGTTCTGAGCACATCACTTTTCTGCTTTGCCTACCAGTTTCAAATGTCACTTGCCTCCTTAGCTTGGATGGGAAGGCAAGATAGGGTCTCAGTGAAGAATAGCATTAAAATGCTATTCCATACCACAAAAAGACAGAAGTATGCAGAAAATGCCAAATCAACAGGAATATAACATAGAGGTGATCAAATTGAAATTCTCTGCAAAGAGCCAATAAAATCAATGGAATTGCTACCTTTTACCCCAGTAGAGAATGTGGTCCATCTCATTTTATAGCTAGGAGATACATTTTAGGGTTGCTGGCAATTTGCTATAGGTTAGAGAATGAAGATCAAGTCTTCATGAGCTGAAGAGATGGGGGAGGGGAAGAAAAAGAATAATCAGTAAGGTACAAATAAAAGGAAAAATAGCCACTGGAAGCTCGTGCAGCAGAAGAATGAGATGCATTGCAAGTTGTAGAAGACTAGGGAACAAGTAAGCCTCCCAAAGAGACACATGCACTTACCCCATTGTTTATGTTCATAAAAGGGGCAGAGCTTGCATATTATCCAAAGGTTCTTTGATATGAAAGTAAGAAAAGCCCTAGGCAAATTTACTATGCAAGACTGGTTCTTACAGATCAGATAATAAAAGTTGATATTGACCCTGTCAGCATTACAGCTGGGGTGACACTTTGTCAAGGATGAAATGATCTTGAGCAATTTTTGTTAAGGCATTAGGGAAGATTGCTCCCTGATGTAACTCCAGTGAATTCAGTGGAGCTACACCAGTGACGGATTTATATTATTAAGGTAAATACACCTTCCTTCAAAAACAATAATGAAGGTTATTTTGCTCCATCATTTCATCGTTGTCTTAAAAATGTAGCCAGTGTTAGCAACTTCTCAGTCTCCACTCTTCTTTAAGTCTCAGGTGTCTTTCTCTTCAATTCCAAGGTCACTGTCCATTGTGCTGCACCAGGTTTATTTCAACACTTCCCCCCACCCCCCCCAAAGCCGTTTTAGAGCCTCCAGGGTCATCCAGAGAACGCTAGCCTTTAGTGATCTTCTGCACCAAAAGTTCTGTATGTTGGAGATTTAAATTGATTTTCCTACTCTTAGCATGTCAAAATCTTGAGAGTGCTTTGTGCACCATCACCTGAGAGTGTGGCAGTGACACTCACAATATAAAATGTAAAGGCAGCATCTTTTAAGTCACCGAAGTGACTCTGAAACATTCCACTTATGCTCATGTCCAAGCAAAAGGAAGGATTTTTACTGTGGGTAGACAACTGCTAGCCAATACAGACACCTTTTAAAGGACTTTTTACATGCTCACAGTTTAAAAATGAAGAGTGACAGAATTTCCCTGTCTTTCATTTGTACTTGTTAATATAACAAGTTCATACCAGCAGTGCACTGTCTCAAGATGGTACAATTATTCACACAAGATTGCTGCCTTTTACTAAACAGCTGAATCTAAGACTTCTCTACCATTCAAGCTTTACTGTGAAGGTTTGGAGGTAATGAATCTACAAAATGTTTGTGTAAAGTTATAACCTGGAGGACAGACTTTGTGTGTGTGTGTGTGTGTGTGTAAAATATGTATTATCGGAGGAGTGGTAGTGACCCTATATTTTGTTTGTCTAATCCTTTCTATTAAAAAATAAATAAGCGATCCTGTACCTCTGTGGTATGCAACATGACTGAAATTTTGTAGAGGGTTGACCCTCATGTTTAGAGCAGAACCTTTTGCAGACCCCATAGATAGCCATTCATATTTGACAAAATTCCATGCTGTAAAAATTGTCATTGTCTGTGGGGGGAAATATAGCATGTGATCATGTAACTAAAGACTGTATTATAATGACTATGCATGGCAGAGGAGGGTGAATTATGGTTGCACAAGCATTTCCTAACTTTGAAGTGCTTGACTTGGTGACTTTAATAATGTGTGGGTGTTCTTTTGTTTGTTTGTTTTTGGGGGTTTTCAGGATATTGTCTCTCTCCAAGTACTTAATTTCTCTTCCCAATTGAGGTCTATGAGTGCACTTTTGATCTAATTAGTAGAACAGAGCACAGAGTTTCAGCTGCTAGGATAGGACATTGTCTCCGGTCAAGGAACCAACTCAGCAAGACAGAGTAGAAGTGGGAGTGGGAGAGACTACAGGCCAAAATCCACCAGCTACTCAACTTAAGAGGATCAGAGCAGACAAACTCTGTGGATGGACAGTTGTCAAACAATACATACAGAGGGAACCCCAGGCAGAGACTGCTGATAGGAATCTACTTTGTTCTGCGGTGGGAGCATACTCCCCTCACTGATTCCTTTCCCTCTCTTCTCCAAATAAAGTTGCAGGGAATAAGAGAGAAGATGGATGAGGAGAGAAAGCTGCTCCTAGTGGGCAAAGGACACAGCTTCTGCCAGAAATTCTAGCCTGAGGTAGCTGAGATTAAAAGCTCTTATGTTGAACCTTCTGTGGCTTGTAAGAAGCAGCAGGCAGGCTTGGCACTGGTTATCCCATCTTGGCTTGCTCTCTTCTACTTCTTAGACCTACTGCAGTAGAGGGTTTTCATTCCCAATTAGCAGAAAGGCTATGGTTTCTCCATCTACTGTCCCATTTATCCAAATGGACTCTGAAGAGGAAGAGAAGTGACATTGCTTTTACATGAGACCAGAGGTGAAAGTAAGCCGGTACGCCCTGGTACGGCATACCAGCAAGAGCCGGTTTGCCGTACTGGGGCGGCCCGGCTTCCCAAGGGGGCAATTTAAAGGGCCTGGGGCTCCCAGCAGGGTGGGCTGGGGCTGGCTCTGACTCCCTCAGCCTTGCCCCTTCTGCCCTAGGCCCCGCCCCTTCTGGGGGCCAGAGCTGGCCCCAGCGTACCAGTAAGTCACAGGACTTACTTTCACCCCTGCATGAGACAGTGTCTCAGTCTAGCATATGGGACACTATCTGTTCTGGTTTGTTAGTGACAGCATCAAAGTAGTGCCCTCAGTCTGACTTTAATCAAGGAGTGAAGAAAGAATCTGGGGGAAGCTGAAAGTTGAAGCTAGCAAAATTCTGGTGTAGATTTTTTAACAGTGAGAGTAATTAGCTCTTGGGACAATTTACCCATGTCATCACTAACAATCAAGATTGGATGTTTTTCTAAACAACATGCTCTAGGAATTACAAATTTTAAACTATACATTAAATTTTGTTTCTTCCCAAAGACCACGCCATGCTTAAGTTGCATGGTTGGGAGTATAATCATTCTTCTTCAGAATAGTTCTTGCACATTGCCAGTTGGTGATGAAGGGAAGAGAATGTTAATCCAGTTCTTATTGAACCTGGATTTTTTTAAAAAAAAAATGTTAAATAGCTATTTTGAGGATGTCAGACACATGGTTTTTAGTTCCATGCAATCAGTCAGAGTGAGACTGAGGGAAGAGGTGTTGGAAAGATGACATAAGCTTTTCCATCTCAAGCTGCTCTCAGATGAAAATGGTCCCATGGCCTTGTTGAGATTCCTGCTGAATAACTTGGCAGAATGAGGAGCCAAGATCTGTGGCAGCTCATATATACTTGTGAAAGGCATATTCAATTTAACTCTGGGAAATTTCATTGTCTATATTTGGCACAAATTCTAAATGGAGGAGATGAGTAATTATGCTAAAGTTTAAAATTAAATGTCCTGATGGTTTGATCTCTTGAAATATTTTTGCTTTTCACACAACTTATATTGCTCAAACCTTGGTTTGATTAAGATGTTTGAACCATTGGTGCAAATATAGCAAATCCGTTCCAACAGAATAAAAGTTTATTTTTAACCTGCCTATTAAAACAGAGCTCTGAAGTTATCTGATGGTAAAATTGCTTTTTGCCTATTTTCCCCACAATCTGCTTATTTTATAATATTAACTGCCCTGATTTTTTTACCACAGAGATACGGTTGCATACTGGTGCCTTGAACCCTTCCAGAATGTTGACTACCAGCTATACTAATTTCTCTGAAACCAGGAAATGAAGAATTTGAGTAATGAGAACTTAAAACTCTGAAAACCATAAAATATAAAGTTAAGGTATATGCCACCTGTGCAAGGCAAGCATAGCTCTGTCCTCTGAGTATTGCCCCAGTATTATTATTTTCTGTCAGTATTATTATCGGCAGATCATGCTATGCACTGTGCAAATACAGAACAAAACAGTCCTTACTCCTAGGGGTTTACAATCAAAGAGAAAACAGATGGCTACAGACAGAGAAGTAAAAGCCAACAATGAGACACTATTAGTCAGCATCATAAGTAGTGGTCAGCATGTCAATAACACAGATACTAGCACCCTAACCTTACAGATGATATAAAATTCTTCAGGGCAGAGCATGTGAGTACTGTAGAACAAGATCTAATACATTCCCTTTGCTAAAACAAAGCTCAGGTCTAGGTCCGGTGTAGGAAACAGGAGCGACGTATGCTTGGTGTACACTCATGGTAAGCCTATTCCAAATGAACCACCCCACACTTGCTAAATGATATCACGCCTTCATCCTTGCCAGAGAATTCCTTCTGAGACACTGTCTTAATCTACTACTAACTAATCCCTGGAGACCATTGCCATGGGTGGGAGGGCGGGCAGGGAGAGGGGCTCAACCTTATCTATGGTGGGGATCCCCTATAATTATTACTATAATAATAATAATTCATTGTATGTTTCTGTTAATGGTCAAATGTGCACATATAGATGTACAAGGAACAGCAAAGCAATTCATTTCATTCACAGATGCTGAATACATACATCTTTCATGGAGTGAGGAGAAGAGAGCTGCACTTTCACATCTTTTTTAGATCCCACTTTATGAACATTGTTTTAGTAGTCAATAAAAACTGAACAGGACTCCTTCTGAAACTCATTGGTGTTAATGCTGAATCTGTCAATGAGTGAAGTAGCTGCAGAGCAACATGAGGTGCTGAGGGAGCTATTTCTACAATTTTCCTATCACCTGTCAGCCGGAGTTTGAAGGGTGTATCAGAATCTTGAACCTGGTTCCCCTGCAGACTATTAGTAGCTCGTGCCATTGCTGCAGCAGTCAGTGCTTATGTGCAATGTCCATACTTCGTAAAACAAATAAATGAATACATCTTTTGGTGTCTTCTCAGCCAAAAATACCTGTGTTTTCCTCATCTAGCAGCTTATAGAATCTTTTTCAATTCCTTTTAAAACCGTAGGTATCATGCACTTGTATTTCTCATTTTGCATGATTATATACTTATTTCCAATCCATTGAGAACAGAATCTGTTGTATTACAAAGTTACCTAGAACCAGAAAGACCATAGGCCCATTATACTCGGAACTTTTTCATGTGTGCTTGCCTGATCCTGATATAACTATTTTGTGGTTCATACTGTTTTTCAATATGTTTCCTTGTTTTGTCTGGGATTTTACAGCTTACATCATATATTTGCACATAGTTATACACAAAGACACATTTTGGCATTCAAGTGGCTCCCAGTTAGTTAATTTTTCAGATAACTAATAAGCTGGCACCAAACATTTGCAGGCAGGAAGAATTTTAAACCTGTCTTTTAAACCGTGCACTTCAATATTTAGAGGTATATTTTCCAAAGGCCAACATCCCTCTTAAAGGTACAAGTGTCAACTACGAAATGTGAAAATCACTTTTTTGCAGGCACAAAAAAAATTGAGACCAGGCCTCAACCCTGCTGAAAATATATCGGATCAATATACTGAGAACAACCATTAGATAAATACGATTTCTTACAGATCCAGTAAAACCTGGACAGCTCCAAACAGGCTTCTCAAAGGATTTACCTCCCTCCAAAGTGACCTATCAGTTAGGCCCCTGGAACTTTTCTAGGCTACCTTAGGGATTATGGAGATCTCTAAGGTCTTCCTAAAGTCCTTTTCAAATAGAGCTCGGTAGAAAACTGTTTACCCATCCTGTGAGACTTTTCAAGATTTCAACATTTTTCCTCTTCTGAGTGGGACAAAAAGTCAAAATATTTTTCATAAACCAATCATCCAAACATTTTTTTTCTTTAGATTGGGTCAATTGAAAGGTTTTGTTTCAGTTTTAACCTTTTATTATTTGAAAGCATAAATGTACTATTTTAAAACAAAGTCATTTAAAATAAAAAAAAAAACAACTCTCCCTCCCCCCCCCAAAATGCTTTGAATTGGGAGATTTATCAAAATTGACCGTTTCCCACTACCAGTTTTGGTTTCAACAAATCAGCATTTTCTGACCAAAAACATTTAACTGTTAAGCTCCCAGCCAGCTCTATTTCTAAATTCTCTCTGCTCTCTCCCTTGGCCTAATCCAGACTCAGTGAGTTTTTTCCTGTTATATGATAACATTAAACTCTAACTGGTCAAACCAGTCAAATAAGAAAGACACTGCTCATGTTATTGAGAGGACCAGATGGCTCTGAGGATTGGTATAGGAATATAAAGCTTTTCACCGCCACATCACGGATATATATGAATCTTGCTCAGGTTGATAGTGACTAAAAGACCATCTCAAAAAAGCCATAAGATAGTAAAAACTAAGTCTAGAAGATTTGTGATATATACTGACTTGGCATTTATTAATGCATGGAAAATCTTCCCACATGAAGAGAGAGTGAAAAGATAGAAACTGTTACTTCAGAGAGGAGATGTATACTTTGATCATGTCCCTTCTTATCTAAGAAATTAATAATATAAAGAAAGTAGATCAGTAACTTCGAATCCTCCCTCATGACACAAGAGAAAGGGGAAATTCAATGGAATTTAAGGTGGTAAATTCAAAAATGATAAAAGGAAATACTTTTTCATATAATGCAATTAGCTTTTGAAACTAATTGAGACTAAGAGTTTAGCAGGATTCAAAAAAGTGCTAGATATTTATATGGCTAATAAGAAGATCCATAGCCATACACAAAGTAAAGAAGAGTTTTGAAAGAAATACCTCTCTCAAGAATTGGCATACAAACCAGCCTGTAATTGGGGGTTGAGAAGAAATTTTCATGAGGGCAATTTATCCCACAACTGCCTACTGGAGGGGTTCTTAATCTGAAGGAAGTGGTATTGGACAATCTCTGAGAAACAGGATACTGGGCTAGAGAGACCACTGGTAGAAACCAGTATGTCAATTCCTATGTTCCTAACGTTGTTTGCAATCATAGCAGTGAGGCTAAGAACTGAATGAGGCATGGAAAATAACTGGCCTCTTTAACCACCCCAAGAGATGACTTCCCAAAGGTCAGGCATGTTGAGGAACATTGGCAGGGCAACACTCTTCTGCTGTCAAGTCTGTACACCTGTTCTGTGGACAGTCAGAAGGAATCAATCTCTTGGGCAGCTATCAGTCTGGAAACTTTCATGAACATTATATTCATTTGCATTTAAAACTGCAAAGAAAAGAGCTTAGGAAAAACAGAAGCTCCCACAGTGTGGGTTTTTTTGTTTTGTTTTTTTGTTCTTGGAGAATTGTTTTGCATACGGCCAGTCAAGGTGAGAAAGAGACTCTTTGGGAGATATTTCAAAAGTATAACAGAACTTATAAAATACTTTCTTCTTCATTTGGTTGTCTTAGGGTTAATGATAGTGGCAATTGTATATGTGTTTTAAGGGCAAAAGAGATGACTTATTTCCTTAGGACTTAAAACACATAGGTTTATTTCTTTAACACTGTTTTTCCAGCAGCTCCACTGTGCAGTTTTAGCAAAACTTTCCTTCCCCAATCAAAGCCCCAGAGACAGCCTTTAAACTTTCCATCTCAACATTTACAGGCTGAGTGCTTTTGCTAACCATTTCATCCTCCAAAACATCTAGTCTCTCATCAAGTTTTGTTCATCTTGATGCAGGCTTGCATCAATTTTTACCCACAGCTTGTTCTCCAGGGATTTAATAGCTGACAACATAGTTCTCAAGAAGATGTTGGGGTAAAATGCATTTCAGGAGAAAAAAATTACGTTATGAATAGCAACGTTTCAGGAGATGAGAAAGTGTCTTGTATTGAGTGTGTAGTCTCCCTTTTATATGGATTTACTTTTAAAGTCTTTATCCCAAGCTCTAGGTGCTTGTAAAAAATATCATAGTACATTAATCTACCCAACCCTCTCTTAAACCAATCCTATTTCTTCTAATAAACCACACATCAAATCCATTTATTACAAAAAAATGACCTCTGTAATACTCTCTTGAATCAGGGAAAGCCTGGACAGTCTTACACCATTACCCAGAGGAAATAAGATCTGGGTTCTGTTAAAACAAAATAGACACAAAATAGACACAAGCTAGAAATTCTAGAATCCAAAACCACAAGCTCCCAAACCTATTATTGTCTCTTCCATTTTAAAACAGCGAGGTGATACCTCACACACTTCTGATTGCAATTATGGTTGTATCCCAACCTATTTATGGTCTTTTTGGTCAAAATTGAAAAAAAGGATCTACCACAACTACCACACTGCAAACATGAGTAATGCATTCTGGTGCCACTCCCTCAACTATGTCACAATTGTATAATTCCATCCTATAAATAGACTCATAGACTCATAGACTTTAAGGACAGAAGGGACCATTATGGTCATCTAGTCTGACCTCCCGCATGATGCAGGCCACAAAAGCTGACCCACCCAATTTCCCTTATCTCAGCTGTTGAAGTCTCCAGATTGTGATTTAGAGACTTCAAGTCGCAGAGAATCCTCCAGCTTGCGACCCCTGCCCTATGCTGCGGAGGAAGGCAAAAAACCTCCAGGGCCTCTGCCAATCTACCTTGGAGGAAAATTCCTTCCCGACCCCAAATATGGCGATCAGTAGAACCCCGAGCATACAGGCAAGATTCTCCAGCCGGACCCACATTTTACCAGCGATGGCAAGTTATTGCCTAATTGACTAAAATCACATTATCCCATCAAACCATTCCCTCCATAAACTTATCTAGCCTAATCTTGAAGCCAGAGAGGTCTTTCGCCCCCACCGTTTCCCTCGGAAGGCTGTTCCAGAATTTCACCCCTCTGACGGTTAGAAACCTTCGTCTAATTTCAAGCCTAAACTTCCCCACGGCCAGTTTATATCCATTTGTTCTCGTGTCCACATTAGTACTGAGCTGAAATAATTCCTCTCCCTCCCTGGTATTTATCCCTTTGATATATTTAAAGAGAGCAATCATATCCCCCCTCAGCCTTCTTTTGGTTAGGCTAAACAAACCGAGCTCCTCGAGTCTCCTTTCATAGGAAAGGTTTTCCATTCCTCGGATCATCCTAGTGGCCCTTCTCTGTACCCGTTCCAGTTTGAGTTCATCCTTTTTAAACATGGGAGACCAGAACTGCACGCAGTACTCCAAATGAGGTCTCACCAGCGCCTTGTATAACGGAAGCAGCACCTCCTTGTCCCTACTAGAAATACCTCGCCTAATGCATCCCAAGATCGCATTAGCTTTTTTCACAGCCACGTCACATTGCCGGCTCATAGTCATCCTGCGATCAACCAGGACTCCGAGGTCCATCTCCTCCTCCGTCACTTCCAACCTATGCGTCCCCAGCTTATAACTAAAATTCTTGTTAGTCATCCCTAAATGCATCACCTTACACTTCTCACTATTAAATCTCATCCTATTATTATTACTCCAATTTACAAGGTCATCCAAGTCTCCCTGCAGAATATCCTGATCCTTCTCCGAATTGGCAATGCCTCCCAACTTTGTGTCATCTGCAAACTTTATAAGCCCACTCCTACATTCGGTTCCGAGGTCAGTAATAAATAGATTAAATAAAATTGGACCCAAAACCGAACCTTGAGGAACCCCACTGGTGACCTCCCTCCAACCTGACAGTTCACCTTTCAGTACTACGCGCTGCAGTCTCCCCTTTAACCAGTTCTTTATCCACCTCTGGATTTTTATATCGATCCCCATCTTTTCATCCAAATGTGTATGGCATTGTACTATCAGCCAGAAAAACAGTGAATCAATAACTTCTTATTGCACAGCTTGGACTGGCTTATTCCAATTAGCCAGAATTTGGCAATTTTCTGTCATAGTTATTTTATAAAAAATGCAGCTTCTGCAAAATCAATTTTTCCCAGGAAAAAAGTTGTAATTTTGCTGATTTTTTAAATTTATTTTTTGCATTTTTTCTCTTTCTATGGGCTGGGCCACTGGGCTTTCCTGGAAAATCAATTTTGTTATTGTTCTTTGTGGCATGGGCTCTGTGGCCAGACTACGTGTCCCATGATGCATCATGGTCTCTCTTCTGGTTGAACCACGATGGTGCACCATGGGAGTCCCATAACCATCATGATTATGGCTACGATTTGGTCACAGAGGTCGCAGAAGTCATGGAATCTGTGACTTCCAGCTACCTCTGTGACATCACCCTGTGGTGGTTGGGAGCTGCAGGGTACACCACCATGTTGTTCAGACTGGAGAGACTGCTTCCCTTAATAACCTATATACCTGCCTTGGGATCACCAGGGTGGGAGCTTTCCTCTGGATTGGCTGAACTCTGAAGCTAACTGATGACTCATTTCTCTCAAGCAGGCTCAGAGGTAACTCAGGGATGAGTCATCACAGGAAGTAGTAGGATATGTGGTGCCATAAACTACCATGGAGACAGGCAGGCCCAGCACTTTTTCTCTTTTTTGCCATCCCCTTCCCAGTGTAAAAGGATTTGAATAATAAATTTTAATATAATGGATACAGGAAATTCTCTCTCCTTAATGAAAGTTCCAACTGTGCAATGTTGTCAGTTGATTCAGGGCTGTGACACCACCAAACCACCCAACTGTCTGATCAGAACATGGCTTTGGGCAATCAGTGTCTCCAGCAGACTCTAATATGACACAAAGCAGCTTCCTCTTATTCCAATCATGCCCTCTTCTATTTTTCAATCGCTTTGATTAAAATAAGCAGTTGATCTTTTTATCCTTGTGGTTATCAGAGTGCACACAGTATCACAGCTTGCACGGCACATGATAGCTGTTATAGTATAATGCCAGTGACAATATCTGAGTAACAACCTTTAGTATAGTCATCTTTAATTATCACTTGGGTCTTCTTGTTATTTGTTTTCCTCTTATTCTGGATCTTGGCTCTTGTGATAATTAAATTAAATTAAATAATATGTTTCTATAGTCAGTGACTGAATTATCCTAATACTGCTTTAAGTAATACAAATTGAGCAAAATTAAATGTGGAATCTATATTATTTTAATATCAATATTTTCTCTGTACAGGTGTTGATCAAATTAAACAGAGGATGAAATGTACAAGTAATTGAATTAGGTGAAAATCACAATATACAGTAAAACTTTATGCTTTATAATGAGGGTTTTTATTTTTGGGAGAGAAATGTTGTAATGACACTGCTTCTATCTTTTCCATTTTAAAAACAAAGGGAATAGGATGAGACTTGAAGGAAGAAGAAAGAGTGCAGGTGGAAGACAATACTTCAATTTGGCAAAACCCATGAACATGTACTTAAGTCCATTTCTATTCAGTAAAGCACTTACTTTTGTTGAACAGGGATGGACATCATGTGCTAGCTATTTTCTTAGCTACTGTTTCATTGCTGTTGACATAAATAGGATTAAAATAATAGCTATTAGCAGTAATTTCAATCGACCTCACATTCTAGATTCCTGTATGGTGAAGATTCTGGTCAATACCCAAACCTTCAATCCAGAATGGACTTAGGGGTTAAAGAAAGAAGGGATCTTTACCTGGTAACCATACATTTGTTTTTGCTCAGGTTGGATCTTTAACTTTTTATTATTGACCTCTGTTTTCCAGACATTAACGTACCTTTGCAGAAGTATGGGCTTTTTAAACAAGAAAAGCCAACTGCTGGGATGTGTGAACACCCCTGTCCAAATGTGCAGATACCCATCCCTTTCTATTTAAGGAAGCATGGGAACAAATGGTTTGATTCCTGTGTTTGGGAAGAGACCTGGCAGCTCATGCAACAGCCAGTCTCCTAGCACCTTCAAGAACTTGCTTCTAAAAGATATCCTATTCGCATATTCAGCACATCCTTCTCTTACCCGTTTTTCAGCCACTTTCAGGATTATGGCAATAGAACTTCATAAGTACCAGCCTTGTTCAGTAGACCAGGAAGTGCACATTTGCCAGCTGTGACTGGACACATGTTTTAAGAGACAATATTATTCCCTGGAAAACTTAAGAAAAATCCACATTTGTTTAAATCCCACACTACACATCAGATTTGGTTTGTGAATGTAGTCAAATTTCTTTATGAATTGTGAGCAACAGCCATAGTCTGACTTTCATGTGAAACCTTGGATTTGCTTATTAACAGCTGTAATACTTAAGAAGCATTTCCTTGCAGGTATAAAACCACACTCATTTACGATAATAAAATAAGTCATGAAGGTTGCTGAGAAGCAATATTATCAAGGAATCAATCACATCTTTGTTTTTCCCTTTCTGCTAGAGACAAAATGAGAATGCAATAAAATCCACAACACAAGGAAAATTAAGATGTGTTTGGTAAACTAATTAGTCCTCCAGCTCTGCAAATGTAGGTACATAAACAATTACTTTATACAGCAAATGATGAGAGTTTGGATAGCCTCAGTATAATCCTCACTGGCTACAAAATGGTATAAATCTCACAACTCCCACCCATTCACTGCTATCCATAGTCTGGCCAGACAGCAGGAATTGTGAGGCTAGCAATGATTTACACAGGTAGGGCCTGTGTGCTAAGAAAATGACTAAAGAAGGGCAGGGGTGTTTTTTTTTTCTAGCAAACAGTTTATTCTCCCAATAACTAACTAACTAACTAATTTTTTTTTTAAGTAGTTTTGGTCAACCTGGAACTATTTGAAAATTTGACACAATAGTTTCAGCCAAGGAAACCTTCTTTTTCAGAGTAAGTTGCTCTCTTCCTCCAAATCAGGCAGAAATAAGATTTGAATTTACACCTCCCCACCCCCAAGTGAGTGCTTTAATCACTCTATCTCTGGCACAGTGAATATCTATTACTAAAAAGTGAAACAACTTAAATAGGGGAGATGTAGAACCCTCTACTGCAAAATAGCCGGTAGCCTGGTGATTACAGTACTCATCAGAAGGAGGGGAGACCTGAGTTCAAGTCCCTGCTCCAGACTAGGTATTCAAACCTGAGTCTCCTGCATCCTAGTAAGTGCCCTTCCCACTGGCCCAGAGATCAGGACCACATGGAAATATGTTATAGAGATGAAACCAATGAGGTTCCTTAGAAATGCAATAGATCTCTATACAAGTTTCCCCAAAAACCTATATGGACAGATGTTCAAATAGTATAAATTGGTGCAGCTTCATTGAGTCAATGGTCCTATGTCAGTTTATGTATAAGAATTTAAGAGCATGATATCCTCCTTTCTGTAGATATTTTGGAAATATAGAATTGTAGATTAGGGACATAATTTCATGTTAACAGGGGAGGGTGTTTCAAAACCCATAGAAATGTTATAATTTGCTATTAAATTCCACAGAACTCTTTCATAATGAGGGACAGTCTAGAGCACATCAATACTCTTGTTTGGATAGACCCCCATCATGTCTCTGTGATCCTTGGGTATGCAGCCCCCTTCTTATAAATAGCTTCCCTTCTATAGATTCTCTACCAACAGGTGGGTTGGGGATGATCCTGGGTGAAGGAGCTGGGGAGGGGACCAATGGAGAAGCATTGCAAGTAGTAGCTGCCACATCAGGAATTGACAGGTGGGACCGGGAGATTGTGGGTAGGTCAGAAAACTGACAATGGCCCACACCTTTGGACGAGGGAAGGGGGAGAATGTAAGAGGGTCATTTTTTTGAGGGGGGGAGCCGGAGGGCAGAGAGATAAAGATGGATGTATACATCTTCAATTCCTCAAAGTAAACAGCATACTGCTCCAATGTGCTCAACTGTCTGAATGCTTCTATTTTTCTTTTCCATGAAGTTTAAGGCTATGTGACTATGCTATCAATCCCAAAACCTCTTTCTCTGTATATTGCTTTATGTTGCCTGGTTATACTAATAAGTGATGTATTCCATCAATCTCCCGCTAAACAAGAAACTTCAGTTTAGCCCACCTATCAGGGAAAGAATCTGTGATAAAATGTTTATTAGTAGTGCTGGTACAAACACTTGCAATAATTAATCAGGCTCTACAGTGTGTGGTTGTTGGTGGCCTGTAATATATAGAAGGTCAGATTAAATTCTGGATTTAAATTTTATGATTAAATTATATGCAGAATGGAAGGGTGACATCCTGGCCTCATTCAAGCCAATGAGCGAATTAGCGCTTTGCCCTTGATTTCAATGGAGCCAGGATTTCACACCCTATGTAATGACACTACATTTTTCCACAGATGTCATAGATTCCATCATTTTCTTGGCATCTGAGAAAATGTTTGACACTGGGCATTGACAGATTAGGGAACGGTAGGGTATGTAAACATTATCAGCAGTGGTTTCATAGGCAGCAATAAAAATCCATCCATTTGATTTGCAGCTTTTTCAAATATTATTGTATTCTGTAGAATATGCTTTCATTTTCTTAAAAGGGGAATATAGCTCCAGTCTTTTTGGTTGAGGATGGAAATGCATTCATTTGTATGGTGTATCTTACTAAAGCTGGTGTCAAACAGAAAAAAAATACTGATAGCATGAACAAAGGAAAGAAAGCTATCTAGTCTTAAAGGGATGTTACTTTCAAATTTCACTTGAGGCTATTTAGATGATTTTTTTTTTGAGGAAATTCAGACCACAAATATCCAAACTATAACAGTTGTTTAAAACAAAGTGTATTACACTACAGTAGAGTATTATTATTCGTTATTTTTTATTACCATAGGTCTTAGGAGCCCCAATCAAGGGCCAAGTCCTCATTTTGCTAGGCGCTGTACAAGCAGAACAAAAAGGATGGTTGTTTGGCTAGGACTCTAAGAAATCAAGTAAAAAATAAATCCCACTCTATCCACCCCAGCCATGTTTCTTCCTTAACACAAATAAAAAGGAAAACAAATTCCACAGATTTGGCTGAAATTAGAATTACTTTTACTGAAAGGCATCATTGTACATTTTCTGTTTTCCTTTACCCAGTGTTTTATACTGAAGTAAAGAGCATGGTGTAGTATTGCTTTAAAAAAACAGCTTCAAAAAGGATAATTACATCTCTCTTCAGGACAGGTGGATAACTAAAATGCATTGTCGTTATTGAAGAATTTGCTTGTGTATCGGCAAATCTTATTTTGAGAGGAAGAGAAGGGTTATTTTTCTAATATTCAATATTGTACTACTTCACACTGCCAAAATAAGATTGTTCAGGTGGATGCTGGGTAAGACAAGAACTGATAAACTATGTAATGAAATGGTATGAACCATGATGTAGGTAACTCCCCTCATGGAAAAGCTGAGGGAGTATCAGTTGAGATGATTGATCATGGGAGAGAACGGGATGTGGGATCTGTTTGTCAGAGAGTGAAAGATCTAGTAGTCACATGACAAAAGACCATGAGAAAGACCCAGACAAAAGTGGTTTTACATGCTGAAGGAGGACAATGAGAAAGTCAATATCAGCCTGTAAGATGCATTCAACAGAAATGCTTGGAGATGAAAAACAAGAGTGGCCAACCCCAACTAATGGCACAAGGCAAAGGTGAAAAAGAAGATTAAGAGATAGATTCAATATTGTATGTGTATATATATATATTTATAATACATTCACCTTTATAAGATCATATATATGCATACACATTATGTAAGCCAAACTGGAAAAAGATAGACACTAATGAGCACACATTGTTAAAGAATTGACCTATTGTACTGTCAGTACAACTCAACAAATCTGGTTTCCAAGAAGATACACTGCTTCAAAACCTATCAGATCACCTCTCAGTCAAAAAGTACAGAACTTTGCAAATCACACTGAGTACATTCTATTAACTAAGAAAATGGGGCAATCAATATGTCTGATTTAGATTAAGTAAAATACAACCAAAATAGAATTTGAAAAACACTAATTGAGGTTAATGTTGGCTGTGGCCTGAAAGACAGACCTGCAAGATACAATTCCATGCTATTCAGATGATAAGCATTCATATGTGGAAAAGTGTAAAGAAAAGATGTTTATGGTGATGCTACATTTATGATTACTGACAGTATATCTTTAAGTACATGTTAGGAAATAATGGTTTAATAAGATAAAGGCTTTTCAACAAAACTTCTATGGCAACATGCAGGAACAGTACATTTCTTTCACTGTCAAGGAACTTTCCCATCTGTCTAACTGATCCAAAACAATCTGACATGTACAAAAAGTTCAGCCATATGTGATACTGAATGTGATATTGTAAATAAAAAAGTCACTTTAAAAATGAGCTAGACATTTAAAAATTAACAAGTTGCACAAAACACAATGGGTCAGATCTGTGTGTCCAGCTGAGCAGTTCTCAGTTCAGGACTCAAGAGTGTTGGGAGAAAGGTGACTGTACACCTTTTTTTGCATTATTCTGATCCCTGGAGTAGTTTGGCCCTCAAAGTAAGACAAGTCAGCCTCAGGGTTACTCTAAATTATGCTGGCTGGTAATGGTGGCTCAGGAACTGTTACCCTGCCCTAAGATCACCAAAGCCCACAGCATGCTTCAGCAATGCTTCCCCTTCTAACCAGGGGCTCCCCCATACCAGAGGAATCCTGGTAGGGAAGGTTTTTGACTCTTTGTGCCATCACAATCTGTCTATATACAATTTTGGCCTATTTAGTAATAACTTGATGTCCTTTCTCCAATTCAGAGCTCTAATGTATGTCCATGAAGTTGGATGAATAGAAGAGCAGAAGAATAAGCTACCCCTTATGTGTCATGTTTAACAACACTAATTAAATGGCCAAACCTTTTCTAACTAGCCTTTAAAAATAAATAGCTATTGCATCATTAGTTTAACCGTTTTTTTTTTTTTAGTAACTTAGCTTTGCTGCACACAAGCCATATTTTGAATCAGATTGCATTTATCCTGGTCATCATCAAAAGAAGATTATTAAGTCTGCTCCAGATATAGTAAAAACTGTATTCTGTTTTACTTAAAAATATTTGCCAATTAGTTTAACATACTCAATTGCAGCATCAAAAGTGTTTAGCCATTTCTAAGTGTCTTGGAAGTAGAGTTTGATGATTCTCAGTGGCCATTTTCCTAAATCAATAAGATTACAAAGTTGTAAACCTAGTTGTACAAGAATAGTTCTATTTGAATTTTCCAGGAAGTTGTATATGTAGTTTTAATTAAGGGTGTGGGTTTGGGTGGGTATTTCTCTTAGGTGTCCATATGATTTTACACAGTAAAATATTTTAAGCAATATATAGTACATGTTAAATTTCAGAATTTGTGTTTATGTGTGAGCTGCTATTGTTAGTCAATAACATGATTTCTAAATCTGTCCCCTTTTCTAACTGGCATGTTAGATACAATTACTGAGAATAATGCTATCTTAAGAACTCAGAATACAGTGTGAAGCTGAACCAGCACCTGAAAACTAAATGGAAAAGTGGATCCAATCAGTTTATCAATATGAAAATAGACCTTAACTATGCCACCTCTAGAAATATTAAGTTATTTCAAGGTAATGGCAAGCTAAATAATTAAAACTCTGACCTTTTCCAATGTTCACACCACTGAGTGTGAAACCTCTCACATTACATTTTACTGTGTTTCTCATGGATTAGGTCATACGGTTTGAAAGCCTAGAGCTAAGAAAATGTACATCCTTTTATCTGCTGGGGTCAGTATGTGTGGAAGGGAAGGAATACTGTATCAGAGCCTAAATATAAATGTGGAGCTAGGTTTTTTTTATTTGTTTTTGTTTTTTATTTTGGGTCACGAAAGTTGACCAATTTAAATTTTTCCCCAAAAATGAATGGTTCATCAAACTTTTCCCCTGCCCCAAATTATTTTAATCTTTTTTTAAAAAAAATCCCAAACTAACTCAGAATCTAACCCTTCAGTAACTATTTAATATGCATGTATAACCCCGACCTGGTCTTGGTGGGTGGGATTGAACCTAGGACTTCTGGAGCTAAATGCATTAGTCTCTATTGCATGATCTAAAAGCCACATGGCTGTTAGCTAAGGCTGTAGCAGACTCATTAATCTTGAAGTGATCTTGGTGTCACTGGATGGGGACATAGCACCACACCCAAAAGATGTTTGGTTTACACATGCACAGTGAAAAGGAGAAAGACAGGAACATAAGAACAGCCATACTGAGTGAGACCAAATGTCCATGTAACCCAGTATCCTATCTTCCGACAGTGGCCAATGTCAGATGTCCTAGAGGGAATAAACATAACAGGTAATCATCAGGTGATCCATCCCCTGTCGTCCATTCTCAGCTTCTGGCAAAGAGAGACTAGGGACACCATCCCTGCCCACCCTGGCTAAAAGCCATTGATGGACCTATCGTCCATAAGTTATCTAGTTCTTTTTTGAACCCTGTTATGGTCTTGGCCTTCACAATATCCTCTGGCAAGGAGTTCCGCGGGTCACCTGTGTTTTGTGTAAAAAAAAAAAAAACACTTCCTTTTATTTGTTTTAAACCTGCTGCCTATTCATTTCATTTGGTGACCCCTAGTTCTTGTGCTATGAGAAGGAGTAAATAACACTTCCTTATTTACTTTCTCTACACCAGTCATGATTTTATAGACCTCTATCATATTTCCCCACTCCACCCTCCACCCCCGGTCATCTCTTTTCCAAGCTGAAAAGGAAAGGAAAGTTTCACTTTCAAACTTCCAAGGGAATATTAAATAACAGTAAGAATTTAAAAAGTATCTTGAGAAAGAACTCCCCCTTTTAAAATATCACTGCTGAGGATAAAAGTAACTCCGCTAAGAAAGAACAGCCTGAAACTTTGTCTGAATTAAAATTAACTTTATTGCCACTAAACACAACATTTTAAAAAAAAATCCATGTGATCAAAAAGTCTCCGTAGGGTAAAAAAAATCCTTTCCCAACAGGATGCAGACATTTTTTTCCTCAGTGGTTCTACTGAGAAGAAACAGGTTCCTGCCTGATGCACTAATGACAACTACTACTGAATAAAAGAGGTCTGCATTCCTGACAAGTTCCTGTAGTCAATAACTAGTCAAATCCTCATTCTAAAACTAAAATAAAAAAATATGAATTTATTTCCATCCAACACCCCTACATGCTAATTTGCGCTCAAGTTATTTTCACCAGAAGGGAGGGTTTGATGGAAGAAATACCAGTTGCCTTTCCCATCTCTGGACTGTGTCACGGGGACACCTTCGACAAGTCAATTAACGTCCCTGTGCCTCATTTACTCCATCTGTAAAATAGGAATACAGATTATTTCTATACTTTTGTAAAATGTGAGGTCTATGGATGAAAAGTTCTCAGTATTATTTTCATTATCATCTTCTGCAATGAAATGCTATCCATAGTAGTAATTTCCAAAGTAGATGGTGCCATTACTGGTCCATTAGCAGCTCTCGGGTTTGAATTCAACTACTATCTGCACAATTTCAAAATATAACATATGATGCCTGTATCAGATGTTCTTAAAATATAAATGTTATGCATGGTTGCTAAGGTTAGCTTCTGTTTCAAAAAATGCCTAATAGCTTATTTGCTTTGAAGAAAACATGAAAATCTATTCTAGTTCTATTAAGTTAAATTCCAAAACAGTGAACAGCTGAATCTTTTCACATTTTTATTTGGCATGAGTATATTTGCCAGTTTTAACTGTTTCCCATGTAAAGAACACAGGAAAGCAATTCTATGGGTAATTTACTGGAGTTTAAAAGATGGAGAATCATTTGTATAATCTCCACTCCACTCCACCCTACCTTTTCTTTTTAGAAATTTTGACTATTTCTTCAATAAACACTAGTCTGAAAAATGCAACTTTAATTATAGCAGCCATACACAATCATTGCCTCGTATTACTGATTATCACAAATGTTGATTTTTACTGTGAAATGCTGTGTTATACTGATGTAGCTCCATTTGATTTAAAGAGATGAAACAGATACATGGTGACATACTGCAAACTTTTATAGTAAATGCAAAAGAGAAGGATGCAGAATTGTCCAATTCCTGTGTGCAACCACAAAGAGTTGTTTTTTGAGACAAAGTGTGGTGTGTCTCAGTTTGTTTTCTAAGGACGGGAGAAGTCCAGTAGACTTATTGTAGACTTGCTAGCATTGTGAATCCCCATTTGCCTAGAGAAGGATGCAGTTAAATATGTTTTGATGAAAGTTTATTTTTAAAGAGATCAGTAAGATCTGCTTCTTTAGAGAACGGAAGTGCTAATCCTTTTGTAAACAATGATTCAAGCTTGATATTTTTAATATAATTTTAAATTGAAATACACTTTGTTTTGTAATGTTCTTACTCGTTATGGTGCCCTTACATTGTATCATCATTTTTATAGAAGCAAGACATTGATGAAAGACAACGCACTATGGAACGAAATATCCTTTGCAGGTCATGCTTTCATGCAGTCCTTTGCAGGTCACTGCTTTTACACCAGTTTATTAGAAATGTGTCAGTGAGGGGCCTGAATTAGCAGCACTTTCACCTCTGGGCCAAGAAGACATGAGGACTTGGGCTTATGCCCATTGATAGGACAATAACATGCAGGAAAAGTTCTTTTATTTTCAGATGTCCTTTAGATGAGATATTAAACTGAGTTCTCTTGAAGCTGTCCTGATGGAAGTTAGAAGCATGATCCAAAATTTCCAAACTTGCATGCCTAAGGTGAAACAGCTATATCCAGATGGCTTTAGGTACCAAACTTTTCCCAGCTACATTTGAAAATATTGTGGATGGTGCTATGCCCTGATGTGTTGGCCAACCATAACAGAAGAGATTTTAATATCCAGTTATGTTTGTGTTATATTGCTGAAGCACAGAATGGCTGTCCAATTTGCCTGCAGTCATTACAGAAATACTATCTAATGCTTTTCAATGCCCGAAGTATAATAAATGCACTACAAATCATATTTTGTTCTATATATATATATATATTTGTTCTATAAATAACATGCTCACACTTAATAACATATTTTGTTATTAAGGATTCCTAAAGTGCTTAAAAATCTAGACTATCCATAGGAATCCCTATGGAGGGAGAGGAATTATTTCAGCTCAGTGCTAATGTGAACACGAGAACGAATGGATATAAACTGGCCGTGGGGAAATTTAGGCTTGAAATTAGACGAAGGTTTCTAACCGTCAGAGGGGTGAAATTTTGGAACAGCCTTCCGAGGGAAACGGTGGGGGCGAAAGACCTCTCTGGCTTCAAGATTAGGCTAGATAAGTTTATGGAGGGAATGGTTTGATGGGATTACGTGATTCTAATCAATTAGGCAATAACGGCCATCGCTGGTAAAATGAGGGTCTGGCTAGAGAATCTTGCCTGTATGCTCGGGGTTCTGCTGATCGCCATATTTGGGGTCGGGAAGGAATTTTCCTCCAGGGTAGATTGGCAGTGGCCCTGGAGGTTTTTCGCCTTCCTCCGCAGCATAGGGCAGGGGTCGCAAGCTGGAAGATTCTCTGCGACTTGAAGTCTTTAGATCATGATCTGGAGACTTCAACAGCAGAGTTAAGGGAAAGTCGGGGGGTCAGCTATTGTGGCCTGCACCATGCGGGGAGTCAGACTAGATGACCATATTGGTCCCTTCTGACCTTAAAGTCTATGAGTCTATGAGTCTATGAGTCATTCACTACTGAAATGCAGAGTGGCTGCTGTTCAACAGTTCACAGCAACATCCCACTTCCTTGCTTATACTGTAGTGAGGAAAATGTTGTATCCATCTGAGATTACAAGGAGAATTAGGAAGATAGAAGATAGTCACTCAGGAGATCTGGGGAATAAAACTCCTAATCTTGTGAAAAGTGCAACAGGATATTTAGTGACTTCAAATGGTTAATAACTCGGTTTTACATCTCATCCAAACAGAAACACCTACAACATCACAGTGTCCCCTAAATAGTTCTGTAGTGACTCAAGACGAAGAGCATACCTATTTAATCTAGACCAAACCTAAGTATTCATAGCTGAGCACCTATCCAATCTGAATCCAGCTGCCTCTGCTTCGGTTGTGACACTTGTAGGATGGGTCGGTCACACACTATGATCTATCCTGATTCATGTTTGAAATAGCTTTAGAAGGAAGCATAGCGTTTACAGGACTACAGGTAATACTGTGAAACAGATCAAACAAAACATGTCTGCTCATAGGCATTCTCCTATGCATAAACATACTTACTGAGTTTTAGCAATTATATTTAGAAGAAACCCAGATACAGGGATTCCAAATTTCCAAAGAAACTAGTCTCTAAGATAAACAAACCTCTCAGGTCAGATTGCATCTAACAAACACTAATCACTTTTTGTATGTGGATAAATCTCATTAATCGTCCTGCTTTCTTTAACAGTTTTATTTGTCTACAGCATCAAAATGACTAACGGTCACAGAAAAAAAATTTAAACAAGGAAACACTGAAAATAAATAAAATACACAAATAAAAATGAGCAGTATAAATGTGAGATATTGGTCAAGTTAAATTTCATGAGTTAAACTGCTCCTCTTAAATGGTAAATGTCAGAAGTTTGACCATATTCACTGTATGTGAGAAAATATATTTGATGGTATTTTGATATGATGTGTTCTCCACTCCATTTCTGTTACATCAAAGATGCTGTGTTTGCTGTCCCAGGTGCTATCATTTTCCTATTTGATCCACACCAGTCAATTCAGTTACTGGTGTTTAAATGATAGTTTACAGCAATATGTCCCAACAATAAAAGCTATAGTGAGATAGGCAGCTGGGCATATCCTGATAGCATGGATGACTTTTTATAATCAATGCCATAGAAATGCATATTTATTAATTTTTAGCTGCAAAATCTGAGTCAGGTACTTCATTTCATAGGTATCTTCTTTGGCAGCCCATTTTCTGTGCTGCATTTGAAAAGAATTTGTAACATGGTTATATGCAACAGCTTGGGAGTACAAAACAGTATTTTTTTCTTGAGTAATATTCTTTACCATATTTTAAACTATCAAAAGAGAAAAAAAAATCCCAAAGGGCAGCATTTGACAACATTAAATAACTTCTTGAGTTAGTTGTTTTGTAGAATGGCTTTGCCTACCAGATCAATATTCTGAAGTGAAGTATGGTTCCCTGCTGACTTGACTTTTGCCTTCACCTTCTTCCTCTAACCATCAGCCCCATGGCACACAGTATGCATTGTTCACTACTTCTGCAATAAAGTAGCTAGGTCAACATTATTCTACTTGACATTAATGAACAATCATAGACAGACTCTGACTATTTGCAAACAGGGATAAAATGTTAATAGTATGTCCTTATTGTGTTTTACAACACACCACCGTTGCACGTTATGTTTAATTTGATGGTATAGAATTGTGTATCAAATACGTGTAGCAAGGTGCAAAAAAAGGAGGGGCACATGAATAACTTACACTTTTTACCCATTGTACTTTTAGTAGCTTTATTTTTTTCTTATTTTCATAGGACATAAAATACATGTATCATTTGTGAAATACTTAGATACCCTATTTATACAGTTGTTTTTAGACTAAATACTATAATTACAATGGCTTATTTTTATTATATTGTATTATATTCTAGGAAGGACTGGTAGCATCACTTAAGGTAAATCAACACTTCCCATTCAGAAAATCACAGAAATGTATGGCGGGAAGGGACCTTGAGAAGTCGCCTAGTCTAATGCTCTGCGTGGAGGCAGATCAAGTATACCAAGACAATCCCTGACATGTGCTTGTCTAACTTGTTCTTAAAAACCTCCAATGACAGGGATTCCACAATCTCCCTTGGAAGATTATTGCAGAGCTTAACTATCCTTATAGTTAGAAAGATTTTCCTAATGTTTAACTGAAATCTCCCTTGCTGCAGATTAAGCCCATCTCTTCTTGTGCTACCTTCAGTGGATATGGCTCTTTGTAACAGCTAGAGTGACCAGATAGCAAGTGTGAAAAATCAGGACAGGGTGGGGGGTAATAGGTGCCTGTATGGGAAAAAGCCACAAAAATCAGGACTGTCCCTATAAAATCGGGACATCTGGTCACCCTAGTAACAGCTCTTAACATATTTGAAACTGTTCACACTTAACTGTTATCTAGTTCCCCACCCCATTGTCTTTTCTCAAGATTAACATGCATAGTGCTTTTTAAAAATCATTCTTCAGAGGCCTGGTTTTCTAAATCTTTTATAAGTTTTGTTGCTCTTCTCTCAACTCTCTCCAGTTATTCCCTATTGTGCATTTGATTTTTCCTTCCAAAGTGAAGTATGTTGCACTTGCCTTTACTGAATATCATCTTGTTGAATTCAGACCAATTCTCCAATTTATGAAGGTCTTTTTGAAGTCTAATCATGTCCACCAATCGGCTTGCAACACTTCCCAGTTTCATGTTATCTACAGATTTTGTAAACATACACTGCACTCCTTTATTCCAATCATTATTGAAAATATTGACTAGTACTAGGCCCAGGACCAAGCTCTGCAGTACCTCACTAGATATGCCTTCCCAATTTGACAAATACAGTCTTTCAACCAGTTGTGCACCCACCTTATAGCAATTTCATCTAGACCACATTTTTCTAATTTGCTTATGAGACTATCATGTAGGACAAAAGGCTTAAAAAAAAATCAAGATATAGCATGTCTACAGCTTCCCCTTATCCACCAGGCCAGTAACCCTGTCAAACAAGGAAATTAGATTGGTTTAGCATGATTTGTTCTTGTTCTGACAAATCCACGCTGGCTATTACTTATAACCCTATTATCCTCTAGAAGCTTACAAACTGATTATTTAATAATTTGTTCCAGTATCTTTCTGGGTATTGAAGTTAGGCTGACTGATCTATAATTCCCCAGGTCTAGTTTGTTCCCCTTTTAAAAATAGGTACTATGTTTGCCCTTCTTGAGTCCTCTGGGACCTCACCCGTCCTCCATGAGTTCTCAAAGATAATTGCTAGCAGTTCTGAGATTGCTTTAGCTAGTTCCTTAGGTACTCCAGGGTGAATTTCATCAGGCCCTGCTGACTTGAATACATCTAAATTACCTAAATATTCTTTAACCAGTTCTTAGCCTATTTTGGCTTGTGTTCCTTTCCACTAATTGTTCATATTTTAAGACAGTTTCAATTGCTTTTAAAATTGTCAAAATTTAACCATTTTAGCAGAAGTTTTCCATTCTGGGTGCCTGCCTTGGACTGATATTTTTGGTGGGTTTTTTTTTGGGAGGCAGGAGGCAGCCAAAATGGTTCAATAGTTTCTGAGAACCAGACTAAGGATAATGCATTGTTTTGCCCACGTTAAAAAAATTCTTGAGACCATTTCTCTGAAATGTTCTTTTGCCGCCATGCTTTGGAGTATGGATTTGAAATTTGGTAGGGGTTGCCTTTTGTTTCATGGATGTGCCTTTTGCCATTCCCGTGAAATAGGGCCAATTTATAATCATGGAACAAGGGGGGACGACAGATTGTATGAAGAACCCATAGAGGAGACTAGTAACCATTATGAGCATGAGCATTATGAATGAGGATGTTGACAGTGTTATGTGAAGAAAACTTCTTTATGTTTGTTTTAAACCAGCTGCCTGTTAATTTAATTGGGTGACTCCTAGTTTCTGTGTTATGTGAAGGGGTAAATAACACATCTCTATATTCTCCATACCATTCATGATTTTATAAACCTCTATCATATCCCCCCTTAATTGTCTCTTTTCTAACAGGGACAGTCCCAGTCCTTAATTTCTCCCCATTTGGAACCTGCCCCATACTCCGAATCACTTTTTGGCCTTATCTTTACCTTTTCCAATTCTAATGCATCTTTTTTTTTTAAGATGGGGTGAACAGAACTGTATGCAGTATTCAAGATGTGGGTGTCTCATGGATTTATGTATTGGCATTATGACATTTTCTATTTTATGTGTCCCTTTCCTAATAGTTCCTAACATTCTGTTAGCCTTTTTGACTGCCACTGCATATTGAGCAGATGTTTTCAGAGAACTATCTATGACGACAACTCCTTCATGAGGGCTTGTATATTGTTCCATTGCTAATTAGCTAAAGGGGCACCACCTGGTGCACCTGAATGCTCTCAGGTATAGCTCAGAAGGTCATCATGAGCCAATTATGCCCTAACTCTTCTAAGGGTCATTGGCCTCATGACAGGTTGTTAAAGGCACAGAAATTAAAACAAACAAACAAACAAAAAACCAACAACAATATAGAAGGGGTGTGTTTAGAACTCATGAGGTTTCTGACTCATAACTCAGGACACCTACCCTAGAATTAAGAGTATTTTGTTGTAATAAAGCAGGAACAGTACTATCAATTTTATTTGCTGCCTCCTTTCTAGAAGTTGCTATATGTATATTCTTCAGAATGTTGCAGGGAGATGTGCTGAGGGAGAATTCTCAGCAAAAATGGCAGTCTGGCTGCTGCAGGGAAGCGTAGGGGTTCTGGGGAGCATGGTCAATAAAGACAGAATGTGCTTATTTTGAGCAGCAAGCTCTACTGAGCATGATGTGGAATGTTATTGTTGATTTTTGATATCTTATAACTCAGGACATCTCAACAGATTTTTTATGAGACCAGCAAAAGGTGTAGCTCTGACTCAGGACTATCTCCCTGCCAAATTATATTTTGACTGCTGCTAAACATGACAGCACTGGAATTCTAAACAAACAAACAAAAACCACATGGAATAATGTCCTAATGGTAACTGCAGTCAACCTTAATATAGCTCTCCCCATAATAACAATTTAAAAGATAATTGAGTAGAGGCAGCATTCTCTAATACAGGTTTGAGCAGGGGACAAGGAATAAAGAATCCTGAGGCAAAATTCTGGCTCGATAGAACTCAAGGGCAAAACTCACACTGATTTCAATAAGGTCAGTGCTTTACCCCTACTTTCTAGAGCTGGCTGAATTATTTTGTTGAAAAAAATTCTACCCAAAAAAAAAGACTTTTTCTCTTCACAAATTGCTTGCAACCTGATCCTTATTTTGATGAATGCATCTATCCTTCACAGGTATTGTCTTAAAAATGTAAGAAAACAAATTTCAGCCTCTCAGCCCTCTGTGAGCTTTTTATTTGATATTCTTTAATCTTGCGGTGTGACTGGGCAACTCGATCACATGATTTTTTCCTATTTCCTGATTGAATGACTAATAACTTCTTTAAACAGAAGAATGACTAAAAATGAATCATCTACTCTGAATTTTCAGATGAATAATTTTTATGCTGAACTTTGTGAATTTTTGGGGGGATTACAAATGTTTTAGTGAATAAACTTGTTTCTTTGAATGCTTGAATAATGAATAATATGACCTATTGTTTAACTGTGAAGTGAACTTGCAATTTATATCGACAAACTATTTACAAATTACTATTGGGTCTACTGCTTTTTATTTGGATCTCTATGACAGATTGGCTGGGAGATCTTGGGTGAGTTTTTTCTTTTTATGTTTGCTGATTGTAAAAAGGATACTATACTTTCCCACTTCACAGGCCTGTCACAGGTATGATTAATGAGTGTTTGTAAAGCACCCTGAGATATCTCAATGTATCTCAAAGAGTTTTCATTGAAAATGGGTATTTTTATGAAAAATGTCAATATAAAAAAAATTCATTAATTCTATATATTTTTATTGAAACTGAATTTTTTTATCAAAACTAGGTGTTCAATAATCTGTTCTGAAACATTTTTGATAAGAAATTTGAAAACAAAATTCTGAAAAATGGGCCCATTTTGAAGGACTTTGAAACAAACAAAAAAATCAAACATTTAAAAGTTTTGGGCATTTTTTTCATTTTTCAGCCAGCTGTATTTATTACTATATGCATCTTATCATTTGAAAATTACAGTCTATTAAAAGGTAAAGAAGGCTGAGGCACATTTTAGAGCTTGCAGAAATTGCAAATTATTTTCTATATACAGTACTTGGAAAGGTTGCCTTTGTCTAAGCTCTTGTATCCAAACACTTGATCAAAGGAAACTAAATGTTAAGTAATAAACCGTAATTAGATATCCAGACTGGTAACAATAATGAATGCAAAAAGTAAAACAAATTATAATATAATCACCAAAGCAAGGCACACTGTAAATGAAAGAATTGTGTTAAAGATGCTGAATTGGGAACATTAGCAAAGGTTGAGAGAGCATAATTTAAAAGAAAAAAAAAACTAAAGACGGCCACTTTGCAAATATAATCTCCCTGATACCATTAACAATATCTACTATGCCTTTGCAAGTGAGATCCAAGGGAACTGATTTCCACATTCAAGATCAGGCAATCATATTTCTCCCTGATGGGCAGGGAGGTGAATCAGAGCAGCAATGTACCAGTCATTCTGGCATATCTGAAATCCAGGCTCACACAAAGTTTTAAGTGGGCATCATATGGAATCCAAATGTTTGTGAGTCTATAGGTTGCTGGGGGTTTAACATCAATTCTTGAGTCTAGAGATAATGGAGCAATTCTTTTTAATCTGAAATAAGTCTGATTCACTGGCCTGGTTCTGCTCAATGTAGATTTTTATGTTTTCTTTCAATCAAATTTTATCTGACAAAAGATACCCGAATAGTTATATAATAAATACAATATAATAGTACTTTACAGATTGGATCCTGAAGCAGAACTGTCTCAGTCACACAGTGATTTTATTATTATTATTATTCCATTTCTTATGGTCAGGAAATACAAAAGTACTTTAACTGAATCTACTGTGAAATTTATACCCCTTTCTCTTTGAATGAGCATAACTAACTAAAACACTCTTCTAGAAGAGGTCTGAGAATTGTGACAAGGCCTTACAGTGCCAGGGCAGAATGATAGAAAATAAAGGATACATTTTGTTGATTAAAATATTAACATTAAATTATGTATAGTGAATGAGTTTGGGTAGGATAATATTTATGCCAAGGCTTTGGCCTAGCCTTTGTTGGCCTGAGTGTTGGCTTGTCTATTTCTCTTATGTAGGCATGCTTAAATAATGGTCACAGCTGACAGAATAAAGGTGATGTTTTGTTCATGGAACGTATTGTGTTGGAAGATGTAAATGAGAGGAAGTTAATCAGTACAGTAAAACACACAAAACATCATACTAAAAAAGTCCCCACACTAGGGAAAAAACAGAAATATGATGACATGAAGACATGACAACATAAAAATAATGTAGACAGGAAAAGTTATGAAAACTGAAGCTTGTGCATACATAGTGTATAGGTTACACAGGACACAACGCTTGACTTTGTTTGGGAGAAAGCTAATGAATATGTAATACGAAAAGGTAATGATCCCAATGAACAAGTCAGAGAAATAATGGGCCAGTAACTAAAGGAATGAGACTGAAGGAGAATGCCAGACCAAAAGAGAGATTGCTATCATGAAGTTCAGGAGAGCTTTTCGGAATTGGGAAATTTCCCTGGAATTGGGACCCTAACTGTTCCTTCTATCTGTTTATTGTATGTCATAAATATATGATCAGAAACTATAAGTGACAACGATTCTGTCTGTAAATTTATAAATAAAGAGAAAAATGAATTAAGCCTAAATTGGGTGGATGTGTGCCTCAGTTTCCCACCTTACATGTATTTATGAGATGAATTGGTAAACATATCTCATGTGTGAAAAGTGAAAGAGTATTTCAGATCTCTAGTATAGCCAAATTCTTTAGGCTATCAGGATGGATGAGCAATTACCTTCACAATTTCAACCCAATTTCAACCTTATTCCATTGCTATGTTACTTCATTTTGACTCACTGAAGCAGACAGAAAGAGAGCATCAACCTTACTCACTACACAGAGGACAGTTCGTGTAGTTTTAAATTAAGAAAAGTGACCAAACATATTAGCCATATACATTACACAACAGTGACTGTCATCATAATATATACAGGAAACCTGTAACTTTTTTTTGTAGTTGGCAATTACCAGGCATAATGAACATTTATAAAATTCTAAGAAAGGTTATCCTTTGGGCTAGCCGGATTTGTCACAAGCATGTGACAAATAGTTAGTGCTTTATTGCTTCAGGCTTATTGCCTGCTTTAGCCAAACTCTTTGCTCTGTAAAGTGATATTCAGTTAATACCTGAAGCCCAAGTTAGAAACCTGGGTTGACAATTGAAACATCATCTATTAAGATCACTTGGGTTGCAGTTACACAGTGAAGCTGATTTTAGCTCAAATTTGGATGACTGTACTTGAAAAGTAAATTGGCCTATAGCTGGCACATTCCTCCAAGCATTTATCTTCCTGTGAGACCAGAAATTATATTAACTCTTCACAATGGACTAGAGTGCAGCGAGTGTTGGAAGACTCTGACTAGGTTCTGAGCCATTTGGAGCTTGAGGGCCATAACATATTCAGTCAGGCCCCATTGCTTTGCCACTCTTTAGTTTGTGGGTTGCCTGATTTACTGTTCATTCCAATATACTGTGATCCAACCCTCCAGCTTTATACTCCTGGGATAAACAGAGCTTTAACTTTAAAATACCTTTTTTTGGGGTAGAGGTGGGGGATGGAGTTGAGAGTGTAACTTACAACTTGAACTTATACAACCACTAATAACATTGAAGAATTCTATCTACAAATTGTTCTAAGTTAGTCAAAAAAATGTCCACTATTACTCCCTTAGGCCCCAGTCCAGAAAAGCACTTCAGCATGTGAAATATCCCAATGAAGTCAATGAAACTACCCATGCACTTAAAGTGTTTTGCTGGATGGAGCATTAATGCAGACAATCAATTTACTTCATATTTGCTTTTTCCATTGTCACTTCAACAGTCTCCATGACTTTCTTTTAGGACTAGTGGAAAAATGTCATCCAAAGCTCATTTACAATGAAAAATTAGAATTTTGACTAAACAAAAATTTTGATGGAAAGTATCCATTTTCATTGAAAAATTGATTTTTCATCAGACAATTGAAAAATAAACCTTATAGTTTTCAGTATATTTTATCTGAAAATTTTAAACTTTTAGAAACATAAAATTGAATATATATATTTGAGTTTTTGGCTGTTCAGCAAAGAGTTTTAATAATTTTCCATCCAAAACCCCACTTTCTGACAAGTTCTATTTTGCTTGTTAAGATAACTGCACACAGTATTTTTGTACCTTCTCAGGAACTCCACCAACCTTGACTAACTGTTGGAGGTCCTTTTTAAATTAGGCTGGTTCAATTATGTCCATATTCCAAACTCTCAATATGTTTTCCCATCTTAAGAACTTTCACTTTCTCAAGATTTCTTCATATTTTTGCACAGTATCTTATTAACCGTACATTTCATAATTCAGGGGTTGTCTAGCTAATAGCTATATACAGCCATAAAACAGTGTCAAACACACAGCTAACCAGAGAGACTTATATACTATTTATTTTCTACTGCTCTGCAACAAAGGCACAAACAAATCAAGCTCTATGCATCCTTGAGAAGTTTAAAAAATATATTTCTTAAAGCAGATTCTGCAGTTGACCCTAGGTCACAATATAATGTAAGGCTATTATAGTTTTATGGTGCAATATCTTGCACCATAAAAGAACTAGGGCTAGAAAAATATGATGATTGAAAGAGAGGACTCCCAGATTTCTAGCTTTGTTGGATTAGACACTTACTTTAAAACCATGCTTTGTTACCCCCATACTGGAATTTCAGATTGATTTTTTCACAGTCAATATCTCAAGATCTGTTGGCAGAAACCAATACTCTAATACACTCCTCTTGCTCCCTTGCACAGATCATGAATAGCAGTGTAGAGAGGAGAGCAGCTATTGTATGCTACTATATTGCTTGCACCAGATAACTGCACATGGGCACCTCTCCCCGAACCAGCCCCACTCCACCACACAGACACCTTGGTGGTTAAGGGGAATGTTTTGGGATGGGTATATGTCAGTTACTTGCAAACAAGCAGCAATGTGTATCCATTCCCACTGAAATTGATGAGAGAAAAGAAGCAGGAGACCAGAGTTGTGAGAAGGTAAATTTTTGTGCAGTGATGTCTCAGCTGTTTTCAGGCCTTCTGGGACCATAGATAGAGAAATGAGTTCCTGGGCAAAGCCAGGAGTGACACTTTGGCTTTGTCTACACTTTTCATTCCCATCTCGTGTAGATATACTTGTGCTACCTCTGAGTTAGCATGCTAAAAATAGTGGTGTAACCACAATAGCATTGGTAGTGGAGAGCGATGGCATGAGCTATCCATCCTGAGTACAAACCTGCCTGGACCCCATGAATACATACTCAGGAAGCTAATCCAAGTTGCTGCTTCCTGCTGTCCATGCTACTACTATTTTTAGTATGCTAGCTTGATGAGAAGTAGCACAAGCATGTCTATACGAGCGGGGAATCAAATCCCTAGCTCCAAGTTTAGGTGTAACTCTTGGTTATTTGCACTGCTGAGGCTAGGGAAGAAGTGGAGATCAGAAACGCACAGAGACAACAAGAAGTAACACACTCTGGCACACTCTTTTAAAAACAGTAGAGTGAGCACTTTAATCTGTGTGTATCCAGAACTTGGATATGCTTTTGTCAGGTTTCATTGTCAAACTGTTCATGTGGGCTCACACAAGACTTATGAAAATAAACATCTGAATGTGTAGAAAAGTCCACATTCACGGGTTCCACTCTGTATGTGAAAGTGCTTCTTTGAAAATCTGACCCTTGATCACCATATCTGGTGGTCAATGAGATACTGAATTTAGCAGCCATGTGGAAACTACTGATGGTGGATGACTAGTGGACTAATGTCTAGTTAGTGGATTAACACAAATGCTTTCATGACTAGTAAACTTCTGCAATCACCAGCTAACGATCAGACAAGTCAATTTGAAGGCAAAATAGTCAATCCCTGGTTGTTTTAAATACTTTATCTCCCTGTTTTTCTCAAATACTTGAATTCTATGTTCCATTAGCAAAACCATGTATGCTCAATTACTGATCATAAAGGTGTCCTTCAAGGAAGCATTTATCATTTCTGTGAACAGATACATACCTCCTTCTGGGTGTATTCTTGCATTACATTCAATGTACTGTATAATACATTACCTTAGTGCAACATGACAAAATATTAACTGGAAAAAAGAATGTATTTCCCAAGATAAATTCTGAAAATCATAAATGCAACAGAGTATAATTTAACTTAGTAGCCACTAACAAACTGGCTACCAATTAATGTTAGGTCTTCCATCATTGGGTCCACATTAAATATTTCCCTGGAGTAACCTTTTCATCAGCAAAATCTATCTTTGACCTCCTCCTGATCTTCAAATAATTTTCTTGGCATGAATGTTGAGAATGTATACTTTCTAATCTCTAAATTGTCAAAAGATACACAGATGCAGTTTCATTTATGCCACTGAAGGTAATTCTGGACTAGCTGTACAAAATATTGAAAGCCATATGATTTCAAGACAAATCAAAGTATAAAGGAATAATCTACTGCCTTTTTGACAGGGACACAAACAATGAGCAGTATACAGTCACATTATGCCTACAAATGTAACATCTGTAGCAAACATATGGAGCTGCCATGGAAGAAAAGCTGCTAGGTTTGTGGAGAGAGACCCTAATCAAAGTGATTGATGCTGAATGTGATGCAGAAATTCAGCAGATCTCCTTTTTGAAGGAAGATACTCAGGAGATAAATACAAAAAGCTGTAATAAATGGGACAGGCTGCAACACCTGTAATACCCTAAGGATAAATGTTAATATACTTTTGAGATATGTTAGCCATGAATCATTTCCCCTAGTACCATATATAGAAAATATAAAGTAAATGAAATATTCTTGCTAAAGTAGCGTTACCACATATTCACCCAAAGAGGCATATATTATATTATATTATATTATATTATATTATATTATATTATATTATATTATATTATATTATATTATATTATATTATAATGTCTATAGTTATCCATTAGGAAGTTAGATTGTTTTACACTAGCTTTTTATCTTGTTGTG
>NW_020664374.1:25162256-25208627 GCF_002925995.2 Terrapene triunguis | reverse complement strand
GGTCTAGAACAATACAGTCAACTTTTTTTTTCTTTTCAAATTGGGCCTGATTCCTGTATGCAGATAATATTAATCATTTATCTCTACATATCAACACCATTTTCACCTTCACACTATCTCAGGATCTTTAATAATTACACAAATCCAATGAGTCTTCTAAATCAAGGCTGATCTCTGGTTGTCTAACTCCTACTGCTGACTTGGAAGCTAGGATTTTTGTTTGTGTGTATGTTTATTTTATTGTGGGAAAGCCAAGGCAAAGTAATGAGTTTTACACGTTGGGCAAGATCCACAAAGGGATTTAAGTGCCTAACTGCGACTTTCAAAGTCAAAGTCCAAAACTTAGATCCTCAAAATAGTTTATTGACTGAACAATGCAGTTGGGTTGGCCAAAGCTATTTGCCTATTTGACACAAATTTGATAAATTTGTCCAAAACTTTTTTTTCTGGGGGGGGAGGTGGGATTTGGATATTATTTATGAAGGAGGAGGTGGGCATAGTGGTACTCTCCTTACAGTTATTGGGCCAGGAAAAGTGTGTGAGAATGACTCTATAGTCCAGTGGTTAGGGCACCCAACCTGGGATGTGGGAGTCCCTGTTCCAGGGACTATTTAAGCATTTATACACAGTAGAAAAGCTTCAACAGGAGAAACAGAGAACCCCACCCCAGAATATCCCATAGCCCAGTGGGCTCCCACATCCTGAATAACTGCTCTAACCCTTAGGCTAAAAGTTATAAGGAGGGGGCTCCTCCTCCTCATTTTTTTTTAAAGGGCTTAGGGGCCTAACTCCATGAGAGGATTGATGGCTGTGAATTCCTCTGGCCAGGACTTAGGAACCTAAGTCCCTTTGTGGGGTGGGGCTTAGGTGTCTCCCCGCTCAGTTTGCTGGCTTTTGTAAATCTCATTCTTATGTGCCTAATTCTTTCCATGGATTATACAGAGAGCCTGGGCGCTTAGCTCAGGGCTGTGGATTCCACTGGGTGGCAGGGTGCCTAAAAGGTTCACTTTGCAATGCTGACTCTAAGGACATGTCTACACTACAGCCCTAAGTCGACCTAATATGGGTTGACTTACAGCCACCGCAGTAATTATTGTATAGAGGGAATGGGGTGGGAGCAGCCACCCAGGCTTCTTGCCTCTCTGAGTGGGGTGCCTCCGGATAGCAGCCTGGCTGGGAGTGGGGGACCAGGTTAGCTGGGCTTTAGCTGCCCGGCTTTCTTGTCGACCAGGGGCAGCCAGGCTCTAGCTGCCCAGCTTTCTTGTTAATTGCACAGCTCCAGCTCCATGCTGAAGTCATGACATTGACAAGATAGCCAACAGCCAATGTAAGTAACGCAGTGTCAACACAGACTGTGTTGCCCTGACTACACCAACATAAGCACTACGCCTCTTGTGGAGTATTATGTCAGTGTAATAGGGTACCTACATCGATGGGACAAGACTGTAGTGAGTACACCGACATAATTAGGTTGACATAAACTACCTTACGTCGACCTAACTGTGTAGTATAAACCAGCCTTCAATCCCTTTTGTGGATCTATCCCTTTGCCTCAAAGGCCGCAAAATCTGTGTTCATATTGTCTTGAAGAGGTAAGTTCCACAGCCACAGGCCACACTTGGACGCAGAGATGATCCATACCTGCCGATAGTGGGGGGCGCAGACTGAGGGTAGTGGCTTCAGCAGATGTTACTGAGTATGCTTAGTCCATGTAAGCACACTTGGTACAAGTCAAGCAGCAACCCCGCGTGCCCCCCATGCATCACTTCTGCTTGGAAGTCTGTTCTATGATAGCTTGGGTTGAGCTCATTGATTTGCAGATTAGGCTCTAATTAAGGTCCCCAATTTAACCTCTTCCTAGATTCATAGACTCCAAAACCAGCAGGGACCATTGTGATTATCTAGTTAGACCTCCTGTATGATACAAGCTATAGAACTTCCCCAAAATAAGCAAATCCGGAGCAAATCCAAAGACATGTTTTCCATCCTCCTACTCTGATCTTTCAACACTTTTAACCACTTCAGTCTTTTTAACTCACCCCTTCTCTTCCTGAGCTTTTAAGATTGTGCGCCGGATTAGTCTCCTACTTCTAGGACCAATATCTCAGTGACTTTCTTGACAACTTCACTTCTGCTATACTACCAGCATCCCGCAGACGCCTCTCTTTGGCCTGCCCTCTTCTCCTTCTATACCTTATTCTTGGATGTCCTCAGCTATACTAATGCTCTCAGTTATGCCCTGACCTTCCACCCTCTCTTCAGACTCTGCCACTGTCTTTCAGACATCAATTAATCATTAATTATTAATGAATCTCCCATTGATCATTTAAAATCAACAGGGAAAAAAGTGAGAACTTTTACTCCCTCTGAAGTCCTCCCTTCCTAGCTCTATCCTGGCTGTGATCTGCATACTTCTCTCCAAATGACTTCATGTAAATATTTATTTGAGACTACTTGAACACAGAGTAGTTTACAGTGGTATCCTCAGTGTGTGCGTGTGGGGGGAATTCTGAAAATACATTTTTTTCAATTATAAAGACCTTTGGAGTCTCAGGTTAGTCCAGCTGATATACTGATAACTATAGTTATTAGGTCCCTATCAATATGCCAAAGCTTGCATTTGTTATGTCATTGTTAATTACTCTGGCAGATATGTTTAAGAGATGGCAGGATACTGAACCTTTACGAGTAGATTAAGTGTATGTCTGACATTTCTAAATCCTTGTCCTTTTTTTTCCCTCCCCCACCCCTGCCATCAGAGATGATGGTCAGACTTTCAAGATATTTGAACAGAGAATTGGATCCTCTTGTCACTCCCTCTTCAAATCTTAATGCTCTAACAGTTTTTCCCCCTCCGTCTCAGCAACTTTCTATGACATTTTCTTGTCCTAAATGCTTATCTGTCTGTTTAGTAGGATGTTCTGTTGTACATGTGTAAGGGTTCAATATATGAATGCACATAGGAGTTAGCATATGTTTGTCTTGCATGTCTGCTGTACGCCCTATAGTATAGTTTTGGCTCCAGTGAGCTAGAATGATGATGTATTATGCAAGATACACATCACTGCACTATCTTTGACTATGGAGAAGAACTGCATCCTTCTCATACATAGATTTATGAATATGTTTTATGTATGCTTCTTTTGTGCAGTTTTAAAAATAAATACATTTAGAAAAGTTGTTAGAGTATACAGTGGTTAAAAATGACAGCAATTACATGATTTTGTTTTTCTTTCCCCCTCCCCTTTGCCCCTATACCGACCCTATTATTTAGTTCCTGACTGGACGTTCATCAAGTTAATTTTATATATTTTAACCCATGGTTCCCTCATCTTCCCCCAGCTCTGCAGAGAAGATGACACATTCAGAAAAATAGAGACAAGGTGGGTGAGGTAATATATTTTATTGGGCCAATTTCTGTTGATGAGAGAGAGAAACATTTGAGTTACTCAAACCTCTTCTTCTGAAAGCTTGTCTCTCTCACCAAAGGAAGTTGGTCCAATGAAAGATATTACCTCACCCACCTTCTCTCTCTCTCCTGCCCTGGGACTGACATGGATACACTGCATACAACATTCAGAAAAGTAATTCCTGATATCAAAGAGGCTTCTGTGATAGTGGAGTCTGCTGGTAGCTGGAAATAGTCTATATGGAATAAGGTGTGAGGCAATCATCACTAGCTATTTGACTTCCATATTCTATCCATTTCTCCCAGCCCTTGTCTTTTTTATATATTTAAGTCAGAGCCCATGTACCTCTTATACATCTTGGGAACTACTGCGAACCATACATACATACTACTGTTGAATCTATAGTTATTACTACCACTATTTCTCCTAATAATGATGATGTTGCCTTCATTTTAAAAGTAGCTTTACAGTATATCCAGGATATTGATCTCATTGGGGCAACTTTTGCAAGTCATTAAAAATCCCATTGCAGTGGTAATTACATACACATATCACAGGAAGAATGAACCCATTTGTTAGATTACTTCTCAATTTAGACTGTCATATATTGTAATGTACAGTGCATTGTACATATTAAATTTTCCAACTGGACTCCCTCTCGCTCACTAATCGGTCAAATCTACAGAAAGTTAGAAAAGTTTGGAATTGGATCCGAATTTGTACCACTACGTTTGGATTCAGGATATTGTGTGACATATTACAGCAATATGAAGTTCTGATCTAAACTTCTGATTTAGGCTTCTCTTCAATATGAATATGAATCTCAAATTGCTACAGTGAAACATGAAAACTAACAGCTCTCACCTTGGCAAGAAGAAATTATAGAGGTGGGATTTTGGGTATCTGTCAAAGTTTTTGCAATGTAGATTCAAAATATATAGGTCTCAGAAATATTGAGAAAACTACATGAAATTTTACCAGAAAGTTCAATATAAGCAGATTTTCTGACCATACATTACTCTTCTCTTGTTTTCGTTTTTCTGCCACTGCCACACTGAAATTGTAGAAAAAACTGACGTAAAGAAAATGCAACCCTGTAGGTCCGCCTGTATACGTGAGTTTGCAAACCAGAAGCCACAGATTAATTTTGAAACAGAGTGATCATTAACCCAAGAAATGAGGGTTAATCCTGTTCCCATTGAAATGAATGAAAATTTTCTTCAATGGGAGCAGAGTTAGCCCTGAGTTTGACTAATATCTAGTAACTACAAGATAAGACTTTCTATGGAGTACTATCTCAGAGTTATTAGGTATTGTTGTCTTTTTTATATATGAAATTAGCTACACTGAGATTTGCAACCTGACTTGTGTAAACAAATATGAAGATAATTACTTAATTGAGATAATTAATTAACTTATTTGTCATTACAGATTTTGTACAAATGAGACTTTTCATTTATGACAGTGTTTGACAATGTGCAATCTGTATTGCAACAGTATAGAGATCATTAGTACTCATTTTTAGCCACAAATATAAGTCATACTACTGAATATATCAAAACCTTTAACGCCTATTAATTAGTAACACTGGCAGTTGTGTGATATCTTATTGTCATTCATCAAACAGCTTTATTTTGGTTTGAAAGGATATAACTAAAGGGCTTTCCCCCCCCCCCCATCATTCTTCATTTGCAACCTCACACAGAGACAAACCCACACATAATATGGCCTCATTGACTGAATGAGTGTATCTGAAACAAACAAATTATGTTCGTAAGATAATGTTTTATCACTTTGTGACAGCAAAATGGCCATTTTTTTAAACCCAGTATTGGAAGATGATGTATAGAACAGGAGCAAAAACAAGTGACTTGTGTTGCAATAGCATTATAAATCTTACATTTCTTTTTATGCAATATTTTAAGTGTGATTAATATCGGCAGGTAAAATCAAATCACAAATTCAGGTTTGCAATGAAACAGATGCTTAAATTAATAAACAGAGATATTCCTCTTTATTTCCACCAGAAAGCTCTCCCAGGAGTTTTCTTCACTTTGTATATTCAGTAATTTATTACAGCATTTTTTTAAACCCCTACATTCAAAGCACAGCAAGAATCTGGAGCCAGCCAAATGGCCCAGTAATTGTACTATATTTTACCAAATAAGGATCTAAACCTGATTGCAAATATTGTCCCTCCTTCGCTCCTTGGTTAGCATAGCTTAAGAGCTCTAACAATCTGTGGTAACACACAGAGACCCAAGGTTTTCAGTTAACTCACATGGTACATGTGAATTAATGTGATAGAACTCACGATCTTCATCTCTAAAGGAACTTTCAAGGCAATCTCCATTAGCTGGCAGTGGTAGTCCGGTTTATTCATTATATGTGTGAACAGTACAACCAGCCCTTGATCCTTCATCACACTACAAATAATCAGATGATCCTCCTTTCAAACCCACCAACAGCAGAGAAAATAATTTCAGACTGATAAACTCTTGACTAGGGCTGACATTCAATTCAACACAGACATGCCAGGGATCCTCCCCTGTCTCATGAGGGACAATGATGATTTCCACAAGATTGTATTTATTAACAAAGTTTCAGGGAACCAAATGAGACTGTCTCCACGCTTATGGGAAGAAATAATTCCAGCATTATCCACTAAGTGTCAAATCCTGGCCATCTTCACCCTCAGCAAACTGGACCTGAAAGCCAATGAAACTAGAGCTATTCCACTGTGCAGGAATAAAGGGAAGAGGCAGGATACAGGAAGTACCCTGCACACATGCATGACAGAGCTGTGCTCTGCAGGACTCCATGTGAGAGAGCGCACAGGGAGATTTGGGGGAGGGGGCAGATCATTCTGTGGCAGAAGCAGAGTCACAGCTGATGGATCTATTCCTTAAGGTTCACCCGCACTAGAGCTGGAAAGGGTGAAGATATATACGCTAGTTCTGACTGAGGTAGTGCACTACAAATAGCAGTGAAGCCACAGGCTATCTGCCCCAAGTTCTTACCAAGGATTTCAGATGGGACTGTACTTGGGGCAGCTACCCTGTCCTGCCACCTGTGCAGCTGCAGATACACTGCTATATTTTATCATTCCAGTTTGATCAGAGAACGGGAAATTACACCCTCAGCTCCAGTGCAGATATACCCTGAGTAGACCTCCATCCCCTTATTACCCTCTGGACACTCCCTGTTTATTAGCGTTTAAAAGAGAACTGGATAAATTCATGGTGGTTAAGTCCATTAATGGCTATTAGCCAGGATGGGTAAGGAATGGTGTCCCTAGCCTCTGTTTGTCAGAGGGTGGAGATGGATGGCAGGAGAGAGATCACTTGATCATTGCCTGTTAGGTTCACTCCCTCTGGGGCACCTGGCATTGGCCACTGTCGGTAGACAGGATACTGGGCTAGATGGACCTTTGGTCTGACCCAGTACGGCTGTTCTTATGTTATGTTCTTATGTTATTCAGGAGAACATTTAAACTAGCATATGAATCATATCACTATATTTTCCAGTAATTCCTGCTTGTGGATGGGACTAGATTTTATAGTGGACTGTTGTTTCCTTCTGTGACCACTAGTTCATCTCTTTCAACATCTCTCATTCTCTTGCTTGTTGCCCTGTCATCTACTCCTCCTGTAGCATGTCACTCATTAACCTCTCTGAATTTTCTGTTTACACTGTTCTCTCACCTGTCTCTCATAGATTCCATGGGCTTTTCCCTCTTTTCCCTTACTCTGAAGCGTTTCAGTCTCTTTTCCAACTACTTTGTCTGTTCTAGTCCTATTAATCTCCAGCCTTGGCTCCCCTCTTGCCTTAATTATCTCACCCCCCTCTCGCTCTCATTAGGTTGAATGCCTCTGGAGGGATCCTGATACTATGCAGGTTTCCTTCACTATAAACACTTTCTTCAGTCATGTGGTCTTTCCTGCCTGGCTCCTTGTTAAGATAACCTACTCCTCCCTTTCCACTCCCAGGTCTCCAATACCCACCAACTCTTCTCTCTTTTTAATTCTCTATTCAAACCCTGATCTTCCCTCTATACTCAGGAGCTTAGAAATTGCTTTAAAATTAAAAGTGATAGCAATTCTTTCTCATCTGTTTCTGCCCTTTCCTTCTATCCCTTTTACTGCCGTTTCCTCTTCAAATAGCCCTTGAATTTGTCCTTAGCCCTCTCCTTTTCTTCCTTGGATGAGCTCATCCACACCTATACTTTCAGTTACCACCTTAATACTAATGACACAAAATAAGTGTGCCAAAAATCTCTCCCGCTGTGCTGAGATTTTTATAACTGCCTATGTCTCCAATAGCTCCTTAGGGATACTCTTTAGTTCCTCAAACTTAGTAGGTCTAAAATTAGCCTGTCATGTCTTTTCTCTTCTCTTGTTACAAATGACAACACTCCCATTTTCCAGGCTTCTCAAGATTGCAACCATGGGACTCTCTTCAATCTCAAAATCTCTATTCTCACCAAATCCTATCACTTCTCCATGTACATCATCTCCAAAATATGTCCTTTCCTCTGGGTTCCCGCTGTTAAAATGGCTTCTGCCTGCATCTCAGTACTTGTCTTTTACTACCCCATATATTATGCTCTGTCAGCTTAATCTATGCCTAGTCTCATTTCCTACTCAAGTCTCCATAGTGTATTCTTGTGGCTTCCTATATCTAGAACAACCTCCCTCCTCCAGTGTGTCAATGAATCTTTGTCACTTCTTCAAACCCCTCTTACTAATCCACTTCATATGTATATAAATTAGAAGTACTGCAACATCCAGTCCCCCTGCTCTCTTATCTCTCCCTCACAATCCTTTAATTTACCCCACATTATAGCAAATCTCCACAATAAGTAGCCATTTTATTAAAAACCTTTAGAACTATGAGGACATGAGCCCTGGTTAAATGCTCATCTGCTGATTCTAAGTTATATCCCCTTTCCCCTCATTTGTCTGTATTAGTCTGTTTAGATTGCAAACTCTTCATGGCAGGGACCTGTCTTCTTATATATCTGTAAGGAACCACACACAACAGTGATGTAAAAATACTTTAAATAATAATAATAAAAAAATACCATGGGACATATTCTCTGCTGGTATAAGTCCACTAGAACAAGACCTTTGCCCCCATGCCCTTGATATTTTTCCATCTGCTTTCTTGACCTTACTAGCAACTGGCTTCTTTTCTGGGTGCACAAATCTGCACTTTTCAGATACAGATTTCAAGGTGATTATCCTTAAAAGTTTATACAATTACCAGTATTGAAAGCTGTTTAAAGTATCCCAAAGGTACCGAATGTCTCCTCCAAGAGTACCGAGTACCCCAGATACCACTGAAATCTATGGGTCTCAAAAGATCTTGTACAGTTATATAGAACACATATGTCTAAGAGACCTTTTGGTAGTCACAAAAATATGCAGAACGTTTTCAGCTACTGTACTGCTCTAAGATGCCAAATTAGATGCAGTGTACCTAAGCATCACATCTGAATTTTACAATACATTTTTTTAAAAAATCACTAGAAGTGTCAATAGTCTGAAAAGCTGTATCATAATTTAATCTGGGGCATACCTGAAGAAAAATCCTCTGAAACAATTATTTCACTGTTTTCAATCCAACACTTAATTTGAAATTAGTTCCGGCAAGACTAAATTACAGAGTATTTACATCATCTCTCTGCCTGATAACTAAAACTAATTTAAAAATCTGTAAATTCAAAGCACCTTGTAAATTGTCAATAAGGCATCAGATACTTCCCTTAATATAGTTTACACACTTTAGTAATTTCATTTACTGCTTTGTTGTTTTTGTGGGGGAAGGAAAAGAATAGCAGAAGCATAAGTGATAAAATCCATAGTAAGATGCTGACTTCATTAATCAAAAAATGGCAACATTTTTTTTAAATGACTTTGAGGGCAAATAAATACTTATTATCCTAACAACCTCTACATTCTTCTACTATTTTAGTACTACCAGAAAATAATATCTCACAGTGGCCTCACACTATTAATTCATTATTATTTGGCATGAATTTCAGAAAGTTGGAATTATTATAACAAATCGGATTTTATACTTCTTGTTAGTAAACTAAATAAAGTTCTGCAAATTTACTTTTTCTAGTTGCAAGTTCTAAATTAATATTATATCACCATAGTGGCACTCAACGCCTCCACAAACAATATCTATTTTAAGAATAAGTAGGCACGATATTGGAATGTACAAATCGGAACTGTTTGATGATGATTACATTTTGACAGCAAACATTTTCAATCCGTTTTGAAAATAAAAACTTTATTTGTAATTTAGATTCTTGTCTATAAGAACCAGCCATCTGGATTGATGACTGCTGTTCATGTCTTCTTAAGCTGACATAAAGGGATCCCTTGAAATATGAATTTTTAGAAGTGAATGCACCTTGTAGCAAGGCACTTTCTCCTTCATAAAGAACAATCAGCTGAAAATAAACTGACTAAGCCCAGTGAACACTTATTTTGAAAATTATACACATACTCATATATGAAGCTGAAACTTAATTTCTCTACTGACAAATATTGACATGTTTCTTTGATGAATCTTAGGGTTAGAGTCTGTCCCAAGATGCGTCTGTGTGGCTCCCACTGAAATCAATGAAAGCTGTGTGTGCATCTGAAAGTAGAAGTGGACCTTCATGATTGGTGAGTGAAAAGGTTTGAACATATTAAACATACATATTAGAAAGTTTCTGGTTCCACTTCAAACAAACCTAGATGGACAGTCCCGGGTGGGATAAAAGCAAGAATGAATAAACATAATCCTGTTCAACTACACTAACTGCCCACATCAGAAAGAGAGAGATGACATCTGAACAACTTTTGGTGAAAGGAGTGCCACCTGCCTTATCATTAGATTTATAAGTGTAAAGATCTTTATGCAAGCCAGGATGAGTATACCTCCCTCTGGTATGAAGCAGGGTGTTGTTTTATCAATTTAATAATTTCAGCACCACCTGAGACACATCGAAATTGTAAGCCTAAAACTATTTTTGATCATATTTTGACTTCCAAAAAAAAAAAAATTACAGATAAACCTATGATTTTTTTAAAATATGAATCCCTACTAAACATCCACAGAAAACCAATCCCTCTTCTTCCAGGAAAAAGGGGGGGGGGGGAATTAAACTAGCATTTACCTCTTTATTAGTGTTAGCTAAAGACCAGAGTGGACATTTGAAAGTCAAATGCAGACTGGGAAAAGAGATGTTGGCTTTTTCACTGGGAGCTGTATCAGCTCCTTAAGGCCCTGATCCTGTAACTCACCACACATGGGTGCCCCCTTCAGTGGGGCTCTGTGGGGGTACAAGGGGGTATCCATGGAGAAAGTGAGGTGGAGACCTGGGGCCTAATACTTTTCCTTCACATGAATGCAACTAAGTTATTTATAGGATAGACCATCATTCTGGATAATTAAGGGTGAGGAGAAGAAACCCAATTGTAAATAGGGGCCATTTTGAGAAAGCTATGAAATAGTGCTATTCTATGTGACCTATTATCATCTTGTTGTAAAACATGAGGGGAAAGGTCAGTGTGTAGCACACACAAATGTTAAACACCATACATGAAATCCTGACTCAACTGATGTCAATGAAAAAACTCCCACTGACTTCAACTAGGCAAGGATTTCTCCCTATTAAACAAAGGTACAATCAGAAGGATGCAAATTTATTGTCTTGGCTGTATTAGCTCCTCCATCACCATCAAGATTCCCAGCTAAAATAATTTCCAAGTAAAAGCAGAAAATGTGGCTGTGAAAGTAGTTCTCAAGCCATTTAATGCACAGAATTTTTAGTTGTTCTTATTGCTAAAATATGCTAGATTACACACATTTGGGGTTTGTACATTCAACATACCACATATTTCAAGTGCTATATAAATAATAAGGTATCTATATTTTCAGTTAATTTTCATAAAAGACAACAGGGTTTTGCCTTCTATATTTGGTGCTTTGAAGCCTCATTATGATAAACAAATTAATCAGATGGCATATTTACTGGCTTCCAAATAACCATTTCTGTGGAGTTGTGTGTCTTGCTATGAAACCTGCTTATTTGGAAGCGGTAGCTTTGAAGCAGGTAGATTTCATAGTTGCTATAGAGGCCTGTTCCTAGTCCTAAATTCAATAGAGGTTTTGCGGTCAACTTCCATGCAAGCAGCATCAGAGCCCAAAGGCTTAATCCTGTTCTATTCTAGACAATGGCAGTTTTTTTATTGACTTGAATGGAAGCAGGATCAAGCCCTAAATGAGCACACTATTGAAATGGATTTTACTAACATGCTGGCATTTTAAAATGTTTTGCATACAAACAGATCATTAATATAGAAACACAACAGAGTGCAATGTAGTCATTTACATCACCACCTTCCTAAAAATGATATGCATGTTTCAAAACTTAATAGGTGATTTGTACTCAAAATACACAACATCAGCTCTAAATAGCCTCACCTTTTCTTGCATAATGTATCCTGTTCTAATTCCTAAAAATAAAGCTAGTGGCTCAAAGGCACTAAACGAAGCCTCCCACCACTAAAGTTTTTTATTTGTGCAGAAAAAAATTAAGAGCTGGATGCTCTATTTCTTTCCATTTGCAGATGCATAAAGCAGTCACTTTAGAAAATGAACACTTTGTTAAATTTATAGCTGGTATGTTTTCATTTAGCTTAATCTCTGCTGGCGCAGCATAAACATACTATGTTTACACTGCGCCTACTGCAAAGCACACCCAGCAAATTTTCCCTTGGCTGACAAAAGGAAAGAGAAAAGCCTTCCTTTTCGAATGAACTGCATTCTAGAGACCATAATAACATATTTGCATAATTTTACATAATCAGAAATATCATAAAAAGTAAAATGAATAAAGCAATAAAGTTTTTGCTTCAATTAACAGCTGGGCACCTGAACACAGGATAGCTTATTCCTAGCATTTGCTGATTGATGACAATTTTACTGTTAAAAAACAACAAGGAGTCCGGTGGCAGGTTTTTGTTGTTTTGTGGATACAGACTAACACGGCTACCCTCTGAATTTTACTGTTGATATTGACAGGGTCATAATGCATTTTGACAAAATGATTAAACAGGCAGATCGCACTATCCAGTGCCCTTTTTGGTATAAAGAAAGCTAAAACCTTACATCAGCTGGAACCTTTGGAAACCCCTTTTGCAGTGTTCTGTTACAACTTTATGAAATTATCTTGATGAACTGATTATAGTAACTAGATGCTGGATGCCATTTGTTTCTGTAAAAGAACATCACTCTTTCAGCTTCCACATGTGAAGAATAATTATGTTCTAAATAGTTATAATAAATAGGTATTTATTATTGCTGAAAAACCTTCACAATTTGGATAATCCTTTGAGTATCAGAATAATCATTTTGGCAACATGCTGCTACTGCTGCTGTTAAAACACTGATCAGAAAAAAAACACATTTAAGAACAGTGTTAATGTTTGGATAAAAGACTAAAAGTTAAGCAGAGGCTGGTACAGCATCCTCACCTCACTGTTGTATGGGGACAAAAGTTTCAACAGATGTTAAGGATGGAGTCAATTTTAACAAAGTTTTCCTGACCATTGTCAGTGTGTCTCACACAATGTTATGCATAATAAAGCTAGTGCAAATTGTTCCACAAAGAAACCCCAGGGATGTCATAGATTGCCACAGTCCGATGGTAGGAAGAAGTTTGTAGGGGGGCCCTAGTCTGTATTTAATTTATCCTATCTTCTCCTTATACCCTAGAGGCATCTTCCTCATCCATGACTAAGGCCATGGAGATCTGTAGAGACTGCAATATAGAAGTATAAATTGGGCAAGAGATTTGCAGTATAGATCAGAGAAGCTAATATTGTCCTGAGACTGGGAATAGCCTTTATCTTTGCTTATTAATATGCTTGCAAATCATATAATTCATTTGTTTACAACAGGTAACAGTTTTAAAAAACTATATTTTGTAACTTCTCAACATTCTTTCTCCTCATTAGGTTGCTGTTCCTGGTTCATTGTGCTAGGGTAGGATGGGATTTTATTATTTAAATCTACTTATCTATATAAATCAGTGGTAATGTCAAAACCGAAAAGAAAAGAGAAGAATTTAATGTCACGGACAACTTCTAAACAGTAATCATTGTATTTGCAACTATAAAACAGTAAAGCTGCATCTGTCTAAAATATCATGGGTAATTAATTTATTTTACGCAGCTGGTCACTATGTTTGTTTGTCTCTATGCTTACTGATGAAGTTCAAGGTATGTAATTAAGTTAAACAAATCCTCTTCCTCATCAACAGATTCACTCAAGGGGTCTCTCTCTCTCTCTCTTTAAAATAAGTAAATAAAAAAATTAAAAAAACTAACTAAACGTTTGCATCTACAAAATTTCAACACTAGCAACAAACCTCTCAGGTATGTGTCTCCACTACTGTTCAAGGTTACAAGAAGTTTAAAAACAAATATATGAAGATATCGTGCCCAGACAGCAGAGTTTTATTTAGGGAGGAAAATCATTTTAATCTCTTCTGTTATCTGACAGACCTGGAAAGGTAGGAATCTTATTGTGCTTATATTTTAAGCTATTTTCACTCTTACTAGAAAGTAACCTTTTCTTTACCCAACAATGATAAAGACTAAAATCAGTACTGAGCCATTTTATATGCCACAAAACCTTTCTCTGAGGCAACAGTAGCCACTGAGCAGTTTTGGCTGTATTTTCAAAGGATGAATTTCTATTTGAAGATAAAATTTGTACTTATGGTGATTGTTTTTTAAGTAGGATATGATAAGTTTTATCAATTCATAGGTTATAAAGTCACAAGGGACCATTGTTATCATCTAGTCCAGTGTTTCCCAAACTTGGGATGCCGCTTGTTTAGGGAAAGCCCCTGGTGGGCCAGGCTGGTTTGTTTACCTGCCACGTCCACAGGTCTGGCCGATCACGGCTCCCACTGGCCGCAGTTCGCTGCTCCAGGCCAATGGGGGCAGCGGGAAGTGGCGCCCAGTACGTCCCTCGGCCCGCACCGCTTCCAGCAGCCCCCATTGGCCTGGAGTGGCAAACCGTGGCCAGTGGGAGCCGTGATCGGCCGGACTTGCAGACGGGGCAGGTAAACAAACCGGCCCAACCCGTCAGGGGCTTTCCCTGCACAAGCGGCGTCCCAAGTTTGGGAAACACTGATCTAGTCAGACCTGAATAATACAGGCCATAGGACTTCCCTGCATTAATACCTCTTTCAACTAGTACATATCCTATAGAAAAAATATCCAATTGTGATTTTTAAATTTTCCAGTGATAGAGAATCCACCACAATCCATGGGAAGTTGTTCCCATGATTATACCCTCAGTGTTAAATATATGCACCTTATTTCTAGTCTGAATTTATCTAGCTTTAACTTTCAGCCATCAGAGCTTTGCCAGATATTTTAAGAGCTCTCTATTATCAATTGTCTGTTCCCATGTATGTACTTCTAGATTGTGATCTAGTCACCCCTTAACCTTCTCTTTGTTAATCTAAACAGATTGAGCTCCTTGAGTTTTTCATTATAAGACATGTTTTCTAATCATTTGATCATTCTTGTGGCCATTTAAACCTGCTCCAATTTACCAATATGCTTTTTGAATTGTGGATACCAGCAATGTATTCCAGTAGGGATCATACCAGTGTCATAAAGAGTTTATAGGTCCAAGGATTGTATTACCCTTCTGACCACAGCCCCACACTGGGATGTTATGTTCAGCTGATTATCCACCATAATTATCAAGTCTTTTTTAAGAATCGCTCTTCCCAGGATGGAGTCCCCATCCATTAAGTATGGCCTACATACTTTATATTTGCCGGTATTAAAACACTTACTGTTTGTTTGCATCCAGCTTACCAAGCAATCCAGATCACTGGGTGTTAGTGACCTGTTCTCTTCATTATTTACCACTTCCCCAATTGTTGTGTCATCTGCAAACTTTATTAAGTTATGATTTCATGTTTTCTTCGAGGTGATTGTTAAAAATGCATGGGATAAAGTCCAATCCCGAAATCTTTCAGGAAAAAAAAATGCCCTGCATAGTCTACAAGATCTTCGCCTATGATGATTGCTAGGAGACCCAAAATTGAGACATTATGGTTTCTATTAACATTCACATGCTTTTTTTTTCATTCTTTCCTATAGATGTAGTTTCTCTAATAATTAATGAGTTGAATTTTCAGCCTTATTAACTTCAATAGGAAAGTACTTTCCGTTAATTAGGTGATTATCCATACCAAATACCCACTATACCTAATTCTATTTTTAGAAATATCCTCATGTCTTGATTCCATTAGGGAAGAACAGGTTTTCTTTTAATAGCTAGATTATTGTTAGATTATTATGCTTAGATAGTCAGAACAATTTTGTTCTGAACAGAATGTGTGACAAATATCCACCTGAGTAGATTTTCATGTGTACTTTCCAATAACAGCATAAAAATAGGATAAGCAGATGCTTATCTTGAATTGTTTGCCTCTGTATCATTCTTTACCACAGACTTGATTGAAGTCATAAAACTGCTCTACTGTGTTATGTTCAGGTGACACACTGAGTATGTTCTAAAATGGATGCCCAGGAGGCCTTTTGTTTCTTGTAAGAAGGAATCAGTTAAAATTTCCCACCTTGTTAGGATCCTCAGATCTTTGGGGATTGGAGTTTAAACAAAAATATGGTCACATGGGACTATTCAGGATGTGCATCCCATAGAAGAATGTATTCCTGGGGGAAAGAAGAGGCAACTGCTTAAGGCTAAAGGGGAGAAACAAGAACAGCTCCAGGGGAAAATGAGGAAGACCGAAGAGCTTTTGGTTTAGCATACTCCGCTATTTCCTTTTCTTAACTTGCCAATCTTCCATTGACAGCCCACAGCCCACAAGTTTCTATTGATCTAAGCCTGGGATAGCTTCTCCCAATATGTCTCCAGCTGACAAAATTGATGGATCTGGGTTCAGCTGTCTTTTTTTATTGAAAATAAATAAATAAAGCCTGACCTCATTCTTGAACATTTCTTTTTTAGGTTACAAAATACAATAGAAAAAACACACAAATTTCTCTTATAAATATATTTTAAAACTTTTATCCAGGTCTACAGTAGGAGTTCTTTGCAGATATAGCTATACCAGTATACTATACTGGCAAAGTGCGCCTAGTGTGATGCAGCTTATATTGTAAAACCATGTTTTTGGTGGTATAGCTTATTCCAACACAGCTATGCTGGCAGAAATTCATCATGTAGACATGGCCTTATAATAGTACTATGGGAGATTACTTTAAATATAAGGGGTTCCAAAGGGTAACATTGTCCAAATGTGAAACATAACATCCTTCCAGTAATTTTTATTCTAATAAAATACTGCAGTTGAGCAGCATTAAGTACTAGTCATTGGCACTTTAGAAGTACTCAAGATAGATAACTTGCACCAAAAATGTTTTCAATGGATTTTACCTCTTTGCATTCATGGACTATCCACAAGTGAATCACAATTTATTTGACTTGGTCTGTACTTTCAGTTTATTATTCTTAAAAAATATATACTCTATGGAAAGATCACAAATACCCTAAATTAAACCTTAGCCGATTACTTGTAATTATTCATGTACATTACATGACATTTCTATTCGCTAATAGAACAGTTATAGAGTATACAAGTACTTCTGGCTTTAATTCTTGGTGGTATAAATTTAAAGTTTGGTTTTAGTGAACACTCAGGCAAGCAACTTTGAAATTTACTTCCTATGAACATTTAAAGCTTGCCTATTGAATATTCACAGATTGAACAAAAAAAGGGTGTGAGATAGTTGAAATAGATCATTTAAGAACATTAGGGAATGCTTAAACCAAAATGTCAGTATTAAAAAAAAAATCCTGAAGCAAGTACCATTGCTAACCAGACTGCTGAAGTGAGCAATATTGCATATGTTATGTCTGATCGTGATTTCCTTTCTGATGTAAATTTCCCACTGAAGCCTGAATAAGGAGCTCAGGATCCAGTGTTATACAAGAATTCACTTTCCATCAGAAAGAAATATGAATAATGAGAATATCTGTGGTTCAGTTTAGGTCTGGTGTAAACAAGTGCAACCCCAATAGAATTGCATCCATTCCCATAAGATCTGAATCCAATATTATTATATGTATTGTGGCAGTGCCAGGGAGCACGTGTCCTGGACCAGAATTCCATAGTACTAATGCTGTACAGACACATAACAAGTTCAGGCCACAGTCTGTATTTCTAATTGTTTTAGTGATTAATAGATCACAAAGACAACACTCTATATTCCTAATATTCTGCTGTAGATCTTATATTTTTGTTATCATGATTTTAACTTGACTGCATATATATATATATATATATATATATATATATATATATAATTTTCAATGTTGCCTCTTCAAATCTTTATTTAAATAACAATATATTTATATATCATACAAAAATATATTTTTAGAGAGAATAGAAAGAGTGAGAGAGCAAGAGCGAGAGTAGCAACTTTTGAGGTGTTACTCAAATAGGATTTTATTTCCAAATGTGGTGAAATAATTCTGTCAGGCTGAGACTTAGTCAACTAAGCTGCAGCCTGGAAAGAATTTGTAAACCTGAGCTGTAAAACCCTGATTTTTTTCTTTTTTTTAATAATGGAATTGTCCACATAGACTTACCTAAAGTGGTTGGAATAGAGCTACTATAAATAATGTTGTCCAATAATAAAGAAAATGTGTGGCTAGTGTGGCCTCAAAATAAATAAATCTGTACATTCTCTTGCCAGAGTTAACAGTCACCAAGGGCCTAGTCTGTCTGAAGGACACATTCTCAGTGGCAAGATAACAAGATAATAAATTACTTTACTGATGTATAATTGCTTATAAATCTAGTAGTACTAGCAGCCTGACTATACTGTATTTTACCAGCAGATTAGCTGATTGTTTATTTCATATTAAATTTGGGAGACTAGACGCCACAGGGAATATGTCCTGTCACCCATAACCATTCATCTTCAAGTCCATGAAATCTATAGGGTAAAGTGACCAGAAGTCTCTCTCTATCTGTTTAGGCCCCAATTCATCAAATCAATTAAACACATGCTTAAGTCCATACATAATCAACCAAGCAATTAATCAACTGGTTAACATTAAACATGTGGTTAATATTAAACCTGTGCTTAATTACTTTGCTGAATTGGGCCGTAGTGCTTAGACCAGATGAATTTGTGGTTTTAGTCCAGTTGAAAGTGGACAGCTATGTACATTAATGATTGCTAGCACAATTGTTACCCATGTGCATGGCCTTAGCAGAAAGCCAAGGCACTGAATGGGTACAGAGAGACGTGATCTCATCTGAAAAAAATGGGGTGCATTGACAAACTGCTGCTGTATTTGTTGTATGGTTAAACGAGAGGACTGCAGTATTCAGGATGTCACTGAATGGACTTAAAAGTAAGAATAAATGTACACCTCTACCCCGATATAACGCGACCCGATATAACATGAATTCGGTTATAACGCAGTAAAGCAGCACTCCAGGGGGCGGGGGGTGGGGAAGCTGTGCACTCCGGTGGATCAAAGCAAGTTTGATATAATGCGGTTTCACCTATAACACGGTAAGATTTTTTGGCTCCCGAGGACAGCGTTATATCGAGGTAGAGGTGTAATTAATTTTTAAAAGATTGACAGCACCAGACTGGTTGAAAGCAGCAAATGCAGTAGTGATAGAGAGAAAAAGTTTGCAATTATTGCAAGGCTACAGCTCTGCAAGTATAGCTAATTGTTACATATCCTGACTTCAGAAGTTATATGCTGTAGGAAATACAATATGATCCATTAGACGCTAATGTTAGAAAACTTTTAAATAGGCTAATATTAAAGTGGTTAAAGAACACATTGCCTTTGGAAGTTAATCAGGTAAATGCCACTTATTTCAAATATAAGTACTTCCTTTTAAACTAACAGTGTATTCACCAAGGAGACATTGCATAGCTCTTTGTACAGTATTAATCAAAAGTACCTATTTGGAGGCAGGATTATTATTAATAGCTAAATTTACACTTTTTTAAACCTATTTTTTTAGCTAGAGGATAAAACCTTTCAAGACCTCATTCAGGTCAAGCAGTGACAAACTGGCACATCCATTTCCTCGCCTGACTGAGTATTAGAGCTTGTTGTTATGACTATTGATGTTCTGACCTTTTTCTAGGTTATATGTCAATCATATCTTATTCCCATAAATATCCTCACAGTACTATGAAGCTCATTGGAACAACTATTACTAATTCATAAAAGTGAGGTTTCTTTAGTCTTGGAAATGATAAGCATTATTAACAACTGTATCTGGCTACTACATATACTTACATATTAAGCATTGTGTAATAAGCATTTACGTGCTTCATCATTAGACGTTAGTCACTAGATTATAGATCTCAGTTGTGTTAGATGCAGAATGTCCCTATAGCTAGCCAAGTGACAAGGCAGCATTGTACCTTGTAGCTATAAGTCTAGAGTTAGAGTTTGCCAGAAAACCAGAATTTTTCCTCAGAAAAAACCCTCTTTTGAAATTCTCCCACTGTGAAATTCCAGTTTTCCCACAGGATATTTAGAAAATGTCACTTCCCCCCACTTTCCTTCAGTTTCCCAAGATTTTCCAGTAGGGAAAGAGTAATAAATTGCACAAAATGTGGAAAACCCCACTTTTCCACACTTTGTTACTAGTTTCCCACTTAGAAAAAGTTGGGAAACTAAGAAAGCGTAGGAAAGTGGGGAAACACTTTTCAAAATTATTGAAGATAGTTACGTCCAAAGATGACTGCGAAGAGTTACAAAGTGATCTCGCAAAACTGGGTTACTTCGCAACAAAATGGTAAATAAAATTAATTGTTGATAAATGCAAAGTAGCACACACTGGAAATTATAATTCCAACTATATGTACAAAATGATTGGGTCTAAATTAGCTGTTACCACTCAAGAGAGCGATCTTGGAGTCATCATGGATAATTCTCTGAAAACGATCTGCTCATTGTGCAGCAACAGTCAAAAAAGCTAACAGAATGTTAGGAAACATTAGGAAATGGATGGATAATAAAACAGAAAAATATCATAATGCCACTCTATAAATCCATGGTATGTCCACATCTTAAATGTGCATGCAGTTCTGGTCACCCCATCTGAAAAAAGATACATCTTCTTCTTCCATATGGAAATAGCAATATTTAAAAGTTAATAGAAAGTTCTGAAATCAAATTGAGGTCTCCAGGAAATAAAAAATGCACCTTTACTCTACCTCCTGGAAATGAAAAAATGGGACACTTGTTCACAATATGTTCAATGGTTTGGAGGTCTTCACTTTCGCTCTGTGTCGAATCCTCAATTCTCCATTTTGCATAAGGTGCGCACATCTTCCATATGATGTCCTGATGCAGTTAATTATCATCCAGTCTCTTTGGTAGAGCAAGAAAACAGGCAGTTTGGTGGTGGGAATGTCTATGAGATACTTGTTATTTACATCAGAACCTGCCCATTAACTCTGCCAGGTATCTTCTGGGTTGAAGTTGGATGACAGATGAGCTTCTCCAGCTGCCCAGAATGGGTGGCAGGATTTAAGGTGGATGAAGAAGGCTGTCATGGAACAGAAGCTTTCAGTTAGCGAGAGCTTTCTTGTACTCACACAACATAGCCATCTCTTCCTGTACGGTTGGAGGAAGGATGTTTGCTAGGACTGAAAACCAAGGCATTGGTGTGGACTTCAGGGTTCCAGTTATAAGTCTCATAGCTTCATTTAGATGGGTATCAACAAGGTCTGCGTGCAACCTTCTTCCCCAAATAGGTGCACAGTACTCAGCCCTGGAGTAAACTAAAGCCAGATTTGCTATTTGCAGCATTTTATCATCATAACCCCAGCTAGAACTTTCTAGCTTTTGCATGATATTAATGCAACTCTTCATTTTATGGCCAACCTCCTCCAGATGTTGTTGACAGGTAAGACTGAGATTGAGAGTGACTCCTAGTGTGGATTAGGATATGGGGCGATTGCCTTGCTGCAGAAATTTATGTTCAGCATCCTCTTAGCTTGAGAATTGTTGACAAAACCATTTTGATGGATTGAGTTTAACTGTTTTCCATCCACTTCAGATCAGCATTAGGGGGGCCTTCTGCTGCCTTGAGTGTTGCAGGCTGTGTCATTAGTGCCAGGTCATCGGCAAAAATGAACTTGCAGAATATCCTTTTGAGCATATCACTTATAGAGATGGACATGGAACGTTCTGTCTGAGAGTACTGACAATGAGTTGAAATGTCTGGCCACACTGAAGCAGGCTGGATAGCTTCAGCTGTAGACCCTTATGCCAGACGGTTTCATAGGCTGATGACAAGTTGATAAAATCTGCAGCTGTTTCTAGGTTCTACTGGAAGCTGGCCTCAATATATGTAGTCAGTGCAAGCACTTGGTCACAGCAGCTTCACTCTGTCCTGAAATCTGCCTGTTCCAGAGGGATTGCAACTCCAGCATAGGGGTCAGCCTCAGCATGATCACTCACTCCAGGAATTTCTATGTTGTATGGAGGAGAGATATAGGACAATAGCGTTTAGGGTCATTCAGCTGCTTACCAGATTTTAAAATAGCAATGAACTTTGATTGTCTCCAAACTGTTGGGAGGTTACTGGTGGTGATGTCTTTTGTGAATAATGCTGCCATCCAATCGGGCTCCCTCAGCCCAAGATACTTAAAGTCTGGAAGGATGCCATCAATGCCAGCTGCTTTTCCTACTTTAGTAACAGAGAGGGTGGCATCAGTCTTGGCTCCTGTGAAGAGTTAACAGAAACTTGATGAATGGACACTTTGTATGCAAGATTGTTTGGGAGCTGTTTTCATCTCTCTTTTCTTTTGTCAGCTTTGAATTTCTTAGCAGAAGACTGGCAATGCTGTTAGTGATCACTTGTGGTGTTTATATATGTGCCACTCCACCTAGGTACCGCAGAAGGTCCCATGCTTTGCGAATTCAGGCCACCCATTGTTGTTGTCTTGTAAGGTCCAATGATTCCAGGAGAGCAGTGGCTAAAGCCTGCTCACCAGTAAGTAGCTTTGTACTTCCTTAGGAGCTGGGCTTCAGCATAGCATAAAAAGTCCCTGTAACTGTAAGAGAAGTTTTTCTTTTCAGCTTTAATAATAGTTGAAGTTTTTTGGATTTGGGGATATGCTACTGATAATTATTTTAATGGTGGCGGTGTAGCCCATTTCAGGTTCCAGTGTGAAACTGGTATGCTGATACATTGGAATTAGAAAAAGTACAGAGAAGGGCAACAACAATGATTAGGAGTATGGAAAGGCTTCCATTAGAGAATAGATTAAAAAGACTGGGACAGTTCATCTTAGAAGAGAAACAACTAAGGGGCGATATGATAGAGGCATACAAAATCATGAATGTTGTCAAGAAAGTGAATAGGAAAATGTTCTTCACCCTTTCACATAACACAGGAACGAGGGGTCACCCAATGAAATTAATAGACAGCAGGTTTAAAACAAACAAAAAAGGAAGTGCTTCTTCACGTAGCACACAGTCAACTTGTGGAACTCATTGTCACAGGATGTTGTGAAAGCCAAAATTATAATTGGGTTAAAAAATAGATAAGTTCATGGAGAATAGGTCCATCAATGGCTATTAGCCAAGTTGGTCAGGGACACAGCCCCATGCTCCAGGCGTCTCCAAACCTCTGAATGGAAGACAGGGGATTTATCACTCAATAATAGCTCTGTTCTGTTCCTTCCCTTTGAAGTATCTGGCACCAGCCATTGTCAGAAGACAGGTTATTGGGCTGCATTCCCGGTATGACCATTCTTATGCTCTTATGAGTTGGAAACACAACAACTTGCCTGGCTGCTTGAGGGGACTCCCCTCACTCTCCACTGCCTCCCCTACATGGAGGAGCTGTCCTTCTATCCCCTCCATTTCCCACCTCCATCCCTATCCTCTGCACCCCCTCAGGCTCCCTCCTGCCACCCCACATTGCCCTGCATCCCATTCTCCTGCAACCCTTACATCTTCCACCTGCTCCTCCTCACTCTCTTCAGTCACCTTTCACAGTGTCTTTGCTGCTCCTCATAATGCCTGTGTCCTGTCTAGTCCCCTGAATCATAGAGTTGCAGCCATTTTGCTTGTGGGAAAAAAGAGTGAGAGGTGGCAAGCAATTTCATTGAGGGTAGCTCACTTTCACATGCAGATAGACTGAAGGGAAATGGCAGCCATATTGTTGGCTTCAGGTCCATTTTCGGTAATAGGAGATGGTGGTCATCTTGAAAAATAGAAAATTTACCAGTTGGCAGACTTTCATCTTGTGTTCCCAAGACAAGTAAACTGCTCCCCATACAAAACAAATCACAGTAAGAATTGGCAATGCTGTAACAGATACGTCAGATTTTGTTGATCATTTGACAGCAGTAATAAATAATGAAGAATCCGGGTTTAGACTCTTCATGCATTTATTTTATCTCATTAACACTACTGGGTTTTATCATAATGTGTGGGGTAAAGTCTCACTAACATACAGTATGTACTTGTAAAGCATATCTATAATTATCACAGTTAAAGAGATTGCATTTAACACAGCTGGTAAACATTTGGTTTAATCAATATGCAGGGTAAACTCTCCTCATTTCTCCCAGATAATTGTTAGTTGCTCTACATTTTCAGATTGTCTCTTTCCCCACAGACAGTTTTTGTGTAGGTGAAATATTAGTTATCCCCACCATTCTCTGTGCTGCAGTTATGATAATACAGAGCATATAGAGATAGTGTAATATCCTAAATATTTTAATTGTATAAATCAGAATGTATTTGCCTGAGTCTGACTCTAAGAGAAAAATAGAAGCAAAATCATTAAAGTACTTCTCCATTGCTACATATCTCTGAAATTGATAAACAGCAATGGCAATTCCACATTGGTACTGTGGCCGGGAGGTTAATGTACATGGCATGTTTTACAGATTGTGTTATCGTGGGGGAAAGCCATCAGAATATTGGAGAAAATGAATAATGTACAAAACATTTTCTATGAATTTAAGCTGAAATCAAGAAGCCAAGTTAAGGTCAGAACTGGAGTCAGGATTGGGAACACAAAGCTGAAGGGTAAGCTGAAGTCACGGTCAAAAACCCAAGCGAAAGGTGGAAGCCTCAGTCAGAATCAGGGCAGGGATGCAAGGACTAGACGGAAGTGAATTAGACTGAAGTGGGGAAATATCAAGGCTGGAGCAGGGAGTGAAAGTGAGAGTAGGGCAAGTGCAGCTGTGGGCACGGTACATATTGAGCAGCCAGGGGGCTGTTGCCACTGCAAGGCTCAAGCAGTGATTAATTTGTAATGAAAGAGGTGCCGGGGCTCAAGCAATTTTTTTACATTCATAATTGATGAAACAAGCCCATACGTGCTTGGGCTATGAACTGCCAAGCCTAGAGGTGCTGGGACTCAGCCCTGACAAGGTCTGGCACAAATTAAGCAATGGACTCACGTAGCAGACTGCTGGTTCCCCTGCCCAGGCAGGAAACATGACCATTTGGAGAAGGCTCATTGGGCCCAGCTGAGCTTCCTATGTTGCCTAGTGACCAGACTGGGAGTCTACTGGGCACCTGACAGTGCGGATGGGAAGTTTTGTTTTTATAAGTTGTGGCTCTGTCGGCCTGGGGCAACAGAACAGGATTTTCGTTGTATAGGAAATACATCACTTCTACAGTCTTAGAAGCCCCAGAAAACAGAATAGAATTTACTCTGGATAGATGAAGATAGCTAATTTTCAAAGTTTCAAATGCTGGAGAACAAACCTCTCTCTGCTAAAAGAACGAGGAGTACTTGTGGCACCTTAGAGACTAACAAATTTATTTGAGCATAAGGTTTCGTGGGCTAAAACCCACTTCATCGGCTGCATGCTAGAATCACTTTTAAAAGTTCACATGCTCAGTTCCATTTGCCATCAGATATGGGATATGAAGGAACCCCAAATGCTGCCAGTAAATTTGTTTATAGGAGTGGATATCAAATATTTAATTTTATTTTTTTTAACTTTACAGTGAAACCAATGAAGGGACTTTTGTGATCCCCAAACAAAAAGAGCAGCTGTTTTATGTATCTTTACAAATGAAGGGGAAAGAGAAATCAGTCAGATTTTCTCAAATGCTTATAGCTCTACTTAAAATTCACTAAAAGGATGTTCAAACATCTTTCTAAGTATTAAATACATGGGCCGTGAGCTCATTTTGCAAAGTTACCAAGGTAATAAAAATGGTAATGCAAAAGGAAATTATCTTATATTAGTATAAAATTCAGCTCTTCCAGTACTGCACAGTCACCTTATCATTATTATTATACAGCCAATGACATAAGAGTTTTATGCCATGTGATTACACAACAGTGTAGTCCATTTTTATTACTAACAGTTTGTAATAGAAGCTCAAACACAATATTATAGAATTACTTTTTCTAATGTATACAATACAGATTTTACTTCTAAGAATATTTTTCAGTAACAATAAAAAGGGTTTCCTCACCTGGTAATAGGAAAATGTATCTATTGCTTCAGTCACTGAGAATTTGATATAGTAATGACTGATAAGAGAATCTGATCACACAAACTCACTATTGCTATAAAAATATACTGCAACCAATATTTTATCGGATGAATTTAATAAGCATATCTGAATTTTCTGGAACAAATTTTATTCAAGGTTATGAATTTTTGCAAGTATTTTTGTTTGTTTGTTTTAAATGTAACTTTATGGCTTGATTACCAGTTGTCCTTCAATTATTCACTATTTGCTTCTTGAACTGTGTTATTTTTCTTCAATTGATCAGTGCAACTACATGATATTTGTTTATTTTCCTGACAGAATGAATGCATGTGAAGTTCTAGCATGAATGCTTGTAAATATAAACTTAAACACGGTTGTCCACAAATATTTCTGTATGTGACTGAAATTTATCTTCTGCAAACATTTATAGTAGTATTATTATATTACAATAGTGCCGAGAGGCCTTAACTGAGATGGGAATCCTATCATGTTAAGCATTATCTCCTAGTAAGGGACAGTGCCTACCTTAAAGAACTTCCAGTCCAAATAGATAAAGGGGGGACATAAAGAAATCGAGTGATTTTCCCACGAATACAGAACAGGTCAGTGGTAGAAGTGAGAATTGAACCCAGATATCCCCAGTCCGAGTCACTTGCTTTTGCCACTACACCCCGATACACCTCATTCATATGTATGTTTGAAGAAAGCAAATACAAAGTAGGTGCGTAAATAGCCAAAGCAAACATTACCTTTTAAAACAAATTATTATTAAATATTAATTAATGATTACTATTATTATTATTATTTTAAACAGGCCAAGCTAGTTCATTCTGGAACAGCTATTGAATGTTGAAAGGCATCTACTGCCATAGAAAGCACCTACCTTGCCTTTTTAGACAATTTATAGTATTCCATAGTATGCTTTCTACTATATGTAGGGCTCTCAAGTGATTAAAAAAATTAATCGTGATTAATTGCATGATTAAAAAATTAATCGTGATTAATCACACTGTTAATAATAGAATACCATTTATTTAAATATTTTTGCATGTTTTCTATTATCAGATATATTGATTTCAATTATAACAAGATACAAAGTGTACAATGCTCACTTTATTATTTATTACAAATATCTGAACTCTAAAAAAACAAAAGAAATTGCATTTTTCAATTCACCCAATACAAGTACTGTAGTGCAATCTCTTTATCATGAAAGTTTAACTTTAAAATGTAGAATTACGTACACAAAACTGCATTCAAAAATAAAACAATGTAAAACTTTAAAGCCTACATGTCCACTCAGCCCTACTTCCTGTTCAGCTGATTGCTCAGACAAACACGTTTGTTTACATTTGCAGGAGATAATGCTGCCCGCTTCTTGTTTACAATGGAACCTGAAAGTAAGAACAGGCATTCACATGGCACTATTGTAGCCAGCATTGCAAGATATTTACATGCCAGAAATTCATATGTCCCTTCATGCTTCAACCACCATTCCAGAGGACATGCGTCCATGTTGATGATGGGTTGTGCTTGATTACAGTCCAAAGCAGTGCGGACCAACACATGTTCATTTTCATTATCTAAGTCAGATGCCACCAGCATAAGGTTGATTTTCTACTTTGGTGGTTTGGGTTCTGTATTTTCCACATCAGAGTGTTGCTCTTTTAAGACTTCTGAAAGCATGCTCCACACCTCGTCCCTCTCAGATTTTGGAAGGCACTTCACATTCTTAAACGTTGGGTCGAATGCTGTAGCTATCTTTAGAAATCTCACATTGGTACTTTCCTGGCATTTTGTCAGATCTGCATCAAAAGTGTTCTTAAAACGAACAACATGTGCTGAGTTATTATCCAAGACTACTATAACATGAAATATATGGCAGAGTGTAGTAAAACAGAGCTGGAGAAATACAATTCTCCCCAAGGAGTTCAGTCACAAATGTAATTAACACATTTTTTTTAAACGAGCGTTATCAACATGTCCTCTGGAATGGTGGCCGAAGCATGAAGGGGCATACGAATGTTTAGCCTATCTGGCAATGCCGGCTACAAAAGTCCCATGCAAATGCTTGTTCTCACTTTCTGGTGACATTTTAAATAAGAAGTGGGCAGCATTATCTCCTGTAATTGTAAACAAACTTGTTTGTCTTAGTGATTGGCTGAAAAAGAAGTAGGATTGAGTGGACTTGTAGGCACTGAAGTTTTGCATTGTTTTGTTTTTGAGTGCAGTTATGTAACAAAAAAAATCTACATTAGTAAGTTGCATGATAAAAAGATTGTACTACAGTACTTGTATGAGGTGAATTGAAAAATACTATTTCTTTTGTTTATCATTTTTACAGTGCAAATATTTGTAAGCAAAAATAATAATATAATGTGAGCAGTGTACACTTTGTATTCTGTGTTGTAATTTAAATCAATATTTTTGAAAACGTTGAAAAAACATCCAAAAATATGTAATAAATTTCAATTGATAGTCTATTGTTTAACAGTGCAATTAAAATGTGATTAATCGTGATTAATTTTTTTAATCATGATTAATTTTTTGAGTTAATCACGCGAGCTAACTGTGATTAATTGACAGCCCTAACTATATGCATTAAATGTTACTTATGTAACATTATGAAGTGTAATTGTAACTGTGTCAGTCCTAGGATATTAGAGACAATTTATTGGACCAACTTCTATTGGTGAGAGAGATAAGCTGACTCAGTTTCCTGACTGAGATAGGCTATAAAGGCTGTTGAACCCAGAGTAAAAATTAGGGAAACCCCTTAGAGGCTGCTCTAACCTGTGCTGAACTGGCCCCTGGCAACTCCAGAACTAGGAAGGCATAATACAGGGATCGGCAACCTTCGGCCCGCGGCCCGCCAGGTAAGCCCTCTGGCGGGCCGGTTTGTTTACCTGCCACATCCGCAGGTTCAGCCGATTGCGGCTCCCACTGGCCAAATCACTCACCCCACGTTGCTTCCCACATCCCCCATTGGCCTGGAGCGGTGAACCGCGGCCAGTGGGAGCCGCAATCGGCCAAACCTGCAGATGCAGCAGGTAAACAAAACGGCCCGGCCTGCCAGAGGGCTTACCCTGGCGGGCCGTGTGCCAAAGGTCGCCAATCCCTGGCATAATACTTCCTCCACTTTGTTCCTGGGCCATGTTAAACACCTCCACAGAGTTGAATGATTGAAAAGGGAACACAATGAGGCAGAAGCTACAGCAACTATGAAATTCGTTCCTGATTACGCAGTGCCACTCCCCACCCAAGCATTAATCAACCAAGGTACTACAGGGAAACTAAGGGGGAGGGTGGAGGTAGTGGAAAAGCACCACCTAGAATTTTAAAGCATTGATGTCAGAATCAAGAGCACTTTTCTGTTTGTAACAAGTTAGTAGTATGGCAAAAATAAAATGTTTACAAGTTACATTTATTAATCGAATACATTTCTGCCAGAAAAGAAAAGCCTCCCATAAACATTTCCTAACAGCAGGATATCTTCTTTCTCAACCTTTTCTTGTCACTCAAGATCAGCATTTTCAAGAGCTGCCTGCTGCTTAACTTAACTGCTTAGCTTAATGGGCAGCAGACACAGGGGATTACTGCACATAGATGGAGCTACAGTAATTATTCACTCATCTTGGGAGAGATGCTTCACTCCCTGCCACAGATCAACACCTAGCTCCTCCCCTCTTATGTTGTGCCTACCGAGTGGGAAGCAAGCACTTTTCTTGTGGAAAGAGAAATCACAGAACTTTACTAATTATGTGGGCACATGAATCAGTCTGATATTGCTCAGGGTTTGGGAATGATCTGAGTGAAACAGAGAATGTTCAGAGCATTAACGCAATCATTACATAGTAGAATGGGAATCTCCTTTGAAGAAGGGTGAATAGTGCAGTAGAGAAGAGTCCATGTGCTGAACTGGCAGGCAATAGAGAAGATCTTTCTCTCCCCTCCTCCAGCTCAGGGCCGGCTCCAGGCACCAGCTAAAGAAGCAGGTGCTTGGGGCGATCAATACCAAGGGGCGGCACTCTGGCCGCTATTGGGGCGGCACGTCCGGGTCTTTGGCGGCAATTCGGTGGGGGGTCCCTCAATCCCTCTCGGATTTTTTTTTTTTTTTTTGCCGCTTGGGGTGGCAGAAAACCTGCAGCCGGCCCTGCTCCAGCTGCACAGATATTTCCTCTTCTCAAGGAACTTAGCATCAGCTCCAGTTTTTCTCAGCCACCATGCTAGTACCCCTTGCCCTCCTCAATCAAGTTCTTGTTGTCTTCCAGCCAGCCATCACTAGAGCTGGGTGGGTTTTTTTTAACCTAAAATTTTCTTAGGAAAAAAAATGCAGATTCAGCTAAATGTTTTGCAAATTCCTTTCACCAAACTGTTCATTACAACCCCTCCCCAAATAAAAACACGTTGACATTTTTTGTTTTGAAATTTCCTTTAATTTTACTTTAAAATAAATTCAAGAAAGTTTTTCAAAAAGCTCTAAATCAAAATTAAACCTTTTGCAACTTCAATTGACTAAAATTAAAAAAAAAATACCAAAAGTTTTTTTTTTCAATTTTTCAAGAAGAGTCAACATGGCTTTTCTAAAGGGAAATTATGCCTCACCAGTCTATTAGAATTCTGTGAGGGGGCCAACAAACAGGTGGACAAGGCTGATCCAGTGGATATACTATACTTAGACTTTCAGAAAGCTTTTGCCTAGGTCCCTCACCAAAGGCTCTCAAGCAAAGTAAGCTGTCATGGGATAAGAGGAAAGGTCCTCTCTTGGATCAGTACTGGTTAAGAGATAGAAAACAAAGGGAAGGGATAAGTGGTCAGTTTTCACAATGAAGAGATGTAAATACCTGGGTCCCCAAAGATCTGCACTGGGACTTGTGCTGTTCAGTATATTCATAAATGATCTGGAAAAGGGGGTAAACAGTAAGGTGGCAAAATTTGAAGAAAATACAAAATTATTGAAGATAGTTACATCCAAAGCTGACTGCAAAGAGCTACAAAGGGATCTCACAAAACTGGGTGACTGGGCAACAAAATGGCAAATGAAATTCAATGTTACTAAATGCAAAGTGAAGGCCAAAACTATAATAGAGTTCAAAAAAGAACTAGATTAGTTCATGAAGGATAGGTCCATCAATGGCCAAGACAATCAGGAATGCAGTCCCATGATCTGGGTGTCAAACCTCTGACTGCCAGAAGTTGGGACTGGACCACAGGAGATGGATCACTCGATAATTGCTCTGTTATGTTCATTCCCTCGGAAGCGATTATTAACTAGGATAGTCAGAGATGCAATCCCAATCAGTTATTCATTCAGCTCTAAATACAAGCCCTCATCTCTGCTGCTCAGTCTCCCTATTTAGTGATATTCCCTTCTGCAAACAGTAAAACTAAGGGCCTAGATCATGAAACAGCTCAAACTGCTCCCTTATAACCTGGAGAGAACAGCTGAATTTTCCTGCTTTGCCTTCTCTAGTCCTGTCTGATCACCACAAATTTGTACCTTTTAGCCTCCTCAGTGTTTTATTTTCTAGGGCTATTGGATGTAAACCGTTAGTTCCTGTTGCCTTCAGTCAGAAGTCCTTCCATATTACCCCTACCCTTTTCACCTGTGTGTGCCAGTGGGCCACCAGAGACTTGAGTATAAAATTCATTCTTCCTGTCTGCACTTTGTGTTACCAGGAATCTTGGAGTGAAGAGCAACATTAGTCACCGTTTACTGTAGCCTATAATAGAATGCTGACCCTTAAAAACTTGCCAGGTCCCCCTGAGATAAATAGAAAAAAGATTACCTCCATGTCTGTTGTATTCCCTTGTTCTGCCCTAAACTGACTACTGGAAATACACTGAATATTGCAAGCACTCAAATAAGTAAATATTTGCATTTAGATAAGCTAAGGCAACCAGCAAATTTTTAAGGGCCATCCACATAGTTAGGCATAAAAGTGTGAGCTCAGGAGAAGATAGTATTAAGAAAAGCAAAGAAAGCTATTTTAACACTTTTGGTCATTGAATTTCATTCCCTAGTTCACAGTTTGTTAAACGAATGCTTGGAATAGCACATGCTTTGTCTTCCACACTGTAAATCTTAACAGTGCAGCATACTCTATGTTCCTCACACAACATAAAAGATACATCATTGCCATTAACCTTCCCCATAGCTGCTGATAAAGTAAAACAGGCCCATTCTTTATACAGTAACAGTAATGTATCTGTTCAGATAAATATTCCTCTTGCTGCAATAAAGTCTAGTATTTTACAACTGCATCCCATCTTTGCAAACTATAAAGTAGCAATTAAAATTGAATATGATCAGAATGCTAAGCAATGTTTTCAAGGCAAGTAGCATGAAAGAGCTTTTTTGAAACTTCTTTCAGTGCGGTGGTTTTCAACCTGTGCTCCGCAAAAGGTTGTTGTTACCATAGAACAGTGGTTTTCAACCTGTAATCCTCAGACCCCTGGGAGTCCACAGACTACGTCTAAGATTTCCAAAAGGGTCCATACCTCCATCTCAAATTTTTTAGGGGCCGGCAAGTGAAAAAAGATTGAAAACCACTGCTTTAGTGAAAACTAAATTAACTGTTTGTCCTTTTGTTCTTCCAACATATAAATCAACCACTCATGTGGTATGTACATATATAATAAATGGATGATTAATGAACTTATGACTGCCTGGAAGTTCACTGTGATTAAATACCCAACAGTTTGTTAAAATGTATCTGAACTTGTTTAGCCAGGTGGGTAAAACTACAAGATTGAGTTTACATGATTTTCAGTACTTGAAACTTAACAGTTAGAGAACAGGAGATTGGGAGTAAGAAGTTCTGGATACTATTCTTTAGTTCTACACTACTGTACATTGGGCAAGTTACTAAACCGAATTCTGTATCTCAGTTTAGCTATGTGTGAATGTATACAATGCAATGTCTCCCACAGCAATGTTTTGAGTTTTAATACCTCGCTTCGGGAGAGGGATCAATGAGGCAGAATCTTATGCTCACATAGGCTGTGGCTACACTGCACATCACTAGTGGCAGCATGTAAAGTATGTGTAACTACATACTGCAGTGAAAAGCAGTCTGCATCATACTGCAGTGTGTAGCTATATGTGTCAGTGAACAGCTCTGGCAAGGGGGGAGGCAGCGGGGAAAGACTCCAGCAGCAGGGAGCTGCCAGAGCCTTTCCCCGCTGCTTCCCCCCAGCCAGAGCCTTTCCTTCATGCCATAGTCTTTCCCGGACACAGGGAAAGGTTCTGGCACAGAGAGGCAGCGGGACACTGCACTGTTAAACACAGCAGTGTAGACATTGAGGCACTGCTTGGGCATGTAGAGAACCATGTAGGGTTTATACTCTAGGGTTCAGGTATGACTTTACTCGCCTAAGAAGTGCATCATGGTCTACACTGCTATTTATGCCCATGCCCATGTGTGCAGTGTATGCATTCTACTCACCACTTTAAGGAGTGTACAGTGTCAACATATGCTTGGAATCCCAGTGGTTTCTGTGGGACTCCATATGAGAATAGGGTTTGCTCATATGGATTCTTTTGCAGGACTGACACCAATGTTTCCATCTACATTTTGTTCACCTTTTTTGATGTTTTCTTCAAAGCTATATTGGCTATAGTAGCTAAAGGCTTACTTTTAAAAAAATGAAAGATTCTGGAGAACAAGACAATTGCTTCAGAAAGGTGTTGGTATGGCACATGAGGTGCACTAGCATTTTTCAGGCTTGTTTAACATAAATACACGTTAGTCTTGTGGAACTGCTAGAGAAATAACTACTCACGGGTACTTTATTCATTTGTCTGGTACAATGTTATGAGTGATATTTATTTATATACCACTAATTGCACAGATCAACAAGCTTTTCAGACAAATAATGATCACAAATAATCAATACATAATAACAATTCTAAAAATAAGGTCCAATGCTTCAAGCAATTCTGTATGTGTGAATGCATGTACCATGGGGCCATGTATCAAGAGGGCTCCACTTGGCTGCATGGGTTTCCTCCCTCCCCTCCTCCCCAACACACAAGGCAGTATGTAGGATCAGGATCTAAATCTTCAACTGTGTTTCAAAACTAACCCAAGAGACTAATGCATGAAAGTTATTGGGTAAAGAATCCACCCTAACAAGCGCTAAGTGTACAGATGTGTGATGCTTGGATAATACAAATGGAAGGGATAGGGGAGTACAGTAAAAGGGGCATGGTCAACAGTCAGTCTGAAATATTCTATATTTAAAAAGGATTATAAAGTTGTTCATGGTACTGCACCTGGCCTGGAGTCCCACTGCCAATTTGTGTGCTTTTACAACCAACTTTTCCTACTTCTTAAGTCACACAAACAACAGGTGAACCTGATTAACATGAAAGAGATTATACATAGATTGGTGTCAAATGCACCAGGTAAGAAACTGAAGAAAAGAAGAGGAAAATATTTCTCACCATTCTAATCTCTTTACATTACAGTAATCTTATGATACTTGTCACAGAAGCAGGTTAAAAAACAACAACAACAACAACAAAACCTTAATATATTTTCCTTAATGTTAGATACTAAAAAAATCGGGGTAAATATTTACAAATTTGCATTGCACTTTAATTATGAGTCTCCTATTTTTTTATGGCTATACAACATTTAAATATGCACTTCAATGTGCCTTCTTCAAACTCCTCAATCTCATATTATGCCCCTTGCTAAAGTATTTGTTACATGACATGTGACTATGCTTTACTGCATATCAGAGAGTTAACTAAAGCCTCATATGCATAGTCAGACTCAGAAGTTTAGCTAAAGTAGCTTGTACAATTGATTTTTAAATTGTTTATTGTTGGACTGGCATTCATTTTGATAAGCTGACTCTGAGATGTTAATGCAGTATGGACTTGGATCAATATGAAGCTGAAAAGGACAGTTTTTATTCAGGCATATGCACAAATGTGCTTTATACACAACAGAGTTTTAGGACACGATACAAAATCCATTGAAGTCAATAGGGAGATTTCCATGCATCTCAGTGGGCTTTGGATAAAGCATCTGAAAATGAGACTTCATAGTTTCCTGCTTATTTATACCATTTTTGTCTGCAGATTTTGCCTTTGCAGTGCTGCTACAGGTGCCAAATTTCTTTTTATTTTGCTCACAATAGTAATTTTGCATTTTTACTGACAACAAATATGACTCACCGTACTGGCTTTATAATCTTAATGGTAAAAATATATTTCACTGCATGAGTGCCAAATGTCTATGAGTCTGTTTTAGACCAAGGGAGTTCATCTTTACAAGCTATCTTTCTGTTGCTGTCTTTCTGGCCTTAGGTAAATGTTTCCCTGGCTACCACACAATTTCATTTTGGAAACTGTGCATGTCCACATGTTAAATGGAAAATGAATTAAGAGTTTGTGGCTCTCAGTCCTGCTTTCAAGCCACTAGACTTTTCTTGTGACTCCAGAAAATAACAGGAAATTCAGAGTTTCTATTTTAGTTCTAACACTGTCTCCCTGTGAAAATCACTCAATTTCTGTGGCTTAGTTTTTTCATGCTGTATTTTTTTTAATAAGGTGTTAATAATTTTTTCTTTCCCACCTTCCAGGAATTTTATAGGGATTGCAACGACTAGCATACGGGAAGCACATTGGAGATGAAAATTGAGAAGCATTATTGTAACAGTGTTCAAAAACTTAGACCACGTTTACATGGCTGATTAATCCTAATTACAGCTATCGGTGACCAGTAACACATGAGTTGTGCAACCTAATAGAGAATAGACAAGAAACTCAGTGATTTACACCAATGCACTTTACTTCTGATTCCCTCTCTCTTTTACACACACACAGACACACACACACACTTGCATTGCAGACAACAGTCCTGCATTCAAGGGAATGCAGGGACTGTTTAATTGTTGCTCATCGGGAGTGCATGGTCCCCAATGGGGAGACTGAGAAATGGGCAGAGCAAAAGTTGTATAAAGAGTTAGTTGTCCGAGGGGTTAATGCGCTCCATCTCTTAAAAAGGTGTAGCAGTGTGCACAGTGCCGGCTCCAGCTTTTTTGCCACCCCAAGCGATGAAAAAAAAAAGAAGATGAAGAACCCGATTGAACTGCCGCCAAAGTGCCGCTGAAGAGGAAGACAGCGAGTGAAGGACCTGCCGCCGATGTGCCGCCGCCGCCGATCCGGACGTGCCGCCCCGACAACAGACGCACTGCCACCCCTTTCCCCTTTCAATTGGCCGCCCCGGGCACCTGCTTCCTTCACTGGTGCCTGGAGCCGGCCCTGAGTGTGCATGCTTACCCATGTAATACAGAGCTCTGGGAGGCATTCTACCTCCTTTTGGTTCCCGTGTGTTGATGCAGCTCTGCATTGCTAACTCAGAACTATGCCTCACAGTTGTGATTGAACCCTTAAAATAAAACTGCAGCATTAACAGATTTTTACACTATATACCTATCCTCCTCACCAGTTCATTTTTTAAAATTCACAATATTCAGCATTTTCCTGGGTGAAGTATATCCAACAAAGTCTTTTCAAGCAAATTAAGTTAAAAAATGGTGTCCAAGGAATAAAACAAACTGTTGTCATAAATTCTGGGGTGTATTTTCATCTCAGTTCACAGGCACATATACTTGTTAATCCCAGCACATTGAGATAAAATGTGCCCCAAAGAATTGAAAAGCATCATTAATTGTGAAAGTTTTCAAAATTATTATCTTGTTTTGCCAAAGAAAAGAAAAGAAAAAAAGCTTCCTCAAGCATTAAAATACTTTGAGGTGCATTGTTTTATGTAATTACCATAAAAACCCTGGACATCTGATTGATAAAAGCAGCTGTTTAAAAAGATGACAGCTGCTACAATCAGAGAGAGAGAGAGAGAAGAAAAGGTAATTGTGGGCATTGAAATTGAAAATAAGATAAAGTCATTTTTACGTTTAGTACAGCAATTTTAGTGAACACTAGCAGCACACTGAAAGCCTTTAGTTGAAGATGTACAATTTCCTTTAAGCAATCAAGAAAAACTTATGAAGTATGGTTGCTACCTGCATCATAGTTTTACCCCTTTTTCCCATTCTTACACACAGAATAGCACAAATAAACCTGTTACATCTGATTCTTCAGATCCGAATTAGTAATCACTGATTCAGTACCTGCTTCATTGCAGCTTTTCTAAACAGACAATTTAGCACGGATCAAAGCAAAACACTGATCATGAAATGGATGCATCAAAATAATTCATTAACAAGACCCTCCTCTATACAGCCATGTCACTTGCACTTAGCAGCAGCACAAAAAAATAACATGTAACACTTAATATTACATATTGATTATTGCAATTTTAAGACCAGTGTCACTTCAAAACTTCACACTGATATACAATATGATCCCATAAGAAAGACATACCACAGATGATCAGGCCCTATACAGTCCTAAATAAAATAGGTGAAAACATTCCAATAACATGACACTGCGACTTGAGAGTGTCCCACAACTACACAGTCTATAAAGTAGTACTATTAGTAGAGCTGGTTGAAAAATGATACGTATTTTTGTTAATGGGTTTGAATTTGTTTAGTTTAGTTTTTCAATATTCACAAAACAAGATATTTTCCAATTTTCTGACAAAAACAAAACCACCAACCAATACAGCATTTCAATGACAAAATGGAAAGACGAAAAAAATAAGGATGGGGAGGAAAAGTGAGAAAGGGTGGGGAGGAAAAATCCCAAACCAAAAACTAAAACTTATTTTGATTATCAGTTCCTGTTGAAAAAAAAATAAATTTGGAAAAATTAAAATAATAAAAACAAATCTGCCAAAATTGACATTCTTTTAAAAAGGCCATTTTTTTTCTTGAAAACAAGTTTCAAACAATTTTTTTTGACAGGCCCTAAGTTTTAGTGTGGCTTTGGTTGGTTTATTGGGTATTTTGAATGATGTTCTGGGCCACCAGCCCCGATTCATAGTTTCTGACAATGGCAAAATCAGTTGGAGAGGGTACAGAATTGAGGAGAATACAAATCTGTCTATTTGACAGGACAATTCAGAATGTTGTTGGGACAGAGACATGTAGACATCTCTAGAAATATCAAGACTATAAATAAGATACACATTCTCTTTTACAGTGAGGGTAATTAACCACTAGAAAAACTTACCTAGGGATTCATAAATTTTGAGGCCAGAAGGGACGTTGTAGTCCTCTAGTCTGACCACCTGCATAACACAGGCCATAGAACTTCTTGAATTAATTCTCATTTGAATTAGAGCACAGCTTGTACATGTGGCAGATTTTCCATCACTTGAAATCTTTAAAGAAAGATTGAAGTCTTTGTAAAAGATATACTCTAATTGAGCTAGACATTATGAGCTTGATACAGTAACAATTCATTGAAATTCTATGGCCTGTTTTATATAGCAGGTTATCCTAAGAATAAAGGGATCCTACCCCAGTGAATTGTGTTGTGATTAGACTGAACAAAAAGGGAGAGGCCAAAGGACTAAGCAGAAAACGAGAGCTGGCCAAGGTATTGGTCACAGGTGTACATGTGAGATCCCCAGATATCAAAGGGTAGCATGCTTCAGAAGGTCATCGTTGCTCCGTTTATTTTGGAAAGACATTATTTAAAGGAAGTTTCATTTAGATTAATCCCCCCCCCCATTTTAATAACTATGTAAGAATAAGGGGCCATACTGAGTTACTATAGTTAAGACCACATTCTTCCCTATTTTTTCAGCAGCCTTCAGGAATTAGCATATGAAGTTTAAGGGTCTGATCCTGCAATTGTTACCATGATAATCCCATTGAAAGTCAAACCCAGCAACTTATCCATAAGACACTATGGCTTGTGTGAACGATGAACTACCAGCCCTCATTTTGAATTCATGGATTTCGTTCAGTTAAAGTCAAGCCACTACTAAGTGATTTTATTTATTTATTTATTTATTTTATATTTACTTTCAATGGTTTTATTTTGATATTTTGTTTGATGGAAGTTTATAAAATGCATGTGACTTATCAAAGAGACTGGAACACCTACGTTAAGCCTATTTCTAAGTCCTGGGTAAATAGGAAATGACAGGTTCTTTTAGAAACACTGTAATTCTGCACTAGACATCTCTGAGATAAATATGTGTCGTAAATAAGGTTATAAAAGTGTGTGGGAAATATTTACTCAATCCATGCAGCGTAGCCAATTTTTAAAGCATAATGTATTAGTCACATTTTATTTTACTTCCTTCTTAAAGGCATGAACGAAACTAAGGAAAGCCTTCCATACCAAATCCATAACAGCACAAAACAGGATAACTTCTGGTTTTGATTCTTCAATTTGAAGCTGAACAATTATACAAAAAAAACAATCCAAACCAAACCAAAACAAAAAAATTCTCTGGCTGATACCAGGTGCAAAATCTATATTTAAAGTTACTAAAAGAACCTGGTTATTTACCTGTACAGCAACAGTTGTTCTTCAAGATGTGTTGTGCACATGTGCATTCTACTGTAGGTATATGTGCCCCCAAAATCATTTTAGTCGCAGACTTTTACCAGCAGTACCACCAGATGGCTCACGGGCCCCATCCTCCCTCATGCTCAGAGCTGAGGACATAGAAGTGGCTTGGCTGCCACTTCCCTCTTTATTCCTTACACCACCATCTATGTAATACCTGAAGTACGGGGAAGGTGGGAGGAACATGGAATGTATATGTGCACAACACATCTCAAAGAACAACAATTACTTTTTAGGTAAGAATCCATTTTTTCTCCTTTGAGTGACTGTACATATGTACATTCTACTGTAGGTGACTTAGTAGCAGTTTCTTTACAGGCATTGGAACACTGGATTGTTTGAAGGGAAACTGCAACACTGACTTGCTGAAGATGGTGTCATCTTGAGAAGCGTGAATAATAATGACTGTGCGTTGTGTGAAGAAATACTTCCTTTTATTTGTTTTAAATCTGCTGCCTATTAATTTCATTTGGTGACCCCTAGTTCTGGTGTTATGAGAAGTAGTAAACAACACTTCCTTATCTACTTTCTCTATACCAGTCATGATTTTATAGACCTCAATCATATCTCCCCTTAGCCATCTCTTTTCCAAGCTGAAAAGTCCCAGTCTTATTAATCTCTCCTCATATGGAAGCCGTTCCATACTCCTAATAATTTTTGCCCTTTTCTGCCCCTTTCTGAACCTTTTCCAATTCCAATATATAAGTTTTTTGAGATGGGGCGACCATATCTGCACACAGTATTCAAGATGTGGGTGTACCATGGATTTATATAGAGGCAACATGATATTTTCTGCATGTGTGGTTTTGGTGGAATCCTTACTGCTGCTCACCAAAATAGTCTGAATATCTCAGTAGCATAGTCTCTCCTGATTGCTCAACCAGAAATCATTGAGATGGTGAGGTGGAGTGATTGCAGGTAGGGATTCAGTGACTTGCCTTGGTTTTGAGACAAAAGATTCTGGGTGACCAAATGGATAGATGGCATAGGTCTGTGAAACAACATGGTCATGGACAGGCAGGTGCTACAAGGATTAAGGTTGCCTTGTCTCTTTTTTGCTTCCTGATCACTCTCAGAATCTGACAGACTAGAGGGAATGCATACAGCAGATAGATTGACCATGGGAGAAAAAACAGGTATCTGTCATGGAACCCAGGCTGCAACCCACCCTGGAGCAGAATCCTTGTCAAAGGTTTCTGAAAGTCCAAGTTCTCTCCACTCAATCACCCTGACTACATATTTGTTGACACCCTCAAAGAATTTTAGTAGATTAGTGAGGCATGATTTCCCTTTACAAAAGCTGTGTTGACTCTTCCCCAACATATTGTGTTCACCTAGCTTTCTGATAATTCTGTTCTTTACTAAGGATTCAATCAGTTTCTCTGGTACTTAGCTAACTGGCCCTAATTGCCAAGATAGCCTCTAGAGCCTTTTTTTTAGTGGTGTTTCATTAGCTATCCTCCAGTCATCTGGTACAGAGGCTGATTTAAACAATAGATTACATATTGTCAAATTATCAGGCATTGTTGTCAAAATATATCATTATTAACTGGTCAGAAATTTCAGCATTTCTGTACAAATTGCCCAAAGAATAAAAAGAGCAGTCCCTGGCCATAGTCTCTGAAGGATGGGACATCTAGGGGTTCCTTCCTTGCCTCATCCTCTTCCGTGGGCTCCAACAACGAAGGAGACTGAGGGATTGTAGGAGGATTTTCCTTAGAAGTTCCCAATATAGGATAAGGTGGTCTAGATGTTCTTGGAGCAGTCCAAGACGTCTAATGAGGACAAGAAGGATAATCCAATTTTTGTACTGCCCATGGTGGTGGGTACCATACAGACTCCTCTTTGTAAGAATGCTTATCTTACTCCCTGGTCTGAGTGTCTCTAGAACATGACCTGTAAGTGGACCTAAAAGACCTTGAATTAGATATAGGTCTATAGTGGTCAGAGCCGGAAGGTGAGGACATATAGCTCTCCTTAGTGAATGGAGAAGCTGCTCAAGTTGGTTTTAGCTGAAGTCTTGGTACAGGCAACACTCAGTGGTGTCCTTTAGGCATCAAGATGGATGACAACAGAGCCGGTGGAAGAAACTGAGATGGTTGGAAGGCAGAAGAATGGGTCAATACTGACAGTGCCGGGGTGCAGCCATTGAGAGCAGCATGGAAGATGCAGGTGGGACTGATAGTACCATGATGGAAAAGACATTGAATGTGCCAACATGGTTGAAGCTAATATAATTGGTGCTGGATGATGTAGTAAAAAAGAGTCTGGTAGGGGAGACACAAAAGGTGCAAGGAAGGCCTGTAGTAATTGTCAGCACTAAATTAGGGGCAAGTGTTCTGTTGCCAATGCTGGTGGTGCCCAAAGGCAATGGTGCCAGGAATAAGGATTTTCTGAGTAATATGTAAAGACAGTGGTCTTGATGCCCCCAGTGGAGCCAGAGTTCACAGCGTCGGTGTTTGCAACCAGACCTCGACTTGGCACCAAAGGACTTTTTTGAAGCTTTCCTGTGGGGCAAAGTCTGAGACTTGGACTGTCTGTCTTTCTCAGAGGACGTAGATATTTTAGGACTCTTTGAAGAGGCAACAGGAGAATATGAGTGGTGTTTCTTACACAATTTGAGCTTAGAAGCTAGGGCAGCCAGAGGGGTACCACAGATGAGTTGTCCATCCCCTCATGGTCAGGGTCAAACTCTTACGAGGGACATATTGCCTGCTCCATAAAATACACTATAGGCAGAAATGTCTCTGCTTTTTTCCTCCTCATTGTAAAGAACGTACAAATAGGAAATCTGTTCCTTGTATGCCCCTTCACTAAGCAAATTAAGCAGGTTTTTTTATGTCTATCCATAACAGGGATCACAGCACTGCATGTGGCACATTGTTGGACTCCTGAATATTTCTTCAAATATCTGAATGAGAGAACTAACTATTTAAATGAGCTAAACTATGGTAACTCTAAACTAACTAACTGTATATAACTAGAGAAAATCTCTTTTTAAAGGCTTGCTAATTGAAGCTGAAGAGTGACAGGAAAGTTTCAACTATCACCACGGGCAGTAAGAAGGGACTAAAGGGAGGCAGATGCCTCCCCACTTTTATGTCCTCCACTCTGAACTTGAGGGAATGAGGAGTGCTGCCTACTGGTAATGCTGGCAAAAGTTTCCCACTCATGTGCATTGGGCACACATATACTTACAGTGGAATGTATATATGAACAATCACTCAAAGGAGAAGGTGTATTTGCAAAAAAATAAGAAATATATATTCCTGAGACATACCTGTATTCTAGAAATAATATTTAGCTTATATGGCCAAACTGGGCTCTGAGGTACATGTGCAACACCAGTGGAGTTGCATGGATATTGTTAAGATACACATATATGACCTCAGAATGGCTTTACATTTGAATTCGATAACCATTCACAGGTATGCTAGGCAAATCACAAAAAATGTGGAGGTTATGTTCATATAAGCTTCCAACTACTCAACTACATACTTATTTCTCTAGCCTTTCAACATTTCTTCTTACATTGCATCTCAAAGAGGACTGTTATCCTTTTCTCTCTCTTATGCCAGAATCTAGAAATGCCCTAAATTCCCAATATGCTTCTTGGCCTTCTCAATGCACCCCTATAGGCTTGTCTCATCCTAGACACAAATCCAACAGACACATGATTTCCCCCTTGCCTCAGCCAATTTAGTACTTCATATTTCATTCACTGTTTATGATTCTCTCAGAAACCGCTCAGAGTACATTCTATGCTTCCTACAGAAACAGCTACACAGAGCATTAGATGTGAAGGAAGAAACCAGCAAGGGACTTGTAAAAAGGGACCAGAGATCTGTGAGGCTGTGTGCATGTATGTGGTTAGTCAGCTCTTCATAACACAGCAGGCTCTTAAGGCCAACTTCTGGCAATACAGCTGGCTGGAGGATGACAATTCTATTCCGTACCAACTTCTGAGGTTTTGAACATTTGGTGTTGTTCTGTGTTGAACATTTTTGCAAAAATGGAATTGTGTCAAAATATCCATTTTTGGATCAAAAACTAAGTGGGATAGGGGATTGTCCTTGTCTGTCCATCCTTACCCTGGTGTTTAGGCCACTGGCCTTGGATATGAGAGATCAAGGTTCAAATCCCTGCCCTGCCTGATTCAGAGCAGTTTTTCATCCCAGATAACTCTGAATCAGGCACAGCAGGGACCTGAATGTGTGTCTTCCACATGCCACCCCAGTGCTCTAACCATCAGGCTATAGAGTGTGAGAAAGTCAGAGTGTTTCTGTGTCTCTATTTCTTTTAATCAAAAATGTTCCAACCAGCTCTACCTACCATCCCATTCCTCACTAAAAAGATTTAGAAGGACTATGCTCTCCTCATCATTGTGGAAAGAAGATCAAAGATTGCATAGGAGGAGGAGGGGAGAGTTCATATTGGTTGAGAGGAGAAGTAGGAACTTTTGCAAATTTATGAAAGGCTCAGGGGTTCCTAATGGAGAGCAGCATGAGGTTCAGGACAGTTCTCTCTATATATAGATGTAGGAGAACTGTGTATATTTATAATAACTATAATACTCATAATAACTGAGGCCTGGTTTGAAAGATATTTCATGAACATACTGATGGTTCATCACTGGAGATGCACCACTGTGTTACTTCAGTTTTATGCAACTGTTTTCAAGGGACTTACACTATTTTAAAACTCCGGTGAGAGTTATGCAACTGGCTAGTTAGAGCTAGCTTTGAATTTTATATCAATTTGAGAATCTTATTCTCCTTTCACTTACATAGTTTTACATTGGAGTTTTACAGTGGTTTTAACTCCACTGTCTGCAGGGCATCTCCAAACGCTTGTCTCACATGCCAGTTGGATTAGGTGGTGGAGGAGGAGAAGGGTGGGTGAGTAAGTGCTCAGATGCTACCTCAGAGCGAGGCCTCCCTGCTGAGAATCTCTTTGAGAGCTAGGTGGGCCTTGGCCTGATAGGGCCTGGATTTGGTCCACAGAAAGGAAAATGGAAAAGTAACAGGTAGTTCATCTAATACTCTGCCATCACAGGCTTATTCCTTAAAATATATTCTCAGTTTTAAAATATATCTCCCAGTGCACATTTAAATAACCCAGAAAATGAGGATTCCCACCCATTCCTGTGGGAGACTGTTCAAGTCTTACAGATTTCTTCTTCAGAACAAAAATTCCTGATGTTTAGCTTATTTTTGCTTTTCTTCATCCAATTACTTCTTCCTTAGGCAATTCTCACCCCACTTATTAGTGCTATACCTTTCAAATATCTGAGTTATATGTCCAAGCTACATGTATAGCTGTTAGCTTGTAGGAATATTTTTCTACAGGATAAAAGTCCCATCTTGTAGTGTGGACTTTTGTTTTATCTTATGAAGTATTTAAGATTCATATAGAAAAAGACAATATAATTTAAGGATGAAGTTTAACAAACACTAAAGATCAAAGTGAACAATGCTGCAGGAGGTTGAAATATCTTCTCTTAGTATGATTTTGAAATATTTATCTTCTTTTCTTTCTAAATCATTACAAAGTCTCTCTCCTGATAAAAGTCTGATTCTAGGTATATTGATCACTGGTGACAACAACTAGTGGTTTTTTTTTTTTTTTTTTTTCTGTTTTCTCCTCTTTTGTTTGTGTTAGCTGTTGAAAAATGTGTGTGTTTGCCAAAGTTTGCGCTCTCAGTGGTACAATAAAAATATGTTGCTATAGGTGTTACAGGACCTCTGCTCTCAAAGTGGCCATAATGAATTATTCTTCCAAGAGGAATTGTAATTCTGAAAGATGATGTGTGCGTAAAGTAGACACTTTTCATGAAGGAGGACAGTACAGGCCAAATCAGTAACCTAAGGATGTGTAGGGAGTACAAGTGATTTCATAAGGAAGGAGAATAATCCTTCATGAAAACACAGCGTTCTGTCTAGTTTATACATCAAAACTCAAGAAGCTGCCTGGGAAAGCTCTAGCTTATGTTTGGGGGTTGGAAGAGGGCATTAGATGTAATTTGCATTATTATAGGCAAACCTAGGATTGGGGTCATATGTCCAAAAATAATAATTCAAATAAAGAGGATAAATGAGCAGAGTCCTATTTTCCCCACCAATTTAAAAGAGTAACCAGAACAAAGAGGCAGGGATTGAAGGTGGGGAGAGAGAGAGATGACACTATCATTGCAAAAGAAAAAAAAGTCACATTTTACAATTTGTAACCCACAAGGAACAAATAAAGCAGTGTACAATTATGATAGTACTGTAAAACTGTACATACAGTATTGCACTGAATTATGTCAGTAGCATTTAGTTTCAATCCATTAGAAGTATAAAGCAGAATGTTAATAAGAACATATATAGATATAGAAAATAATCCAGAAATTTGAATTTTATCACCCCAGAAAGCAGAAAATGCTTCAAGAAACAAATTTCTATTTGATTTGTGAGTAATGGGAGCATTTGCATTCTATTTACTGTTATTGTGTTCTTTTATCACTTTTATTGTTATGCTGCAGTATAGCCCTTTGAAGGTCTGCCAAACCACTGCGGCTTGCTCAAATGCAGGGTGGAATTTTAATTAAGCTTAGCAAAATATTCGTAGAATTGCTGAGCCTGATTACTCCTGTTGTCCTGATATACATACAGAGGGCATTCTGCTTACTTGTTGTAGTAATGGACAAAGGGAATTAATAGATTTTTGTAAAATTATAAAACACAAAAAACAGTTTGTCATCAACTCTGTACACCCAGAATCCTAGCCTCTCTGCTTTTATTTAACACAATTTAACACAATCACAGAGAGGTTATGTGTGTGTGTGTGTGTGTGTGTGTGTGTGTGTGTGTGTGTGTGTGT
>NW_020664374.1:25093295-25162246 GCF_002925995.2 Terrapene triunguis | reverse complement strand
GTGTGTGTGTGTGTGTGTGTGTGTGTGTGTGTGTGTGTGTGTGTGTGGTTATTAAGTGTCCATTCGTTGATTTAAGAGTAATCAATAAGATGTTACATTTCATTTTATAGAACTAAGGTATCTCCCATCAAAACATATTTTTTCTGGTGAAGTGGGGTTTCCCTTGTCCCACTAATATGACACTTAATTTCAGAGTAAGTGGAGTTTCACCATAATAGTAGAGGGTCTAGCTGGTCTCTTTTTACTTTCATCACAGAAGTTGTGTCATAGCCTCCTATCACCCTATGCAGCTATAGGAGGCCCTACATAAGTCCACATCTTCAATCTGTGGTGGGAGACACTATAACAAATTGAAGAACCAAAGATTCCTCCTTCTCCCTCCCCTAGGAGTTAGTGGCCACCTTACTTCTCTGCTGTGCAAGAGCTGAGCTATCCTTAGCTACAGTGGTTATAGTTGAGCCATAGGTATTTTTTTGTTTTGCCTGGTCTATCACTCCCCCACTTATTTCTGTAGATTTGGAAAGAAAAGAAGACAGAGATAGTTATCCATCCATTCTTAAAACACAAGATTGTTATGAACAGACTATAAAGGAAAGACAGGTGATTAGGAGACATGGAATATGAGAAGGGGGAAGATTTTTAGTACTGAATGCAGTAAGGTGCTCTTAGTACACTTAAATCTATGGTCACCACTGAGTAAAAACAAGCTGATAATTCCACTGAAAGGAAGCACTTACCAGCTGGTAGGTGATAATTAACTAAGTAACCAACCAACCAGCAGGTATTTATGAAGCACTATCACTAATCTTAGGGCGATACAAAACAAAACTGAAGATATGGTCCCTTCCTCAAGGAGCCTTCTCTTCATAAGTGAGACAGTCGGAACACTACAGATATAGACCAGGTGACAGCAGAATGTCAAATAGAGGTGCTCAAAAAACAAAACACTTAAGCTTGGATTTAGAGATCTCCAAAGTTTAGAGGTGTTTAGAGCCTGGGATTTTGTTTTCACAAATGAATTGTTATACTGGATCTGATTAATAGTCTACTTAGTCTGAAATACTGTCTCCAACTGTGGCTAATAACAAAGCCTTCATGGTAATGTGCAATGCCCTCCATCCCCCAAGAGGAATATATTATAGATCTATCAACCTTATTTTTTCCCCATCTGTATAATTTAGAATGTGTTTGAACAATTATATATCTTGAAACTGAAATTGTATTTTAGGTTTAGGTTTGCTTAATGAACATATTTCCCTTGAAGGACTCTTGTCAGCTTCTTAGCTTTTTTTTCTTTTTTGCTTTTTTTTTGTCTGGAGGAAGGGTGAGATAGTGACAAATGCTTACCATTGGCAGTGGGATAATTCCATTACATAAATCTGTTTATAGTCATTTTAAACACACATCTCAATAAACTATTTGCTAATGGATTAGTACACAAAAGTAATTGTCCTAACTTTCGACCAAAATAGAAGGTCTATTTGTTCCCTTCTAAACTTACTTCAGTACAGCTCCATAAATACTAGATGCAAAGCATGTCAAAGTCACTTGAAACACTTTCACTTATTTCAATAGGCTTTAGATCAGGTTCTAAATAAGTAAGCATACGTCACTCAGAATTAAGCAATAGCATAACTAGGAAACTGAGCGTCCCTTCTTTAATTATTAGACTTTACTGGCCCTGGGAAAGGTAAAGGAACATGGTGGCTACCAGCAAGAAATAATGGAAAGAGAGAAGGTAGTAAGCACCAAAACATTGAAGACTGCATTTAAGAGATTTTGATTGTTTTAGCTAAAGTAATCGGAGGAGGAGGAGGAGAAGAAAGAAAAAGTGGGAATGGAGTGAGTGCCAGGATGATAAAAAAAAAAGTTTTCCCTTCTCTCTAAAAAGCATCTGAAAGGTTGATAATTAGGAATATGTGGCAGGGGAGGTAGCTGCTGATGGAGTTTGATCTGTGAATCAGTTTACAATTGCTATGTCAGAATTTTTTAATATTTATTGTTGTGGCTTATTCAAGGTTTAGAGACTCCAAAATACAATAGCATTCATAAGAATGTTTAAAAATCCTGTACACTGACTTCATCTCATCCAAATATCAAAAGCCTGAATAACTGGAGAATGTGGTTTTATATCAACGTGTTAATGGGTTGGACCCTAGCTCAAGTGGGTCTATTATTAACCAGGTTAAAAAGGCACAAATATAGCTTGTAAGTTTTAGGTAGGAATTCACCAGTGAACTCTTGCAATCACTTTGCATGGAATATATATTTTTAAATGAAGGATTTGCTCTCAATAAAAATAACCAAGATAAAAAAAAAATCTTTCACAACTACTTAATCCACCCACAGAGACTAGTGATATGACAAAGATTTGAATGAATTATATAGCAAATTTCCAACTATATCAGTTAAATTCTGTATTCTTCTTTTAATGGAAGAAAGTTGGGGAGGGATATTTAAGCTTATTTCTTGTGATTGCACTGCCATATACAATGGGGGAGGGGTACTACACAGTTTAAATACCCCACCATCACCATGGTCCTGGCTACTGCTCCAGGTATAAATTTTATAAGGGTCACTCACATCCCTAGGCTAGTGTGTTAATCTGGGGGGCAGTGTTTATTGTTCAAAGGGCTGATGAACTTTATAAAATAATTATCATATTTTGAACCCTTAATGCATTATTTACAGGAGTTTCCCTTTGAGAGCTTTATCACTGTTAATATATGGAGATATACCTATCTCATAGAACTGGAAGGGACCCTGAAGGGTCATTGAGTCCAGCCCCCTGCCTTCACTAGCAGGACCAAATACTGATTTTGCCCCAGATCCCTTAGTGGCCCCCCTGAAGCATTGAACTCACAACCCTGGGTTTAGCAGGCCAATGCTCAAACCACTGAGCTATCCCTCCCCCCTAAATACACAAATTTATTATTGTGGCACTGCCTAGCCTCAGTGACATCAATGCAAGTTTATAAATAGAGAACAATTATGATTTTTTACTTTATCTAGATTTATATTTATTTAATCTAACTAGAAAAGGGATCGACAACCTTTGGCATACGGCCCGCCAGGGTAAGCTCTCGGGTGGGCCAGGCTGGTTTGTTTACCTGCCGCATCTGCAGGTTTGGCAGATCGCAGCTCCCACTGGCCGTGGTTCGCCGCTCCAGGCCAATGGGGGCTGCAGGAAGTGGCGTGGGCCGCGTGCCGAAAGTTGCCGATCTCTGAACTAGAAGTTCTCAAACTGTGGGTCGGGACCCCAAAGTGGGTCACAACCCTGTTTTAATGGGGTTGCCAGGGCTAGTGTTAGACTTGCTGGGGCCTGGGGCTGAAGCCAAACCCCAAACCCCACCGACTGGGGTGGTGGGGCTTGGTCAGGCTCAGGCTTCGGTCCCCCCTCCTGGGGTAATATAGTAATTTTTTTGTCAGAAGCGGTCATGGTGCAATGAAGCTTGAGAACCCCATCAATATTACATTATATTATTCAGTAGATCGAGACAGTGAGTCAGGGACATACAATGATCTAAGAAACTGATATTCAATCACAGCAAAGATAACATTTGCCACCTACATTTGAAACACTCCTAATATTGTTCAAACTTGTTTTATTTCCAGGAATGGCCTGAAGATTGACATTAGTCATCCGATGTGCACCTAGAACAGTGCCAGAACTACACAACACACCTAGGGAATGCTTTATATAGAGAATGTGTTTGATACACAGCTTCAGATGGCTTCTACTACAGGAATGTTTAAAATGGTTTTTCTATGAACACAAATATGTATTTTTCAGGAAATATTGTCAATTCCTTCAAAAAGCACCAACAACCTCAACACCCAAGAGAGAGTAATGCATGTTTACTATACAGATTATTTTTCTGTCCCTTTTTCTCTCTGGGCCAACATTTTTGTTTTCCTTCAGCATTACTGCTTGTTCACTGACTGCTCTAAAGGATCAAATGGCTGCTGCTAAAAGAAAGGAAAAAGATATTTCCCATAAAGAAAATAATTCTATTACCATAGAAAGGACCATTGTCCCAGCTCAATTGTGTTCTTTCATGAACAAAAAATCTTAGGCGTGGTGGAATATTCTGCATCCAAATGCTAAACACAACATCAAAATTAGTTTTTAAAAAGCAGTGCTAACTACAACTGGCACATAACAGGGCACTTAAAAAGTAAATAATATTAGAGAAAAACTAAATGTGATTTTGCTACTCCTCTTGTAATAACAAGTTTTGTGACTGCTGCTCTATGCTTCTGTGATGATGTGTGCATTTTATCTCCTGTACCTGGAGGTTCTTCAAGATGTGTGGTCCCTATTCATATTCTGCTGTGGGATAAGCATGTGCACCATGCGCCCATAGTAGGAGAATTTTGAAAGTAGTGTCCGATGGTCCATGCATGCACCCTGGATCACCTCGTGGTTCTGCAGCGGTGAAAAGGGGCAGGATGGACATTTTGAGTTCCTTCACCACGAATCAGAAAGATTTGAAGCAAAGGGGAAGGAGGGTGGGTGATGGAATACAGATAGGCACTCCACATCTTGAAGAACCTCCAGTTACAGATAAGTAAGTTCTTCTTATTATTCTTCAAGTGATGGTCCCTATTGTATTCCATTGTGGGTGACTGACAAGCAGTACCTATGTAGGAGGTTGGTGCTAGGATGAGGTGAGTAGAGTGGAGTGGAGGACCACCGTCCCAAAGGAAGCATCACCAGCCGAGTCCTGTACCAGGGAGTAATGTTTTGAAAATGTGTAGATGGAACTTTATGTGGCAGCTTTACAGATGCCTAGCAGAGGTATGTCCTGAAGAGACACCATGGTTGTTGCTTCCACTCTAGTGGAGTGAGATCTCACCCTTGTAGTGGGAGGGTGAGAGCTGATAGCAGAGTAGAATGAAGCCAGATATCCATTTAGAAATTCTCTGGGTGGAGATGGCATGACTCTCTCTGCTGTCACAATAAATGGTCTCAGGGACTTCCTGATTGGTCTTATTCTCTGCAGGTAAAATACCTAAGCTTGTTGCACATTGAGGGAGTGGAGTCTATATTCTTCTGAAGATGCATGTGGTTTTGGGAAGAATACAGGTAAGTGAATGGATTGATTAATTCTTAAACTAAGTGAAGGATAAATTTGAGGTGTAGGTGTAAAGAAACTTTATCTTTGTTGAACACAGGGAATAGAGGGGCTGCCATCATTGCTTGAAGTTCATGACCTTTCTTGCTGAAGTGATGCCTACAAGGAAGGCAACCTTCATGGAGAGGAGGGACATGGAGCAAGTAGCTAAAGGCTTAAACCGAGAGAACAAGATTCAGGTGCTACTGATGTATGATCTGTTGAGGAGATGGGAAGGTTCCTATGAGACATTTCCAGAATTGGTTGGTGTGTCCAAAAATGGAGTAGCCCTCAGTAGGTGGATGGAATGCACTGATCACTGCTAAGTAAACTCACAGGAAGCTGTGGGAGAGAACTATGTCTTTAAAGACAGGATATAGTCTAGGATGAGGAGAATGTCCATAGCTTCTGGTATAACATCTTCTCACTGTGTCCAGGAGGAGAAGCATTTCCATTTAGCCAAATAAGATTTTCAGTAGAGTCCTTTGTGCCACACAGCTGAGGAGCATACATATTCAAGGGACAATGCTCATCCAAATACCATGCCCTGAGGAGGAGCAGCTGTGGATTGGGGAGTTTGATCTTGCCATTGCACTAGGTCATGAGGTTGGGAAATCTTGGGATGGTAATCAGTGGGCAAGATGACATGACAGGAGGTTGGGGAACCAGAAGTGTCTGTGCCAAAAGGGGGTGATCAGGATGACTGGCACCCTGTCTCATAGGTTATTGTGCAGCACTTGTGGTAGGAAAACTTACTGCTTGACGTTCTAGGATATTGATGTGCATTCTGGACAATCGAGATGTCCATGCCCCTTCTGTCATGCATTTGTTCATATGGGCTCCCCAGCCTCGTACAGATGCAATGGTAATGATAGTTTTGTCCAAAGAACAGTGGAGAAAGGGGAATCCCATACATACATGGTGAGGATTTGTCCAGCATAGGAGGAAAGACTGTACCTTGGCAGGTACTGTGAGCAGAAGGTTCATGGAATGACAGCTTGGTGAGTATACTGACTGTAGCCATGCTCAAAGACAACAAAGGTAGAGTCTTGCTAAGGGAGTGACATAAGTGCAGGAGGCCATGTGGCCAAGTAGGGACAGGCATGTTTTGGCCATTACCCAAGGGCTGCTTGTGATACAAGCTATGATCTCGTTTTCACAGTCTGGAACCTGTCTGTGGGCAAGTATGCCCTTGCAGTGATAAAGTTCAAGGTTGCCTGGATGAAGTCCAAAGACATTGTGGTGGTGAGAACAGACTTTTGAATGTTTACACTGACTCCCAGTGAGAAGAGGAGGCAAAGAATTATCGAGGTTGATGTGTAAGCCTCTTGACAGGATCAGATGGACTCTAAAGGGTTGTACTAGTCTCAGGACCCCAATATGGCCAGTGGGAGGGATTGATAGGTGGTTGTGGAGGTCCCCGTGGCATGGGGTACCAATGGCTCTGGGCCAGTTGTGGTGGTCTTTGCTCCCAGGGTCGTGAGGGCCTCCTGGGAAATGGATAAGAGCAGTACAGGAGAGGCAGTTCTTCCAGTGGTTCCAAATCCCTTGAAAAAGAAAAGAGTGATTTGGGTTCCAGTGGGGCTACCTTTGGTGCTATTGTTTATGAGGGCAGGGCCAATAAGCTTCAAATGACAGGTGGGTCTCTCAGAGGACATATGTGTTCCTTGGAGCAAATGGTCCTGATGCAGGGGGGAGATTCTGAATCCGGGAGAGTGAAAATGTCCTGTGTGCAGCCATGGATTTGGATCTCCAAATTGTAAGAGGTGCTCTCTCTCTTCCGGCTGTGAGTGCCAGGGCTGAAGATGGTATCTGGTGCGTGTCAGTCTTTTCCAGTGCTGGAGGGTCCTGGGTCTTGTGAGGAGCAGTACCAAGGGAACACAGTCTGGAGCCGAAGGAGCCCAATGTTTCTGGGCTTTCTTCTTGTGCCTACGGGACTTACGATGAACTAAGTCTGCGAAGGGGTGAACTGGTGAATGGGACCTCCAATTTTTTTTACATGAATTTAGAGGAAAACTTAGTCCCATGCTTATGAGAGTGCTTCCTAACCACACCATGGGACCTGTGAGAATAGATTCTCTAGCACCAGAGTTGGACTTTGCAGCAGGAGGTGCACTCCTTACTGATTCAGGCCAATGTAAGGGTATGGGGGTTACCCGGCCTATATTCAATTGGGGTCTCACGGCCATCTCCATGAGATACCTGTACAGGAAAAGTGCCTGTCCTTCTTGAGTCTAGCTGAGGAAAGAATGGTAAATATTGCACTGAGCTGCGATGTGTGCTTCTCCCAGGCAGTAGAGGCAGTGTTGATTGTTGTTGCTGATTGAGAAGGATCATGGCCAGGAGGTGCAGAGTTGAAACCCAGAATACTGGGCATAGTCCAGTACTGAACAGGGTATGGGTGTGTCTGTGGGGGTGCCCCCAATCTGATTCTACTCTAAGACTATTAAAAACTGCTAAAATTACTAAATTTATAGGTTATTAAGAACTAATAAAATAAAACTATTTACAACTTTTTATTTAAAATGTCAGAGATGAGAACACTGAAGGTTTCAACCTGGACCAGGAAGCAATAAGAAGTAACTTCAAAAGTGGTTGGTCTGCCTTGCCTTTTATCACCTTGGTCAGAAGCACGAGGCAAGCCAGAGTGCATGCTCAGATCAACAGACACTACTTTCAAAATTCTCTGACTCCGGGCACATGCGTAACCCACAGTGGAATAGAATAGGGACCATCACTCAAAGAACAACATCACTTACTTTGTACAGATGAAGGCTGGAGTGTATTAGTGCATGTAACCCACTGGTGAATGTGTGTTACACATTCTCTACATACCTGATCTCCAGAGGATATGAATGTGTTACAATCCCAAATAAGAAGCTTTGGTGGTTCCCTGGTTCAGCCTTTGGTGCATTGGCCAAAATGGCAGCCATCACACTAGTAGCTGCCTAAGAGTTTGCTGGTGGCAACACAATTTGTCATAGGCAGTGGCATGAGTTGAGTTGTCTGGCCAATCAGCTTGGGGTAAGACACCAAAAAGGGGGTGGGAAGAGGAATGATTGTTCTATTTGTACCACCTTACAGAGCATGGCCAGCATACTCAATGGGGAGGAGAAAGGGAAAGAGGGGACAAACTGTTTCATCCTAGCACTCGAACAGTTTCCACGCCCTCAGAGGCATGGAGAAGCCCTGGCACAAATTGTGGCTCCCTGAAGCACTATCTCTCCACTGCTCCTCCTGGGACAGGGGGAGTCTGTACTTCGCCCTAAGTTGAATGCCACAATCTAGTCCCCAGTTACATCAATGAGAAGAGAAGGGATATAGCTCAATATCAGCAGACTTCTCAAGAAACTCCAGACATTGAAATATCGACAAAGAACATTTGCAAAATCAATGGAGCCTGAAGAGATGAAAGAGGGAGAGAAAGTGTCTATAGTCACACATAGAGGGTTCATTTAAAAGCCACATTAATTGAATCTTTATTAAAAGGGATTTTAATATATGATTTCCTACTTTAGTACACTAACCTTTGCCATTTATTCTGAAAGAGAAAGACCTTAAATGTTGTAGAAGTTGGGTGTCTTTTTAAACCACCTTTTTGTAAAGTCACAGGGGAAAGTAAAAGTAAAAGTGGTATTAAATAAACACCGAAGATCAAGTTTCTCATAAGAAAAGTCATAGCACTTTTATTAACTGAATGGGCACTCAGCCCATTCTGATGGGGCTTAGGCTAGGGGAAATGCTTAGTTCACCCAAAGCATGCTCAACCCTTAAAACCATTAGCATATCACATAACCATTCCCATATAGAATCGGTTGACATTATTTCAAACCAATTTATTTGTGAAAACTATCTCAAACTTTTGTTTTTCTTCAAGGTTTTTGCAGTTTATTTCAATAAAAAATGTACAAAATAAAGGTATGAAAAAAATTCATTTATTAAAACCTTGCTGCAGGAATGATTTTGATATAAAATGCAAATTAACAATTTCATGAATTATTTCATCAAAAAGAAAAAGTGGGTGAAATTTTACCCTGCAAAATTAAATCTTTCAAAAGTTAGGGGAATTCCCTCCCTCCCCATTTTCAACCAGCTCTAATTCCATATTACATATATGATAGTTATGTAATAATATAATGAAAGCCAAATGAAATAGAAGCCATAGCTTCAAACTAAAGATTTACAGTATATATACCATAGTACAGTGGTTCCCAAACTCGTTCCGCCGCTTGTGCAGGGAAAGCCCCTGGCGGGCCGGGCCGGTTTGTGTACTTGCCGTGTCTGCAGGTTCGGCCGATCGCGGCTCCCAGTGGCCGCGGTTCGCCCCTCCAGGCCAATGGGAGCTGCTGGAAGCGGCACGGGCCGAGGGACGTACTGGCCACTGCTTTCAGCAGCTCCCATTGACCTGGAGCAGCGAACCGTGGCCACTGGGAGCCGCGTTCGGCTGAACCCACGGATGCAGCAGGTAAACAAACCGGCCCGGCCCGCCAGGGTCTTTCCCTGCACAAGCGGTGGAACAAGTTTGGGAACCACTGACTTAGAGGAAACAGCATCTCCATATAGGATAAGTGAAACCTGTGTCACTATCAGGATAAGACTTGAACAACATGCAGTGAAGCCATATTCATCTTATCTTTCACAATGCTAAACATCCCCAAAGAATGATGTGAAGTGATTCCATCACAATGGGAAGCTTATACTGGACATTTTAATATTAGTTATTAAATTGGAACAAACCAACTAGCCAACCATAACTATAAAATCATCTGGATATGAATATGGATGAAAAACTGTAATTTATCCCAGCATTAAGTTCTCTTACTGAAAAATATAGAATGAAATACGTATGATTTTTAAGGACCTTCATATTAAACGTTGCATTCTGCTGCTGCTAAAATCAGTGACAACCATACTTGCTGATGTTAATGTGATTAACAGAGATTTGGATTCTGATCTCACTTGGACATGTTTTTGTGCAGTGGTTCCCAAAGCTGGTCCGCCGCTTGTTCAGGGAAAGCCACTGGCGGGCCAGGCCAGTTTGTTTACCTGCCACGTCTGCAGGTTCGGCCGATCGTGGCTCCCACTGGCCGCGGTTTGCCGCTCCAGGCCAATGGGGGCTGCGGGAAGTGGCGCAGGCCGAAGGATGTGCTGGCTGCCGCTTCCCGCCACCCCCATTGGCCTGGAGCGGCGAACCGCGGCGAGTGGGAGCTGCAATTGGCCGAACCTGTGGATGCGGCAGGTAAACAAATCGGCCTGGCCCGCCGGGGCTTTCCCTGAACAAGCGGCAGACCGGCTTTGAGAACCACTGTTTTGGTGTGCTCTAACTCCACAGACTTCCTTAGAGTTACTTCTGATTTACACCAGCACAGGTGAAAGGAGAACCAAGCTCATAGGACCAAATCAGTGGTAAAACTCCCATGGAGTTCAACTGGACTCCGATTTTTTTTGTCCCTCTATCTCAAGGGAATCATTATGTTTCCATTAATTCCATTTGAGATAATGGTGAACCTTTATTAGCAACAGAAGTAAAATTTTGCTCTAGCCTAAAATATTAGAATTTTCATTAAAAATTCAGTGGTTGCAGAAAACATTTTAAACCCCCACAAAAGTAGCAGTTTAATGCAGCTCGAAATATCAAACATAGAATATACAACAAGCCAATCCTCTCCCCATTGTTCTAAACTAAAATAGATATTGGAAACAAGGATCTCAACTAAATTTCACTAATCTGAATTTCAACCATTTCACCTGATCTCTCATTTGTGATTTCCCTAACCTCCTCCAACAAATCGTGTAGATGTCAGCTACAATGTATGATATCAAACAATATATGTTCACTAACAATTAAAACACTACAGCTTCTGAAATACAATAGCCATTCCTCTTCTTGCTGTAGAAAAATAATACAATATCTCAAATACTGGTAATTGATGGTAAATGTTGACATTTTAATAGCAACCACTATACCAGGTAATACTAAAGACCAATGGATGAGGTATTACTGCCATTCTGTAGTTATAAATACTGAGATAAGGTGGGTGAGGTAATATCTTTTATTGGAATAACTTCTGTTGATGAAAGAGACAAGCTTTTGAGCTACACAGAGCTCTTCTTCAGGTCTATAAATATCTACAAATGGCATTCCTGTGAGAAATTTAACATCTTCCCTATTTACTTTACTTTTTCTTAGAGGGAAGGAAAAAGAAGCGAAAATGGGTAACCAAATGAAATACACAATGCTAGAAATGTCAACATGCTATGTTACATCTTTAAAAAATCTGGAATTAATGGATTCTCTCTTTCTTATTCTGAGAAAGAAAAGTGAAATATAACTAATCCACTCTTTGTTACCATCTAACGATTATGAGTTGTAACCACTTTTGCATAACATACAAATGACTACAACACCTACCAAACTTGTTATTTTCAAAATAAAACTTCATGGGGAGATTCGATTTAGAATTTCGGCAGCTGGTCAAAATATTATTAGCTGTTCAATCTGTGAAAATTTCAGTAAGATGTTCACAGTCCGGGTAAAAGACTTTTTAGATAATGTTAAACTGGCTTTTGGAACAATACCTTGGACTGCTATCATATTGTTTTCACAAAGACACAGCCTTATATGTCCAGCTCTCTATGCATTGCAAATGGAAAACAACGTCTGTGTTAAAAAGTGCAAGCTACAATGCATGCTAATCTCAATTTTGCTCCTGGTTAATAATATTAAAGAAAATAAAACATTTTGGAATTAGGAAATTACTGTCTTTCAGTTTGATTTAGGCTCCTAGATGCCTGAGTGCCTTTTGAAAGGGGAGCTTAAACTCCTAAATCACTTGGGTGCTTTGAAAAGTTTACCCACCATGTACAGTGTATTATACAAATAGTGTAAATAACAACACACTACTGGCTCCATTTTTTTGGCTTTTCATCAGCCTCTAATCCCAGTTTTAAATGTCATCTGGAGCTCCTCAAGGCTCCTTCTTTCACATCTCAGCAGTCAGCTGATACTGTTTTCTAGAAACAGATTAATGTTTTTTCTTTAAAATAAACAGTAATATGTATTGCATACAATTTCATGGCACAGAGAACATTTAAGATGCTATCTCATACCTGAAAACATCCCACTAGTGCACACATATACACAGTATAGTTCCCCCCACTAGCAGGTTTATGTAATATGCATTTAAGGGACTGCTACAATGTAGATTGAGGTCAATGGGAGTCTATTGACTTCCCTGGATCAGCTTCTACCTTGGCAATTTAGAGAAGAATTGACTCACAGTGGCTAATTATACATTTCCACAAGAAAATGAAGACTGCACTTCTAGAGGTGGATTGTTTGGCCAGTTCGTCTATGCTCATTTGAAAATCTGTGACCTGTCTCACAAAGGTAGACTTTAATCTAGAGTCAAACATAAAGATACCACTGAAAAAATAGACCCCAAATATGTATTGGGGGGTTGAGGGGAAAGATATAGAGACAATGATTACTGTCCTTGATCTTGTAAAGGCCTGATTATACCATCCTACTCTGCACATAACTCTTACTGAATTCAGCATGAGTCCTACTGATAAATGAAAAATGTTGGATGATGCTATATCCACAGGCTATGAAACTGAGACAGAACATTTCATGTTATACCTGTACAGTGACTCATTATGTTTTGGGGTCATTCTTAGAAACTATAGGCCAAAATCAAGACGGTCAGTTACCCTTTGAAAATCAATTTAATTAACACCATGACATGAGCCCTAAGAATCACAGGTCTTATCCAAAGCCCACTGAAGTCAATGAAGTTTCCCATTGACTTCACTGAGCCTTAGATCAGACCCTAAATATAGGATGTTGTTGGCAGGGACTGCAGGACTGGGGACAGGATTCTCAGGCCAAAGGATAGAACTGAAATAAGGAAGAAAACTGAATGCAGTTAAACAATTTGCCTATGAAAAAGTGTTTAGAATGTTTATATTATTACAGCTGTTTGTGAATTCAAGGGTGAAAAAAAGTGTTAATTGTTTATGAACTTGTGGAAAATAATCAGTATGGTGACTGCAACATTGCTACTATAGTCGATCACTAAAGCTGCTTAAAACTGTTGAGCTGCTTAAATCATTATTGTGGATTAGGGACAATAGGGGAAAAAAGGTCATAACATTCATAAATATGCCATTAATATTTACAAAAATAGTTTTTATGTTGAATAAAATTGAAATATTGTGGCACATAAATTATTATTTACATTAAAGAGAAAGGAAAAATAATGGAATGTTATTTCTAACATTTTTTTGTTTGTTTTACTAAAAAAAAATCACTATGGGCTAGACTCACAAGAAACAAACCAAGAAAAAACACTTCAGGGCTTGTCTACAGGAAGAACTAGTTCATGGTGTGAATTTACCCCTCCCTGCCTTCCATGCACTAATTGTCTGTGTGGACCCTGCTGATGCATACTAACAGATCTCAAAGGGACTAGATCAAAGTGTATTAACACACTGTTCACAACCCATCTTGCCACGAACTAAAAGTTTGTGTAGACAAGCCCTTTGGCATTGTGAAACCAGTGTGACCCTGCCTAACTTTTAAATGCCAGATGGGATTCACAAAGCCTGAGTTAGGTACCTAGGCTCCCTATACAATGAATGAAGAGAAATAGGCACCTCAGAATGAGATTCATCCAAGCCAGCATGGTACGCAGCTCCCTGCCTAAGAGATCCAGTGGGTGTGAGCTAAGCCCCACCCCTCTCTCAGAGATAGACATCTCCCTCTGCTTGAGATTCTCAGCTGCAATCCCCTCCTACTTCTGCTCCTCTTCCCCTTGTCTTTAGGCAGCTAGGCCATTTTAGTGAGAAGGAAGACCTCCCTCATAACTTTTAGTCCATAGTAGGATACTCACCTGGGATGTGGTTCAACTCCCTCTTCCATTTGAGAGGAAGATGGGATTTGAACTGGGAACTGCCACCTCTCAGATGACTGCCCTACCTATTATACTATAGGATATTAAATGGCAAAAACAAACAAAAAATCTTTATTAACACAAAGCTCTTGTCCTTCCAGAATGTTGAGTTCAGCAAAACTCAAACTTCAGAAAACTTGGAAATACAGAATTAAGGTATATGTCTATGTAACTTTGACTCTGCCCCCCAGACCTGGCACTAGCCACTGGTAATTATCCAAATGCAGCTGTATTCACTGTGTGATTTGGAGCCTTACTGAACGGTTTGAATGTGGGCATTGGAAGAGGTGTGTTTCTGAGCTGGGCAGAAGGGATTAGTTGGAGGAGCATCGCAGAGCTGCAATTGTTATATGAGGCGATTGGGGTTTATGCCCACCCCATGTGTGGCACTAAAGGAAAGGGGAGCATATCTACCCAGAGGAGCTAGTCTGCATCATTTTATTGCAAACTTGTGTAGCTTATCTCAGTACAAAAGCATGGGGAGGCAGTCTTGAATTGTCATAATGAGATAGACCATGAGCAGGGCCAGTTCCAGGCACCAGCATTCCAAGCAGGTGCTTGGGGCAGCAATCTGCAAGGGGCGGCAGTCCGTGTGTTTTTGCCGCCCCGAGCAGCGCGCCGAATTGCCGCTGCGGACGGCGGGGGCAGTACGTGTGCCGTTAGGCCGGCATGCGCGTTTCCGCGGCGGCGGCAATTAGGCGGCAGCTTCTATGTTCAGCTGCCCGCGGCGGCAATTCGGCGGCTTCTGTCTTCCAGCTGAAGACAGAAGCTGCCGCCGAATTGCTGCTGCCGCGGAAATGCATGTGCTGCCCTAACAGCACATGGACTGCCCCCACCATCCACGGCGGCAATTCGGCGCGCTGCTTGGGGCGGCAAAAACAGTACAGCCAGCCCTGGCTATGAGAGCAGTTTGTGGATTTACTGATGGGTAAGGGAAAGTGCAGGTTGAGATGGTATCTCTCGGCCAATGTGAAGGGGTTGTTAAATTTCACAAGTTTGGAATTCCGCAGGTTCACGTTGCATTTTCACGGTGCAGGAAAGGAGCTGAATGTGGTATGTGTGTTATGGGTGTTCTAGGACATTGTTTAAAGACGGCAGAGTTTAGGTTATGCGAGTGTGTACATTTAGCACAGTATTTCCTGGTTTGTAGAATGCTGTGTTGTGCTGAACTTGATGTTCTGGAAAGACACAAGCTTTCACTGGGAAACTGGAGCCTGCACCCTGAACCTCCTCCCGCACCCCAACCCCCTTCCCTAGCCCTGAGCCTGCTCCTGAACTCCAAACCCCTTGGCCCCAGCCCGGAGCTGCCTCCCACACCCAAAACCCCTCATTTCTGGCACCACCCTGGAGCCTAGGGGAAGCCCCAAGCCTTTGAGCACCCCCCGGGACTGTGTGTGGCCCGCGACTGATTTTTCTGTGGGTCAGTGGCCCCTGATCGAAAAAAGGTTTCCCACCCCTGAGTTAGAGGAAGAGAGCATATAAGAAACTTCTGCATTTGTAATGAAGCAGAAGGATCAGAAGGACTGTAGGAAGGAAGGTGAGCTGAAGGGAGGGGAAAAGTCATGTTGCATTTTGTCAATTTTCTCTTGAAAGAATCAGCAAGATCCTGTGTAGAGAGAGAAGTGAAAGAAGGAGGAGGGAAGTGTTTGAGAAGTCAGTCAAAATGACAAGGTGGCTGGGATTGTGGGTGTGAGATTCAATTAAGTTGGAGAAGTAGAGTTGCTAAGCTATGAAGGTGGCAGAACTGAAAGAGAAAAGAGCCCATTTGTAATGGAGCAAGTCAGCCCGGTCACAGGTTTTCTGGCAGAGACACTGCAGTGCAATAGCTGGAGTGGAGGAAGAGGATGCTGGAAATAAGCAGGGAAGACCTTTCAAAGAGAAAGAGGGACAAAAGAGTCAAGGATGGAGGAGAGTGAAGTATGGAGGGAATTAACAGCTATATCAATGGAACAAAGGCAAGAGGGGGCTGGGAAGAGTGGCATGATTGCAGATGAGAAGCCACCAATGCTGGTAGACTGGACGTCATGGAAAGTCCAAGTGACTGGGTGTGGGGGAGGGGCAGATAGGTGATGCTGAAAGAGATCAGGTGACGATTGGAGAGGGGGAATTCAGCAATAGAGAGATCAGAGAGCAGATCCTGGTGAAGATCAAGTCAATTGAATGGCCCATTTGGTGAATGGGAGAGCTGAACCAATGGAACAGGTCAAATGAAGAGGGAAAGGCAAGGAAAAATGCATCCAAGGAGTTGGATGGGTCATCAACAGTGAAGCTGAAGTCACTGAGAATGAGTGTAAAGAATAATCATGGAGCTTCAACAATTATACCTGATATGTGTCGTATCATACCTGAACAAATTCCAAACCATTTGTTTAAAATATATGATACAATAATCTGGGGAGTTTTATTTATGGAAAAAAAATTCCCCATATCTATACTGATTTGTTTCATAGTGGTTTCTGGGTCAAAACCAGAGCTAATGTAAATTGCTGTAGCTCCACTGATTTCAGTAGAGATCTTGCAATTTCCATTAGCCAAAGATCTTGCCTATTATTATTTATTTATAATACTTGAGCATCTAGAATGTATTTGGTGCTTTTCATACATACAGTGCAGAATAAGCAATCTCTGCTTTTATGTGTTCACAAGCTAAGAGATGAGTGACACATGAAAAAGGGAGAAAGACAGAGAAATATAACCTAAAACATCTGGGGTGAAACTCTGGCCCCAGTGAAAACAATGGAGTTTTCCCATTGACTTTAGTACAGCCATGATAAATGTACCTGTCTAACTCTGTCTTATGATAATATACATCTCTGTCACTCATAAATATAGCAAAAATCTACATTAAAATATAAGGTTGCAAATCAAGCACTCAAAAGTTACGAAATGCCAGAATTAAGGTTGTCTGTGCCACCTTAATTTGCCTTGCATTATGATACAGTCTTTAATTACATGATCACATGCTATTTTTTCCACAAGATCCCAGTCTCCTTCAGTGCACGGGATGGATGATGCTCCCTTAATGAGCAGCTATTCAGTATCTTATCTCCTCATTGTTCAGTGGATAGCACCAAGCCTTATGAATTTCCTTATGGGATTTTATGTGATGCTCCTTTTTATAGTATAGGAATTATTCACAAACATCCATGAATTTATGAACATTATTATTCAAATTCTACAGCAGGGTAACTGAGGAGCAGAGAGATTGAGGCAAAGATAGTAGTAGTAATTTTGGGTGCCCAATTTGACACCTAGAGCATGATTTTTCAGTGACATTAGTGTTTTATAGAATTTTATATGTTCAAAGCACAACTCTCATTGACTGCATATTAGACCCAAGAGTCTCAAGTCAGGAACTCCGAAAATGAGGAATACATAGTGACCACCTGTGTAACATTTGGTTTAAGTTACTTGTCCTGCATCACATAGAAATGCTGTGGCAGAAGCAGAGATAGAATCCAGTTCTCCAGGAAAGCATGAAACTGACTTAACCATGAGACCATCCATTCTCTTCCTGCAACCCCTGCATCATTCTCTATACACTTTCCAACTTCTAGAAAAAATGAAGTAGGAGCCCTGCAGAATAATGGGGACAGCAAAAGGCAAATCATTGACACAAAGGCTTCTCCCTTGTCAAATTAAAAGTCTCTGCTTCAAAGTATGGGAGCACTAGAGCTTTTAAAAGAAAGGGCTGTCTGAATTTTTTAACATGGAAAAACAAGTTATTTTTCCCTAACCTTTTCTCAGAAATCTGGTCAAATGTTCACAAAAAGACTGCTTGAGGCAAACACTAGGCAGGGAAAATTTCAGCCCAAACACTTAAAGTTTGTCAAACAGGGTCTTGTAATGGGAAGTATTAGACAACCTTAATAATACATGGTGTTAACAGCCTCACTTGTCATATATATTTAAATCTTCAGCATTGAACTGCTAGTTATTCTGCTGGTCAGTCTGGGAATTAAGTAAAATGAAGAGTTATAAATCCTGGTTTTCTATCAAATACCATTCACAAGAGACAAGGTGGGTGAGGTAATATATTTTATTAGACCAACTTTCGTTGGTGAAAGAGACAAGCTTTTGAGCTCCTATAAAAGATAGGTCCAATAAAAGATATGACCTCACCCATCTTGTCTCCCTAATATCCTGGGACGTATATATGGCTACAACAACACTGCAATTCACAGAAGAGTCAGTTCCAAACTTCTTGGCCATTTCCTCTCTACACATTACTTTTACATTCACAAAATCTACCTATGTATCTGTTTTAATTATATTTAATGAGTATTGGGTTCAATAACCACTAATTTAAGGACTCTTGTGAGATTTGATTCCAGAAATTAGCTTTGCATAAAGACACAATGTTGGGATTTATTTCCTTGTTTTAATTTAAAAAGAAAACAAATCAGACAATGTAAAGCTTGGCACAAGCTTGGCACTTAAAATTCTACCTTCCTTGTAGTGGTTTTTCAGCCTATTCAGAACCGCAGGGCCAATGGCACTGATTTATTAAGTGACTTCTTGTAAAGAAACACACCCCCAACCATTAGGACAGGCAGATTTTCAGGTGGCCATAACAGTAGTTGAGATGTAAAATAACATGGACAACTGTGATAAATGAAGGCGGGGGGCGGGGAAGTGATAGCTCCCTTGGGGTGATGGACACCCAGCCAGCCACTTAGCTATAAAGTCCCTCTTGGTGCCTGCTTGCTTTACCTGTAAAGGGTTAAAAAGTCCCCCAGGTAAACACCTGACCAAAAGAGCCAATGGGAAAGCTAGAACTTTTTAAAATGGGAAAAAACCTTTCCATTTGTCTCTCTGTTGTTCTCTCTGGGCTGAAGAGACGGGGGCAGCTGGAATGTTGTGTAAAGTTTGACCAGGTCTGGAAATTCATCGTCCGTACCTAGAAGAATTCATTGGCACAGGGAACGTTTAGATAGATGCGATTAGGGTTATTTCTTTTATTTTCTGTAAGGCTGGTGGATTCCCCTGTATTAATCCCAGATGCTTTTGTTTGCTTGTAACCTTTAAGCTGAACCCCCAAGAAAGCTATTTTGGATGCTGAATTTTTGGAATTGCTCTTTTAAAATCTAGCAAAAGCTAGATGTATTTTCTTTCTTTTGTTTTAATAAAATTTACCTTTTTTAAGAACCTGATTGGTTTTTGTGTCTTAAAAGGTCTGTGCATATGTTTTTCAATTAGCTGGTGGCAACAGCTGGGTTTCCCTTTGTTTTCTTCTCGGCTTCCCCAAGGGAGAGGTGGAAAAGCCAAGGGGCCTCAGGGAAAACTTACCAAGTGAGTTTTTCCAGGATTTACAAGAGGCAGTTTTTCACTTGGGTACAGCATTTACCAAGCCAAGGTCAGAGAAAAGCTGTAACGTTGGGGGTTTAATACAAGCCTAGAGTGGCCAGTATTAATTTTTAAAATCCTTGCGGGCCCCCACTTTCTGCACTTGAAGTGCCAGAGTGGGGAATCAGTCTTGACAACAACTATGTCGTTTCTTTCTAAAATAGTATCACTGAGCCATAGAGTAAATATAAACTATAGCATATTCTTTTCTAATTGTTTCATAGCTGCTTTGTGTTCAGACTCTTACTCTACAGTAGAGTAAGTTTTGTCTGTACTTGCTTGGTGGAAAACTAGACAAAAGCAATTTCTATAGGTTGCCAACATGACATCGTCAGTAAGCTGTACATTTTAAAGGAAGAGTTAGACAATATTGTTAGTTCATTATTTGCAAGTTGCACAATTTAATATGGTTATTTTTTAAGGAACAGTCACTGTTAACAGCTCGCTACATGGTGGCCTCTGGGATTTCAAATTCTATTGAAATTAACAATGCTTAAAGCAACAGTGACTTAGTGACCTTATCTGCCCTCATTTCAGGTTATCCAGTGTATAGGAAGGCTGTGGGCTTGATACTCCACTTGTTCTGTTCCATGCTCAGGAGTAAAGAGGGGTGGCTGCACGGAGCCAGTTACAACTCTTGGACTCATGCCTGCCTGGATCCATTGTGCCCCCTTCCTGAAGACCTGTCATGTCCCCTCTTTGTCCTAGCTAGCTGTACATCAATGAAGAGTTCTCCTACATAAGGGAAGTTCTCCTCTGATCTTCTGTGTATCTAGCTCAGGGTTTTATTCTGTCACCCATGACCAGAAGTATCTGAATGCCTTCCATATAAAATCAATAGCAATGACAAAGACACTCGTGGACTTCATGGAGTCTTTGGCTCTTCTATTTAAAGACCTACACAATGCACAGTGTCCTTAGTGTACCAGAGAATCCAGCCTTGTGTGTTTTGGAGTGATTGGTTATCCACATAGCAGTGGTAGAGTGCACTTTTATGTATTGTCTCTGGTTTTGGATTTCACTACAGCAATACATATGCTTTACTACTTGGAAAATATTACGTCAAGGGACCCACAAGCCCTCTTTGTGATACTAAAAGGAATTTGATCAACAAAAAATGATCTATGTTTAGTAGAGCTGGTCAAAACACTATTTGTAATCATTTGTTCAAATTTCATAACACTGTGAATGGGTTTTTATTTGCATAGCTCTTTGGGGAATGACTGTTCTAAGTACAAACATCTGTGATTGCATGGGAACAAGGGAATTTATGCATGAACATGAGCGTTCATCATTCACACTTTACCTTTCTTCTGTTTAAAAAAATTCAAACTACTGTTTGGGCTGCAGAAACATCACCATGCAGTGAACATGACCATGCATACTCCATGATCAAACAGCTGAACTGAAGATTTTGCAACAATTGTTCCTCCAAAGTATCTGGTGCATAGTTCTGGTTTAGAGCAATGAATATATTTGCAAAAATCAGGATCCATTTATGAACAATTCAAAACCAGAAAAAATAATGAGTATTTACAGTGACTAATTCTACAAGTGCTGTTAATGAAAAGCTTGGACTTGACTGTCGCTGCTACAGTGTGAAAAAACAAAAGAGAAATCCCATTAGAATTATTTTAAGTACAAGGCTAGCTACACTGGTGCACTTTTGTTCCAATCTGACAATGGATTCAACAAATTAGGGTTTATTTCCCAGAGCAACATAAACTTGTTTTACTGCCTTCAACCATTTACAGGGAAACATCAGTATTGCAACACTAGAAATAATTGAGTTATACAATGAAACAGGAGGGAGAATTGACTATTTCGATCAGATTTGTCGTTTGTCAAACTGCAACCCCTTCTGGGGCATTGTGCAATGTGAATCTTCTGTGGGCTGCTCAGCACGGCAGGACTCAATACCTTTGTCTTTTTTAGCATTCCTGTAGTCTGAGCAGGAAGAAAACCAGCAATACAGTGAGTGTCTCTCTTGTCAATCTAGTCTCTGATCCGATTAATCATAGAATGGAGTATTGTTTACGATGTAAAATTGGACATGCTCTATATGTGTACTGATTGGAGAAATATTGGAGGAAAGTGCATGATAGAGTTCTAGCATGGAGAACTGACAAGCAGGAAATACATACTAGAACTCAGGCTTTTTGATGACTAATGGTAGATTTTTTCATGGGAGAAAGTATCCTTTTTCATGGCAAATTTCCATTGACAATTTGTAAAAAGCAACAGAGGGTTATGTGGCACCTTTAAGACTAACAGAAGTATTGGGAGTATAAGCTTTCGTGGGTAAGAACCTCACTTCTTCAGATGCCATTGACAATTTAAATTCATAAGCATATATTTCAGTATCAACAAACAATGGTTTATAAGGTGCTAGAAGTGTCCACCAAAAGTATATTAATATTTTCTTTTTATTAACTCCAAATGAGCTGATTTCTAATATTTTCATCCTGTAGATTCCAAATAAGCAATTCTCATAATGAGGTGAAAAAAATCACAGAAAGTTGAAAATGTTCACACTGGGTCCAGTACTCAGCAGGTGTCATAGCTAAGGTGAAGTCAATACCTTTTCCAATTTACACCACCTGATGATCTGGCTCAGAGATTTATTTATTTTTTTCATGGAAAACAGTCATCTTCAGAGTTTCCATGATGTTCGTGACAACCGTGAAAATAATTCAGCCTTAATTATTACAACAAGAGCTGAGTGGCCTATGGAATGTGTATGCCATTGCCAAGCATGCAGTAGGCACAGAAATATCATGGATTGCCTCTAAGTTTTTAAACAGCTTTTCAGAAAACTTTTTTTGTACATTGTAATTCAGTATTCACTAATATGCTATACCATTTCCCATAATGTTCACTTAGCCAAGCTAAATTAATTTTATTTCATGTGGCCACATCAGAAGTATTTTAAAACAAGGGTAAAAGTTTAGGGTTAAACACTCAACAATTCACCCAACAGAACTCTGAATATCTGACTGTGATGGGGTGTACCTGCCCTGCACTGGACAAGTAGTTAAACCTACACTGTGGGCTGAGGAAGCCACGTCCCCTTACTCCTGCTGGGCATTCTCCAACTCAAACCACAGTATAAAAGGGAGCAGCCCAGCTTAGTCTGGGCGAACTGCTGAGGAGAGATAATGAGCATTACAGGCTCCTGCCTGGGAGCTGTCAGAGTCCCAGAGCGCTAAGGCCAGGCTTGCCAAGACCCAGGCGAATACACGGCTAGCCATGGAAGCCCGTGAGGAGAAGGAGCCATTGAGAGCTTCACCTGCCAACTAACCCAGAGGAACGGAGGGCCTATGGACTGTGGAACTGATAGGCAGGGTAGGACGTGGCCCAGGGGAACCAGACATTGGTCTGGTTGTGGAATTGGGAACTGAGTCAGTGTGTTTCGAAGGATCCCCGCTGTCCCAATGGGGGATACACTTGCCACTGATAGATCCCTGTGCAGGGACCTGGTAGAGTAGGGATCCTCCTACCCTCGCCACCAGCCCACCCCCTGCCTAGCCACCAGGCCGTACTGCCCTGCTCAGGAGGGCAATCCTATGGACTTCAGCCCCTAGAACCACACTGCCCTGCATGGGACGATGGCAGTCCCATTGGCTCTCACCATCAGCAGGGGCGGCTCTAGGCACCAGCAAAGCAAGCACGTGCTTGAGGCAGCCCATTTGAAGGGGCGGCAGAGATCCAGCATGGGAGCTGAGAACCAACAGGGGGCCCTGGGAGCTGTAGTTCCTTGGTTAGCTCCCTGCCTATAGAGCCAGCCCTGGAGCAGGGAAAGAACTACATTTCCCAGCATTCCCTTGGCCACTACCAACAGGAAAAAGGGGGAGGGAGTGAGGAAGCTGAGACCTCATGCTGCAGCCTGCTGTGAATGGAGAGCTGTGCTGTGAGTGGGGATACCATATTTTAACATTCAAAAAATAGGACACTCCACGGGGAGGGAGGGTAGCCCGACCCTGCCACCATCCACGCCCTCCGACTGCCCCCCACAGAAACCCCAACCCATCCAACCCCCCTGCTCCCTGTCCCCTGATCACCCCCTCCCAGGACCCCTGCCCCTAACTGCCCCCCAGGATCCCACCCCCTATCTAAGCCCCACTGGTCCTTAGTCCCTGATTGCCCCCTCCCGGGACCCCTGCCCCAAACTGCCCCTTGGGACCCCACCCCCTATCTAAGCCTCCCTCCTCCTTGTCCCCAACTGCCCCCTCCTTAGACCCCCCAACTTCCGCCCTAGGACCCCACCCCCTACCTGTCCCCTGACAAACCCCCGGGACTCCCATGCCTATCCAACCGCTGCCTGTCCCCTGACTGCCCCCCCAACCCCTGACCCATCTAACCCCCCCTTCTCCCTGTCCCTGACTGCCCCCCTGAACCTCTGCCCCATCCAACTCCCCAGCCCCCTTACCGTGCAACTCAGACCAGTGTGTCTGGCTCCGCGCAGCGCCAGACACACTGTTGCATACATGCTGCCGTGCTCTACCGCGGAGCCACAGCCCCGCCCCCAGCACCTGCCTTCCAGATTTGAACACCTCAAAATTCAGGAGTGCTCAAGCTCAATTTGGGCAGCCGTTACTTCATTTCTCCCAAATCAAATATACTGATCCACTGTAACTTGCTGTAGAAAAAGTATGATAAAATTGAGCAAGAAATGCTTCCCAGTGGTTACTAGGACTGGAATTGCTATTTTCAACAGCCATTGCCTTTTTTGTTTCTTTGTTTGTTTGTTTAAAAGGAAGACAGTGATATTGCATTGGCAAATTCCCCATAGAAAGAAAGAGTGGAACAAAAGAATAATAAAGGCACCTCAACTTTTCCTCATTTATGTAGGGCAGTCTTATAATATGCATCCAGATATCCTCCAATCACACAAGCTGAAAATTGTTCCACTTTACTGCAGTTCTGTAACCATATGGGAACCAATCCTGTCTGTGTTCTGTGCACATCTAAAATTCCTGCTGAATGACCTGCCGTGGGAGCGAGTTACCAGTGACCCAAGGCTGCGGCGGAAGGAGGGTGCAGGTGGTGGTGGGGGGGAGAGAGCCCAGGACTGGGGCGGCAGGAGGTGTGTGGGGGGGCAATGGTGGCGGGGAATGAGGGATCCCAGAGCTGGGGCGGCAGGGGGTGTGGGTTGGGGGGGAGAGCCCAGGGCTGGGGCAGCAGGAGGGTGCGGCGAGGAGCCCAGGGCTGGGACGGGGGGCAGCCAAAATTTTTTTTGCTTGGGGTGGCAAAAAACCTAGAGCCGGCCCTGACCATCAGGCTATATTGCCCTAAGAGGAGGACCGTCTGATTGCACTTGGCTGCAAGGCCATAATGCCTTCTAGGAGTGACAGGGTGTACCTACCCCGTGATGCTGACATTTGTCATTTTTTGTTTGTTTTTGTTTTCAAATGCTCTATAAGTGTTTTTAGCCTTTTACTCTAACACAACACCTTCCCTTCTCTTCGAAGGTGTGCCAAAAACTCATGTGGAGGCAGTCATTTCAAAATGTCTAGAGATCAGGAGCCACAAACATGCCTGTCTCTCCCTTTTTGCTTCATAGAGGTGCTCTGGATTTTTCAGCAATTGGTAGAAACATGATAAAATTAATTGACTCAATCATGAAAAGAATAGGTGGGTGGTGAGTTCTCCTATAATTTTGATTAACCCAAATGCACAAAATAAAACCTACTATAAAGCTTGGAGGTATCTGATTAGTCAAGGATAGTTGTAATGTAAAGTTTTAACAAGGTCAGTTGCTATTTTTTTCCTCATACAAAAGCAATTTGGCACATAAGAGTGCAATCTAATTGCTATTTGGCTTATGATGTGCTCCTTGCTATAGATAAACACTCTCATATTTAGATTGCATATATAACCACCTATTTAGAAAACAAACCCTCCTGAATATTATACATCAGATTATTATATGGTGTAAATTGGCACATATCCACTGACGGTCCAATCAAGTTACACTGGTGTAGAAGTCAGTCTCATCTGGCATACATTTTGATATTGTCATAATGTTGCTGGAAGTGTTTATTTTAAAAAATTTTTAAAGAGTAGCTAAACTGTGCACAATCACACTGCAAGAAAACAAAAGGATGTACGTTAACCCGATGTTCTGCCTAGGCAGAGCCTACCCAATAAACCACTGCTGAAGTAAATATCAGATGATGACTCTCGCTACAAAGTTACCACTTTGATCCTGCCTAATACATCAAGACTGTACCTCTGTGGCTGCCCTCATTTCCCCAGTATATTCTCACTGAAGTGCTAATGTTACAAAGCACTTTACATGTTGCGGTAGCAGACTTCAGGAGCAAAAAGGGTTAAGTTTACATAAAAGCTAAAGGTTGCAAAAGTCACAGTTGTACAGCAGTTTTATTGAGGACTCATCCCAAAGATGTGGAGATTCTCATTTAGCTCAAGATATTGAGGCCTGTATTTTTATTCTGTGATGTTTGTGTTTCACTTTGTGGATGTCTGGTCCTACAGTTCAGGAAGGATATAGGAAAGCTATATGAAATACAAAGAATGGCAACCAAAAAGGAAAAATAGGATTAGAGGTTAAGAGTTATGAGGAAAGACTGAACAAGCTAAATGTATATACTGTAGTCTGGGAAGGAAGAAGACTACTCCAGGGGATGAACTCTTACCTTCAAGATAACAATATAAATGAAGGGGGAAATCTATTCACTTTAGAAATGGTGAAATGGCCCAAGGAAGGATAAGTTTAGGCTCAGCGTTAGAAAAAGTTAATAAGAGCAAGTGGGCTGTAGAGAACATGAAGTGGTTAAAACACCATCACTAGGAGATATTCACACATGGATTAGATATGATAGTGAAAATGAAGTAGCGAGAAGCCCTGAAATAAGAAAGAGGTCAGGTTAGGTAACTCCAGAAATCGTTTCTGGTTCTAGAATCCATAGGCTGACTCCTGAATGGGTCTGGCAAATGCCAAGCCGATGCAGCAACCATGGAGAATGATCAGTATGTTTATGGATTAGGCTACAGTAACTCCTCGCTTAACGTTGTAGTTCTGTTCCTGAAAAATGCTACTTTAAGCGAAACGATGTTAAGCAAATTCAATTTCCCCATAAGAATTAATCTAAACTGGGGGGTGGGGGGGTTAGATTCCAGGGAAAAAATTTTCGCCAGACAAAAGACATTATATACATATACAGTATAAGTTTTAAATAATTTTAAACAAACTATTTAATACTGTACTCACCAATGATGATTGTGAAGCTTGGTTGAGCCAGGGCATAGTGGGGTCGGAGCACGGGGGCTTGCCCCACTCCGCTTGTCCGGCGCTCCTGTCAGGGAGTGGGGTCGGGGGCTTGCCTGCTCCCCGGCTGGAATGCCGGGCGGGCAGAGTGGGATAAGCCCCCGCGCCCTGACCCCGCTCCCTGGCTGGAACGCCGGGTGGATGGGTGGAGCGGGGCGAGCCAAACAACTTTATAACGGAATGTTGCGCGACTTTAAATGAGCATGTTCTCTAATAGATCAGCAACCTAATAATGAAACAATGTTAACCGGGACAACTTTAAGTGAGGAGTTACTGTATCTCTATTAGTCTCTGTGTTGGTCTCTTTTCTGAAACAATCAGGAAAGAATAGAATTATTAAAAATATAATACTTTACAAACATCTCAAAATACTTTACACACATTATTTAAGCTTCACAATATCTGAGTGGTGCACTAATATACACATTTTAGATTTTACCCTAAGTCACTTATTTGTAGTCTAAACATTTTGGAAGATTTTGTTTTTTCTAAAGCCTATTTAAATGCTGATTAAAAATGTAAATCAACCCCATCTTCCCCCATAAATATGTTTATAATATTATTTGAAATGTCAACAGGTTTTTTATACCATAACCTGATGTTATAAACTACACCTTTAATTTTCAAGGTAGTAATTTTTGTCCATATTTATAAAACAAGACCGACAGGGAAATGAAGCAATATAATAATATAATATAATATAATATAATATAATATAATATATCATTGATGTTCCTGTTCGTGTTTTGCATGTTTGTCATTTCTGAAGATGTTCTTGAATGGTACATTTTAAGCATAGTTCAGTTCTGAAAAGTGTTTCTAAAGAAGTGTCATTGGCCAGTTACATGGTTATTGACTGTGAATGACTTCATATCCAATTTTGTTAATTTGCAAGTAAGATACATCTGTGAGTATTACCCCCTTCCACCCCCTACCCCCAACTCTGCAAATAATGTGAGAGCTGACAAATGGTCAGGATTCTCTCCTTCTCATTAAGATTGAAGATCTTGCCAAACAAATATGTCCTTAGTAGCATCTATGCAACCTTGTTATCCCAGGAGTATACCCTCACCTGTGCAATCCCATGCTGAGGGCCTGCAGGAGACTGACTTTCTAATCCCAGGTTACGTTTACAGGACTGGAAGTTTTAAAAAAAAAAAGTCTTTACTTTTAAATTGAGCAAAGTGGTTCTCAAGACGTTGAGAAGCAACAAAAACTATGCCATTTTTGCAGGGTCACTTGTCAAACTAGAACCATAATTTAATTTAAAAATAGGACTGAAGTGCACAAAAAAATCTAGAAACCTTCACACTTCTCCCCTGCCCCGAGGTGTATAATTACTCATCTTGTGCAAATACTCCTCTAAAGAAATTATGAACATTCATTCAAAAAATATATGAATTTGCTTCTAAGCATTCTGCATACATGCATACTGGCAAATTTTAGCTTGAGAAAAATTCACAGAAAGTGTTGGGAGACTTTTGTGAATATTCACAGACTGCTCCTTTAGGAAATGTATGCAACATTATTTTTCAAACTCATTGTGGTATTTGGAAGTCATCCAGTCAAAGAATAGGAAATACTACAGGCTAGATAGTAACATTACATTCTGCCTTTGGTGAAGAGTGACACATAGCTGCACTACCGGAGGAGCAGACCAGAGAATGAATTGTGACTCTGAGTCACAATTTCTTCCCTGCTTCCCCGCAGCCTACTTCCTAGGCATCTATGACAGAGTAGCAATTCTTGCTGGTAAGTACGTATGAGAAAAGTGCCAGGGAGTTGCCCATCCATTTGCAGGGAGCAGTTTTGAGCAAGCAGCCCATTCACTCTCCGTGACCTAAGTCACAATATCAGCAGGACCTAGCAGAGAAATAAGGGGTAACTTGATTTCCCCTTATGACTCTGCATGGCCAATTAACAACCTAGTCCTACAGTTCAGGAGTGAATACTTGTCTTATGGGCAATCAAGAAACTGAAAGACATTCAGATCAGACAAACATACTAGTTTTGAAAAACAAACAAGTTAATGAAGCTTGCAGTTTGATTACAGGGAAAAGGGAAAAAAGGACTAGATTAAATTAATAAACGCTGTTCGGGAATTTTTCAACTTTTTTTGTTTTTGAAGGAAAATGCCACTTAATTGAAACCAAAAATATTCACAGGAAAAAAGATTGGTTTTGATTAATTTTCCATTTAAAAAAAAAAAGGAGTTTCAAAATTGTCAGTGTCCCATTTTTTTGTTTTTTAAATGAAATGGTTCCATTTTGGGGAAATCCAAATGACTTTTTGTTTAGAAATTTAAGTTAATTGATAGTAAAGACTGTAAGAAAAAAAAGAAGGTCCAAATTGAAAAACTATTTTGAGTGAGTGCATTTTTTATTTTATTTATGTTTTTGGTTTGTTCTGAAATTTTGATATTCATTTTTTGTGTGTGTCATTGTGTGGAAAAAAATGGGATTTTTAATTCTCATAGGATGGAGAAACCTCTCCATGCCCAGCTCTGTTAAATTGTTTTCTGTGAATTGCTCATCCAGATGTCATTACCTGTGCACTTCAGAGGTATGTTGATAATATTGCTTTTCAAATAATAAGGTAGAAGGAAATTATTGAGCTAGAGATTAAACTAATATAAGTTTCTATTATGTTGTTTACATTTTATTTTGAAAAAAATCATACAGTATAAGAGCTGTTCAAACTCTGAGCTCTATTGACTCTTCTGGCAAAGACACATATTTGCTAACATAGCAATAGAAATATACATCCATAGGCATCAATTTTGTTTTTGGTTCTCACATTTTAAAAATGCCTAAGACTACAAAAAAATTGCAGTGGGCAGAAGTGAAAACATTCCCTTCCAGTTCTACAAGCATTCTCTTCTTTAACTGTAGGGAATTACTCTGAAAACTGTAATATTACTAAAATCAAACTTTTTAACTTATCTGTAAGGCTAGCTGGAAAACAATTCCACTTTGTGAAAAAAGTTTTGGAGTTTGTTTTCATTTGGATGTGGAGGAGGGAGGGAAGAGAGCCACAGAGACCAAACCCAAATAGCCAACAGGTTAGGGCATTCATTCAGGATGTGGGATGCATAGGTTCAAATTCCTGTTCTATATCAAGCAGAGCCAAGACTTGAAGCTACATTATTGTAAATTCTGGGGTGGGTTTCTCTCTCTCTTGTTCTGATCTGTAATCCCTTCCTGAGCTAGAGATTTCCTAACAAAATTTCCAGTGAAATGATAAATTTCTGAAAAACATTTTGGTTTAGACAAAATGATATTTTGTTCCTACCTCAGAAGGATGAGATATGCCCAATTTTGTTTAAGGCCTGCAGCTCTGGAAGTCTCTCTGCTTTGATATGCACACAGTAGGTAAGTGCCATCTTCCAGGGATAAGTTAAGGATATTTTGTGTGTGTGTTTGTAAGCATTCTCTGGATTCACATTTTATTTTGGGGTGAGATTTGGCTTTTTTCCAGGCTTTTCTCCTGGGATCTAACTGAATATATTGCCTGTTTAAAAACAGCATATTCTCTTTAAGATTCTTAAAGTATATAAAATTTGAGGCCTTTCATCATGAATGCTTATAAATTAATATTACTCTATATCCCAGAAGCACCATAATCTGAAAAAAAAAAAACAGTGTTGAGAATTCTTGAATTCTACTCTTAACTGTGCCACCAATCTGCTCTTTAGCCATGGAAAAAACTGATCGTGCCTCAGTTTCCCCATCTTGGATTATAACACCCAAGTACTGTGTGGATTTGTATTTGAGGTTTGCACAGCACTTTGGAGCATGATAAGTGTATTGTATATGGTGAGTCTCTTACCTTTTTTTATGCACAATGAAGACTGGTCAATTTGGAATTGAATCAGATAACTTTATTACTGGTCCTTTCAAGAGATCTTAAGGTAGTTTTTTTGGTAGTAACGAAACTATGATAATAGCCTAAGACAAATGGTATTTGCTTTAAATGATATCACTTGTTGTATTAGTTTTTTTCCATTTCTCAAGCAATCATGGAATCAACTGCATCATTGCTAATCTGAAATGTTCAAAAAGTCCCAAGTCAGGCCACCCAAAGAAGATTAGACTAAAAAACATGATGTGTTAAGAAAATCAATGCTGGGTTCCAGTGAGAGCTCCTGGAAGAGGAGTAGTTTTCATCTGACAGCTGGAGGAGAGCCTTTGGGAAGGAAATGGGTTATCTATTGAAATAATGGTATGAGAAGAATGAGAAGCAGTACAAGGTGGGCTAATCTCTTCTCTGCACCAGAGTAGCAAAACCCTGGTACCAGGTAGGGTGCAGTCTTGAGGGGGCGGGTATGTGATGAGGGTATTTACCCCACACATGCTGGGAGAGGGTTAATATAATCTGGAGAGGCCAATTACTCTGCCTGCTTGCACCAAGATGGTTGGCCAGGTCTAATTAGAAATAAAGCACAGCTTGGGGAGAGCAGTTCTTGTTTCCATAAAAAAGATCATCTGACTGGAGGAAAAACACCAGGAGGTGGCGGCTTTGGGAATCCCCTTTTGTTTAGAAGCTGCATGAAGGAAGGCTGAGAAAGGGGAGAAGACCAGACACAGGCCTGCCTGAGTGTTTGAGTAAGGGGAGGAGTGGACTAGCCTCTGGACTGTGAGGTGGATTGAGTCACAGAAGAACAATTTAAGGTAGCAGAGGCAATCTATGATTTGGGGAGGCGGGGGAGGCTGCCAGCTGAACTGAAGGTTTGGGTTTTTTGTATGTTACTTTAGGACTTTGGTAAAGGATGCTGTGGCTCCAGGAGGGGGAGGATGCTATACGGTGCTCTGGCTGGACGGCCAGAGTCGGACAACATGGGGGAGGGGGTAGGAACTGAAGTAAGGGCAATGCCTCAGTCAGCCAGGAGGAGGTGCATTTGGTGCAGCAACTTGCCACAGTGCCCGTTGGTGCTCCTGATTGTGCTATAATTTTTGACACAAACTATTTTGAAGAATGCAGACATTACTTATGTGCCACATAAAAGTAGGATCATAACAACTTTTGTGTTTAAAATGAGTTTGAGTGGGCAATTCTATATTTAATCTATTGTGTTAAGAGATCTCCCTGAAATGGCTTTTACCTTCCAGAACATATCATAAACTAGACGATTATTTTGATTGAATTGAACTTCTCTGAGTAAGGCAGAACACCAACAACACTACTGTAATCCTGTATGTCATCTGCTGAATTGTAATTTGATTTTCTTTAACCATTCATGGATCAGAGTAGCTGTACATGCTACATGTTGTATTTCATTATTCCTTCAAAAAATAAAGCTTATTTGGCATCCCATTTGAACAGGCTGTGTATGTTGCTGCTGTAATACTGGCTAATACTAACTAAAGCTATATTTAAAGGCACTTGTGAAGTTGGCTTTGACATTTTATATAAGAGTAGATGAGATATGAGATCAACTGTAACATATTGATAAGATATACTTGAGATGCTGGGATGCAACTGTTGAGTTCTGCTAATGTTCTTGGAAGACCAAATCCTTAACCCCCGCTTTTTGGGCTAATCTGTTATAATGGAGCAGTTGTAATCCTGGTTTAACTAGCCGAGGGGGCATTCCCCCAGACCAGCAGAATCCTTCAATAGCTCAAAGCAACCTCCAGGGTCTAGTGTAGTGGTATGGTCTCGAGTCAAAAGGAGGTCCTCTCCACACTCTGATGATTGTCAGATGCCAGAACAATCCTTTTAGGCCATAGTCAGCTACATGTATGTTATGGTAGCCCTAATTCATGTCAGGGATGGCTTTGTCCCATGATACGGGATGTAAAACCATGCATACTCGTATGGCATGGAAGAAAGTTTCAGAAATAGCCCAGAATCATAGCCTACGAATGAGTGGTCAGGAACATTAATACCATCAGCAGGATGAGTAACTGTTAAGTCTGTAGAGAAGGAAGAGCAGCAGAGATGGGACAAACCTTTAAAAATAGATATGTAAATGTTTATAGTCTAAAAGAAGCATGCAAAGTAAAACTAAAATAGAAAGGACTGTTCAGAAAGCAAGTGCACAGTGTATAAAATCTTCCATTTCATCTAGCGTAACCCTGGTAACAGCCCTTGTAAGGTGGGTGAAAGTGTCTTCAACTCAGGAACATTGTCCCCAATTTTGGATTCCCATTGAACTGCAGTGACTGTTGAACATATTGAATTGCTGACCTGCTGAACAACTGATACCAAACTATCCGCTTTTAAAATGATTCTGGTTCCACACTATAAATACATTAAATACTCGGGATTGTTTATGTCTGTATTATAGATGCAAATGTATCATTCAGGTCCCTTAAGTTGAAGCTCTCAGAAGTTGAAGCTTCATGGGAAAAGAAATACTTACAGTCACATAGATGAAACATCATTTGTTATTTAAACTCATTATGCACTGTCTACAGGTAAGAAAACTGAGTACATTTTAATGTCATTTTAACATCTGCATGTATAATGGACACTGAACACACTGAAAGGAAAACACATACTATGGTTTTCTTTAGAGTCTTTTAAACTGATAAAGAAGTTTGCAGGGGACATTTGTTTGTCAAAAGATTTCTTTTTTGTTCTGTTGGGTGACAAACAGTTATGTTAATATTTCCCCCTTTAATTTAAAATTCACCTTACAAGTTCAAGGTTTAATGTTTTCATGTTTCTGTTCACTGCATATCTGTGTAATGTATCCATATCTCTAACAGAAGTTATTGTAAGGTAGTTCATGAGTGCCCAGAAGCAGTAAGTTGACTTTTTGTGGGTGACCACATGCCTAACCATTAATTTTCTTTAGGGACTTTCTTCTGTCTTTATTTCTAGTTTATCCTGTGCTGAGTCCAATGTAAATTAGATCTTTCCAAGGGTATCAAAACTAAAACACATAAAAGAGAGGGGGAAAAAACCCCCAAGATGCCTGCATCCCCCACCACCCACCCCAAACAAGTAAGACTTTCATGTGCCAAGACTTATTTGTGCCCAAGTAAACAATAAGGATTTTAGATACATTAGTCTCACCCATTATATCTATCTTACCTTAAACTTCTGAGTCTATGAAGGAAGCAAGAATCTGCTGTGAGTATACTGAATTCAGAGCCATATTCACTTTTTTTAGTTCCTTTATCTACTAAATCTACTCTTGTCCACCATGATCACAAGCTGAGGATTTTGGAAAGGATTATTAAAATGATTCTGTTGAGCCTAAACTTGGCTTTCCCTAAACATCCACCAATCCATCACGTCCTGTACTGAGTCCTATGTAATGAGCAGTATTACAAAACACTTATCTTAAAGAGATGTGCATGTTAAACTAGAACTGGTCAAAAGGCGTTGACAAAAATGATATTTTCTGGTAGAAATCTTTATCAGAGAACATCTTTTTTTAAAAAACAAAAGAGAACTTGCCAAAAAAAAAAATCTAGGTAGCTTTCTATGAAAATGTTCGTTGAGTTAAACTCATTTTCCATCAAACAAAGCTGATGGAAAACATTCAAATGTTCATAGCTTTCAACAAGAATCTCTCTGATACCTCCATGGCCACTAAGCACTCTCCTTTGCTTGAATTATTCTTTATTTCTGGAAAGCATAATTTCCATGAGCGTCTGGGTCATGACCTGTTAGCCAGAACATGGATGTACAAATACCACTGTGAAAAGTAAGTATGTGCCTGTTCTGGAGCAAAACCTAAAGAAAATGTACTTCGGCACTGAAATATGAAAACAGATTAATCAGAAAAAGAATCTATTTCTGGACTTCTAAACCATAAGTGTAACTGAAGCTAGATCTTTAAAATCTGAGCCAAATGCTTTTAACACCACTAACATATTCTAATCAGTATGCCATTCTTATAAATTTCAAAGTTTCTGATTGTCATCTAAGAAGAAAATATCCCATCCAAACATGTGGTATAAATAAAATAAACACTATTTCATGTTAAAGTGTGTTATGAACATCTGACTCTACACAGCAGGTAAAAGACTGAATGCACTGATGTTAGGGTTTGCAGCTAACCATGAGAAAATTCTGTCAAGGTGAGGTTTGCACATATCAGTTGTGTGAGTGGAACTGAATGAATAATTGATTACTCAGTTTAGAGCCCGAACTGAAAAATAGGGATGGGGAGAGGGGGTGGTTTCAGGTTGACCTAAAACAGACTTTGTTTTTTCTGGACAAAATGAAAAGCTGAAAAAATCATTTCAGCTCACATAAAATGTTTAACTCTTCTGGGGTGGGTTTCTACTTTTTTTTAAATCTATCTAAACAAAATGTCATTTCAGAACATTAAAATGTTTAATTTCAAAAAAAGTCTAAATGAAATGTTTTGATTTTTTTTTTAACTCCCACCACTATTTTTAGCCAAAATAATTCACTGAATTAAACTTCACAAATAGTCTTGGCTGACCTGAAACTGCATTTTTTTTTAATGAAAATTATTTGTCCAAAAAATTTCACCCAGCCCTACTCTGCTTTTTTAAGAATGCTAGAATTAAAACACAATTAGAAACCAAGGGAGTTCAGAATTAAGACTTCACTTAATAACCAGCTTAACAATGTACTTTCGCAGTGACATAGTATTGCATAATAATTTTACAGTTCAATGAAATCTGTGGGTGGGTGTCACAGCATGTCTGGCCTTACTAGAATGAAGTAGATCCAGCTTCCCTATGTCAGGCAAGTGCTCCCACTTGGCAAATTAAGATAGAAGGGCAGCACCTGAGGCCTACAAAGGATGAGGGGGTGTCCCAGTGAGTCAGAACAGAACATTGGGAAAGGGCAGATGAGAGCTGCCAGAGACTAGGGGACTGGAGGAGTCCTGAAAAGAAGCATAAGAGGGTCCCTGGGTGAAGACTGAAGGCAGGGGAGCAGAAACAGGGGTTTGCTGGCTGGGGTCTCCAAGCCAAGGGCTGGAGAAGGCAGAAAGCAGGAGGAGGAGCAGAGAGAGTTGGCTGCTGGCTCTAAGTCAGAAAGCTGGAGCCAAAGGCCAGAGAGAGCTGATGGCGGGGGAGCAGTGGAGGAGCTTACCTGCTGACATCTCCAGGGCCAGAGAGCTGGACCCAAAGTACCCATGAGAGGTCCAGAAGAAGTGAGGGGTGCACCCTGATAAGGATGTTCCTAGCAGAGAAGCTCTGGGAGTTTCTGCTGGGAAAATTAGGGTTGCAGTCTGGTCAGAAGAGCTGGGCTGGCTGTTCGGGCACAAGGACAGGAGAAGACTGGTAAAATCAGGGCATGATGGGGGATGCCAGAATTATATGGGATGTATTGCCTAGCTCCTGTTGGAACTTAGGTGCATGGAACTTTCTTTTGTAACAGATTAACCCCACAATGGCTATTTGCATTCAGATTCTTTGGACCAATTATGGGGACTCTGAAGGAGGGAAAATGAGACATGCCATAGCCTGCCTTTCACTCCTTTTTTTTGGTCTTAGTACTGCCACTCCTTTGAGATGGTTTATTACAACAACATGGTTCAACTAGTCCATAACAAAAAGTCCCAGACATGTAGCCCATTTCCCCCCTTCACCCCCACAAGCAGTCATTTAAACACTCAAGACATATAGTTCCTTGAAGCCCCACATGTCACACACCAGCACCTTAGACCACACCTGGATTATCTGTCAGTTGTCCCACATCCTTGTACCGTTACAGGCACACTAGTCCTTCTGCCTGGAGTGTAACTCTGCTCTTCCCAAGGGGAACTCTGTCAGCCTATCTGCTGGGGCCAACCTTCCCCAAAGAGCATCCGCCCCGGCCCTCCTATGTTTCCTCTGGGTGAAACTCTCTGGTCATACAGATGTCAACAGGTAAACCGCTCCACTACTCCCCTGTCAGTGCTCTCCTGCCTTCAGTCTTCTCCCAGGAATGGTGGTTCTGCTTCCTTCTGGGACTCTCTAATCTCCTGGTCTCTGGCACCTCTCAAATGCCTTTTCTGACTGCTCTGACTCAGTGGGACTCCCCCTGATCCTTTACAGCCCCCGGGTGCAGCCCTGCCCTCTTTACTGGCCAAATGGGAATGCCTACTCTGCTACTGGGGAGCTAGACCTACTTAATTCTACTGGGGCCAGCCAGCCTGGGATGGTGGGATTTTCAGAAGTTTCTAAGGGAGTTAGTCACCTAGCTCCCATTTAAAGTCAGTTGCAGAGGGATACCTACCTCCCTTAAGGGCTTCAGAAAACTTAGTGTTCAATCAGACATATTTACATGAGAGAAATCAGTTAGCACAGTCATGGTGAAATTGTTGACTTGATTTATAGACCAACTCTTCTGGGTTTGGAAAGTTATCTGAAGTTCTCTGTGTAAATACCAGTCTAATAAAAGTCTACAGCCGGTGAATGCAGGCTTCTGTAATTTTTAATGTGTAACGAGTAGATGTATACATTAGCCATACATTAAATGCACAAATCCTGTGGTATTTAAAAAAAATAGCTTTAAACAAGGTATGATCCTTTAAGAAAATATTTGACTGTGTGCCAGTTAATTCAGAATACACAATGCTTTCTGCATTTAAACTTCTTACTCTTGAACAGGGAGCAGGGTTCTTGTCTGCTTTAAATTCGAAAGTAATTTTTCCCACAATGTACACAGAGTCAGAATGTATAAACCTGCTACTTTGGGAAGTGAATCTGCAGTGCAATACATCTTGTAGCAAGTTTAGTACAGCTTCCCTATCAGCAGCCCAATTCCTGGTGTAGCATTGCAACCTTTTCACTTGTACTTTCTGAGGACCCTTCATATAAAGGAATGATGTAGTCACACATGCATCCCACATCTGCGCTTTTGACTGTCTCAGCTGGGGCAGCATAAGCTAGTGGTGGTTATTAGTGACTCTGCAGCTTGTTGTGGGTTTAAATCTGAATTTCCTGGGATGTCTGGGTGCCAAATGAGCATCCTAAAAGATTGTGTGTGGGATGGGGATGGGTTAGCTTAGCCCCTGAAGGCTCACTGGGGGTTCTCCCCACAACATATCTACCGAAGGCCCTTTGTTTCCTCCCCCACCTCCATCCATACCGACTACCCCAACTCCCCGGATATCTTCAAGTCTGCAGAAGCAGGACTGACATCCTACAAATCTTGGGAGGTCTGCAGGGAATGGGGATCAGGGAGAGCAGTAGGCTTGAAGGTATTCCCACTATATTGCTCCTCTGTCACCCTGCAGAATACGTAACGAGTGAAGAAATCCTCCCCCTCATCTAAATCCTGTTGCTCCTTGGTCTTATGTCTAGCACTACTGATGGTAAGCTATAGCATGTGGTCTTTGAGGTCTATTTACCATAATTCAAAAACATTATTAATATTTAAAGTTAGGATTCAACAAGCTGAACTTTGGAGCCATGCACTGTGTCTCATTTAGGGGAATCTATTGAACCAGTTTTTCCTCTGGTCTTTTTTCCATTGACTTCAAATCTAAGTTACCAATGTAGGGAACATCATTTTTCTTCCCTTGATTTTTAGTGTTGAGGGCAAAATCTAGAGTTGCAATCTTAGCTATAGAGTGGCCACAATTAGTTTAAAACAAAGTCAAACTGTTGCTTACATTCAGAGAATTACAAACAGACCAAACCATTTATGCTAGCTTGAACTGTTAAGTAAAAGTACTTTCATATTATAACAACAGACCATGTTTACCAAGTGATAAATTTTGAGAATTCAGAAATGATGAACTCAGAAATGATAAACAGTGGCTAACACAAGAAAACCAAGAAAAACAAATTAAGCCTGGAGAAAGCAAAATATTCCACAATAGTCTATGTAACCTTTGTTAAATTTGCTGAGAGCATTATTGAACACAGCTAATTTTTTAACATGACCTTTGCTCTTTAGCAAACACTTTATGTGATAATGAGCAGAAATTATTAAGCATTATGGAATTCAAAATATGCCACTGAATTTCTACCTATTAAAAAAAAAGTGTACATTTTTAAACAGTGTGCATTCTCCTTGTTGCCTGTGTTGTTTCAGTAAAGGTTACTCCATAGACTAAAATATACAAAATCGGGTTTAATGGAGTGGTTATGGTTTTACTATAATGTCTTTAACAGTAAACTCTTATAAAAAACATATAAAAGTTGCTGGAAATTTCAATCTCCCTCCTTTTTCTTTATCATTATTTTAATTAAGAAGCTGTCTTCCAGTGACTAGGGTGATCAATGAAATATAGTACATTTGATTTTGAAGGACTTTTAGACTGAGTTTCCAAATCATGTCAGATTCCTATAGGAATGCATGAAGTGTGAGGAATGCATGAAGTTCATATCTGAGCTGCACACTGTTCGTTTAATCTCCTGAGGATTGTAATACTTTGGTCTAATTTGGGTTGTTGGCTTGTTGTGGGGATAACTGAGTTTAGTAACTTGTGATATACAGGTGGTTAGACTGCATGTGATCTTACAGTCTTTTTTGGCCCTAAACTCTATGCTTACACAGGCAGAATTTTGTGCTATGAACAGTAATCTGAGCCCTTGTTTCCACTATCGAGGTAAGTCGACCTAAGTTATGCAACCTACATTGTGCGTGACTAACGTAGCTGGAGTCAATGTAGCTTCGGTCAATTTACTTTGGTGACTACACCACGCTGCATAGACAGGAGACGCTCTCCTGTCTTCTTAACTTACTCTTCTCATGCCAGTGAAGTAGCGGAGTCAACAGGAGAGCGATCTGTGGTCAATTTAGCGAGTCTTCACTAGACCCACTAAATCGACCCCCGGTGCCTCGATCACAGCAGCATCCATCCCTGGGAAGTGTCGATATGACCTGAGATTTCTTCCTTCTCTATTACTAGATGACAACATTCAATGTGAAATTAGAAATACAGAAAAGGTTTAGTATTAGTAGCAAGTACACGACAAGTGAAGTTTTCAAAAGTGTTCAGTATTGGCCCTGTTGTTTCCTTTGACGTCAGTAATAAATTTTCCAATTTCAGACAGATGAGAATTAGGACACACTGAGTGATTTTGAGACTTTCACCTTAAAAGGCAGAATACTGTACACAATTTGCTATGCTGCTGAATGAGATATCAATATATCAGATTCATCCCCAGGGTAACTCTTCTAAAATAACCATTGGACCTATTGATCTTAAAGGAATTAAGAGATTTGTATTAAGTGTTTTACACACCTTTTAAATGTAGATTTAGCTACATGCAACTCTGTTGGGTATAAAAAGACATTTGTGTGCACATAGCTGGCATTTGTGCCTCTCTCCAGTGCAAATACACACTTCAGCACTAAAATTTGGGTGACCATATATCCCAAAGGACATCTTGCGGAACTGGCCCGAGCTGTTCGTTCAAGCCCCCCTCCACATGTGGGGGTGGCCCAAGCTGCGCACCTTTGCCCTGCATCCCTTCTCCGCAGGAGTCTGGGGTAGCTGCTTGCCTAAGCCCTGCCTGTCCCTGGCTTCCCCGCGTGCACGGCTGGCATCGCTGCTTGCCCCCCGCACATTTCTCTACACCCCACTCTTCTGTCAAAAGTGGGCATTTGTCCTGTTTGCTCTTGCCAAATGATGATCAAGTTGGCAAAACCAAATGGGACAAATGCCCACTTTTGACAAAAAATGTCAGGACAGTCGAGAAAAGGCTTAAAAAAGGGACTGTCCCGGCCAAAAAGGGATGTATGGTCACCCTAACTAAAATGTAGTTGTAAAGAGGTGTGTACAAATTGTGTGCAAGCACACAATGGAGGCCCATGGAAATTATAGCTTGCTCTGTTCATAGCACCTTATAACTTTTTTGTATTTTTGAACTTAGGTCATATGCCATAGAGTACTGAAGGGATAAAGGAAAAATTATTGTACCCGCTCTTCAGAGGTGTTAGTTTCACCAGTCTGGATTAGTTTCACACATCTTGATCAGACTTAAACATTCTCAGTGGGTGTGAGACTGGGGGGAGACTTTCAAAGGCAGAAATGGCAGATAGGCCTCCCTCTCCAGTTGAAGTTTTGGGCCTATCTGCCATTTGTGTCTGAAAATCCCCACGCAAAACCATTGTACCTGGGTTTTGTGCAGAGACCAATATATGGTTAGTATCAGTATTTACTAGAGTTGATAGAAATCTTTTCGCGGTACTTTTTTTGTGTGTGGCCAAAATAGCCATTTTTGAAATTTTATCAGTTTTCAATGGAAAAACTGGCAATCACTTTTGTTTTCAGTATAATCTCACTAAATTCAGTTTTCAGTTCAAAATTACAGTGGGGATGGGGGGCTAGAAACATTTTTGGTTTTTTAGCAGAAGCTGTTTTCAGAAACTGAACATTTCAATTTTTGGTTTCAGATTTACATTAAAAGATTGGGGGAAAAGAGGAAATTAAAAATAAATTCAGCAAAAAACCTAACAACTTTTTATCATATTTAATATTTACCTCAGTGCCTGTTTCAGATATTTATCAGGTTTAAATGGAAAGAACTCAGTGCACTACTCTGTAGTCTCAAAAAATTAAAATACACTAAACTGCCTTCAGGGCTGACAAGTATTAAGCAAGGAATCAATGCTAATTTATACCAGCTGTCCCCAAAAAGTTCACATATTTACATGCGAATCAACCTACTCAGCATTAGACTTCATACCAGAAAAAGGACAAATAATTAGTATGCTTTCACTGGATAATGATCTCTTTACAATAAGCCCAAACTGCATCTGATTGTGCATCTCCATAAAGATAACAAGTGCTTGATCCAACAGTTCTAACTTGAGCCCATTTCTGTGTGGAGGTCATTTGACCTGAGTTTATGCTGGAGGTCAGTCAAGATAGTCATAATGGTCCCCTACTGGCGTTATAAACGATGAATGATTAATATCTTGACAAGTCCTTTTTGCAAATAATTAATGTTACCATGACATTTCCATTACTATAGAAAAAGTATAGCAAGAATACCACAATAATAATTGGAGAAAGCTTCTATTATTGCATCCCTTCAGGATCTGTTTCACTGTAATTCTGTGACTGAGTACTGGCATCAAGGTGAATACTATGGAACAGGCACTCCCTGTAGGTTTGCTACTGTCCTGTTGATTTATCCAAATTAAAAGATGTACTTAAAGTATACATGTGCTGTAGTGACTGTCATTTGCTTTTAACTCAGGACAGATCTAACTGAACTTGTTCTGAAATAAGTTTTTTAAAATAAGATAATAAAAAAATCTTAACATATGTGCTATGTCATTTCACGTTATATCGTATGTTATATATGCAGGCTGATGGTACCTAGCATAACCTTAACCGCTCCTTTATTTTGCACCACAAGTTCAAAGGAAGGCTGTTTACTTGTAGGTATAAGATGCTACTGATAGAAGTATCCTCATTACCACAGGCCAGGGTATCCCATATCTGAATAGCCAACAATAGTTAAAATGTCTTAGGGTTTATATAAAGTATTTGTTAAAAAAACATTTATTTTTAAATATCACCACCTGGCTCTGAAATCTTTTTGGCCATTTGGTAACTTTCAGGACCTATCCCAGATTCTATCTTTCACTTAGCATGAATTTCCTTTTCCAATTCTGCTAAAGTTTCTGATGATACCACTATTTTGGCCTTTTAAAACAGAGGGGTGAAATCCTAGCCCACTAAAAGCAATGGCAAAACTCCCATTGACTTCAACAGGAACAGTATTTCATCAGAGATATTCAGAACTCAGTTAGACTGAGATTTAACACATAGCAGCAGTTATGGATGTCTCACTGACCCACTGTAAAGGCAGCTACTGATGAGAATCTATTTTCAGTGATTCCCCTCTATAATATTTAGAGAAAATTCAAGTAAATTACAAGCCAGACTATGTCGCACTTGTACGCATAGAGTAGTACCATAGTTCATGAGTAGTCTCATCAAAAAATGTATGGGACTAGTCTCAGTGTAAAGCATTACTCACAGTAGGCAAAAGTAGCAAAATCTAGCCCTTAGTTAGAATGAACTAGGAGGAAAACTTATGAAATGTACCAAGCCTGATTCTTCATTGTTTTGCATTTTATGTTGCAATTGACTAGTGAAAACTGAATGAAGAGCATAAATTACTAGCATTCTGAGCTGTTGTAGTGTTTTTACACCTACTTTGCACAGTTGTTAATGATTACAAGAGACACAAGGCAGTGGAGAACAAAGCTCAGCATGTTAAACTACTTAAAGAAACTATGAAATCCAGTCAAATGAGCTTTGAAATTAAAGGACCAAATTCTACTCAACGTTCCCCCCCCAAAAAAATATGCCTTCTTTCTTCTTGTTGTTAAACTACAGTATAATTTACCGTGTCTCATTTTACTTTTATGGAAACTGTTGCTCCTCCTGCTTTCATTTTTTTTTTCTAGTGGAGATGAGGAAATTTTAATAAGAGGGGTTTATCTGGATGTACTTTTCTTTGCATTTGGGGGGGGAGTATTCATCTTTTTTCCTTCACTTTCATGGTGAAACACATTCAGAATCAGATATGACCTTTTATGATTAATTAATAAATTTTCTGGTAATGTAAAGGCCAAATTCAGCTCTCATGTCAATTCATACAAAACCCCTTCAAGTCTGGGGTGCAGGGAATATTTTGATCACCATTATAATGGTGGGAATCTGGAATAACTCAATTGAAATCCATGTGGAGGGGCAAAAAAAGATCATGGTGGTACTCAGGTCCCAAATGGAACTATTCTGCATATACACTAGTGAAGTCAAGACCGGAATTTGGCCTACCTTTGTCACTGAGGGCAGTATTCAATAGAGCTGTTCAGAAAATCTCAATTGAAACAATTTTCCATCAGAAAATGTTTGAATAAAACCAATTTTTTCATGAGCATCCGTTTAAATTTTAAAAAAGGCTTTTAAAAAGTTGAAATTTTTTTGAAAAACACTAATGTTCCAGTTTGACACTGAATTAAATAAGATTTTGATTTTTCATTTTTTTTTTTTTTTGTTAAAGAAAACAGAAAGGATTGAAGTTGCAAGAATGTTTCAATTGGCCTGAAACAAACAAAAATAAACACTTAAAGTGGAATTTCAATTTTGTTTTTGTCCCAATTTGTGACAAAAAAAATTAAATCTGGGAACTTTTCATGGGACAGAAAAATCTGATTTCTAACTGATACTAATTTATTTAGCTCACTGTCAAGATCTGAAACAGCTATTAGAGGGAGACTGAAGACCTTCCGCTGGTGTAAATCAGTTTAGCTTCAAGGGTCTGAGCAGTACCAGTATATTTTAGAGCCACATATATCCCATCCCAGTTGGAGGAAGAGTTACATTGATGAAGGGTCTCTGAGAGAAACTTATGGGGGATCCAAGGGTAGCACATTCTACCCTCTGCCCATCAAAAAACAAATTTATTTTTAATAACTTCTAGGGAAGTTGTATTAAAAAAGCACACATTTTTGGCGTTCAACTTTATTGTGTACAACTGCCGAAACTCTGTATTTTAACCAGTTTTTTTATTAAATAAATGGTCTGACTTTAAAGTTAACTGCAACCATTTATGAGGTGGTTAATTAGGCCTTTAATTTTAGAAAGTAAATTGCCACTCATTATTTCACTATTATATTTTAATATTAAAGTAACATAGTGGTGAATCAGGCCCTATCAGTAAAGAAAAATAGTAGCCTAATTCTTTCTTTGTTCCTGGTCAAATCTAATGTTTACAACACCACTCACTAGTACTTTAACTTAAAAATCACTCTTAACTACCACATGCATATTGAGTATTATTTAAATATTTTAAATTGGCATTGGTGCCAATAGTGTATCATTACATTCCTTCCTATAGATTAACTTTATACTGAATATACATTTCACCAAAGCTCTACAATGACTAATTATTATTTCTTAAATAAGTAATGACATGAACTGATTCAATGATATACAATTTAACAACTTCCTATTATATGGTAGGAGCCATAATCTGAATTTTGGAACTATTAATTTGTTTACTTGAAAAAAATATATATTATTAATCATTTATAGTACTACATGTAATGTAAAACGATAGCAAAATGCTTTTTAAAAAAAATCTTACCTGTAAGATTTGTAAAGGTTGTGAAATAAACTAACAAACATATGTAAATGTAAGGTTAACCTTGAAGCTCCAAACCAAAATCTGCTCTAAACTAAAATGCAGTAAATCCCAAAAAATATTTTAAATCAGCAGTTTCTTTGGGCTGACACTGATGTAAATGGAAGTGAGGTTTTTACCCACAAAAGCTTATGCCCAAATAAATCTGTTAGTCTTTAAGGTGCCACCAGACTCCTTGTTGTTTTTGTAGCTACAGACTAACACGGCTACCCCCTGTTACTTGACAACCTGGAGTTGCAATTTTAGGGCTTAATTTTGACCTTAGAGCTATGTGTTTGGTTCCTAGGTCAAAATTTTCCCGTGAACTTTGAATTTGTTGTGGGGTAGGGTTAGTGGTGGGGATGTATGCACTTGTGGTTGTTTTTTGCTAAGCTTGTGCTACCACATTACCTTTACCTGGATGCATGAAACCTACTTCTGCTCTCAGTTAATCTGCGGTAACTTTGAGATAACTACTGGAGTCAATAGTTACCCATATTTATATAGAGATAATGCAGAACAAAATATGGCATTTTTCCCATTTAACTAAAACTTATTTCATGATCTTCATGTTATTTCTTTCTTAGTACAGGTATAGCATGAGGAATGTCTCCCTTTTATGATTTTACTTAGGCAATCTTATTGTCGCAAAAATATGCATATGACAACTATAGAATGTACTCACTGTCACTTGCAACCCCCACAATTTTCTAAATTTATCATAACATAGTTACCAGCATCTTCAAGGATTCAACCTTTAACCATGAAAGAACTTCTGGCTAACAAATATATATTTCTTGTTGAAATTCAAAGTTAGCAGCAAGAAACAGACGAATGGATGTTATCATGGAAATATAAAAGGCTCTTACTCCAGATGAACATTCATAAATAGGGTTGAGCTCCATTAAGCATCTAGCAATAAATTCACAAATTAGAAAATGAATTATGAGGATACAGTAAATAAAAAAAAATTGCAACCTTGTAATGCTTAGGGGAATGAATGTCCTAAAATAAAATAAATGGCTTTAACATCGTATACAGATTATAGATATAAGCTCCTCAACACACTTTGATTTAGAATAACCCAAATTGTTACATTATTGCTAAACAAAAATGAGGAGGTTAATGAAACAGAAATTAAAAGGTACAGTGCCAAAAGTAAAATCCCTGCAAACTGCATTGAAACTTTTTAAAGACACCATAATAGAGGCTCAACTTAAATGTATACCCCAATTTAAAAAACATAGTAAGAGAACCAAAAAAGAGCCACTGTGTTGTTAAACAACAAAGTAAAAGAAGCAGTGAGAGGCAAAAAGGTATCCTTTAAAAAGTAGAAGATAAATCCTAATGAGAAAAGAGCATAAACTCTGGCAAATGAAGTGTAAAAATATAATTAGAAAGACAAACAAAAATTTGAAGAACAGCTAGCCAAAGACTCCAAAAGTAATAGCAATTTTTTTAAAAAAATACATCAGAAGCAGAAAGCCTGCTAAACAACCAGTGGGGCCACTGGATGATCGAGATGCTAAAGGAGCACTCAAAGACGGTAAGGCCATTGCGAAGAAACTAAATGAATCCTTTGCATCGGTCTTCACTGTGGAGGATGTGAGGGAGATTCCCAAACCTGAGCCATTCTTTTTGGGTGACAGATCTGAGGAACTGTCCCAAACTGAGGTGTCATTAGAGGAGGTTTTGGAACAAATTGATAAACTAAACAGTAATAAGTCTCCAGAACCTGATAGTATTCACCCAAGAGTTCTGAAGGAACTCAAATGTGAAATTGCAGGACTACTAACTGTCATCTGTAACCTATCATTTAAATCAGCTTCTGTACCAAATGACTGGAGGATAGCTAATGTGACGCCAATTTTTAAAAAGGGCTCCAGAGGTGACCCTGACAACTACAGGCCAGTAAGCCTCACTTCAATACCGGGCAAATTGGTTGAAACTATAGTAAAAAACAAAATTGTCAGACACATAGATGAACATAATTTGTTGGGAAATAGTCAACATGGTTTTTGTAATGGGAAATCATGCCTGACCAATCTACTAGAATTCTTTGAGGGGGGTCAATAAGCATGCGGACAAAAGAGATCCAGTGGATATAGTGTATTTAGGTTTTCAGAAAGGCTTTCACAAGGTCCCTCACCAAAGGCTCTTAAGCAAAATAAGCAGCCATGGGATAAGAAGGAAGGTCCTCCCATGGATTGATAAGTGGTTAAAAGATAGGAAACAAAGGGTAGGTATAAATGGTCAGTTTTCAGAATGGAGAGAGGTAAATAGTGGGGTCCCCCAGGGATCTGTTCTGGGCCCAGTCCTATTTAACATATTCATAAATGATCGGAAAAAGGGGTAAACAGTGAGGTGGCAAAATTTGCAGATGATACAAAACTACTCAAGATGGTTAAGTCCCGGGCAGACTGCGAAGAGCTACAAAAGGATCTCACAAAACTGTGTGACTGGGCAACAAAATGGCAGATGAAATTTAATGTTGATAAATGCAAAGTAATGCACATTGGAAAACATAATCCTAACTATACATATACAACGATGGGGTCTAAATTAGCTGTTACCACTCAAGAAAGAGATCTTGGAATCATTGTGGATAGTTCTCGGAAATCATCCACTCAATATGCAGCGTCAGTCAAAAAAGTGAACAGAATGTTGGGAATCATCAAGAAAGGGATAGATAATAAGACAGAAAATATCATACTGCCTCTGTATAAATCCATGGTACGCCCACACCTTGAATACTGTGTACAGATGTGGTCGCCCCATCTCAAAAAAGATATATTGGAATTGGAAAAGGTTCAGAAAAGGGCAACAAAAATTATTAGGGGTATAGAATGGCTTCCGTATGAAGAGAGATGAATAAGACAGGGACTTTTCAGCTTGGAAAAGAGGCGACTAAGGGGGGGATATGATAGAGGTCTATAAAATCATGAGTGGTATAGAGAAAGTAAATTGGAAGTGTTATTTACTCCTTCTCATAATACAAGAACATGGGGCCACCAAATGAAATTAATAGGTAGCAGGTTTAAAACAAACACAAGAAAGTATTTTTTCACGCAACGCACTGTCAACCTCTGGAACTCTTTGCCAGAAGGTGTTGTAAAGGCCAATACTATAACAGGGTTCAAAAGGTAGCTAGATAGATTCATGGAAGATATGTCCCTAGCCTCTGTTTGCCAGAAGCTGGAATAGGGTGACAAGGCCTGGATCACTTGATGATAACCTGTCTGTTCATTCCCTTTGGGGCACCTGCCATTGGCCACTGTCAGAGGACAGGATGCTGGGCTTGATGGACCTTAGGTCTGACCCAGTATGGTTGTTCTTATGTTGCTAAATATAGTAATGACAAACATCTACTGACTAGCTTCTTGTAGAGTTCCACATTTATTTTCTTTTAATTTTAAGATACATGTTAATGACACAGGCATGCACATCCATAGCGAGTATAAAGTAGCAGTACACTAAATGCAAGCAGGTTAGCAGGGGGTGTTGCAGAGTAGCAATCCCCAAGGGGAAGTTTTGGAGTGTAGGTGGAATTGACCTATTACTATGCCTTGTTACTGCTCCCTCGGCTGTGCTGGTGCTGCTCTGCAAACCAGTGCCAGGAATATGGGGAGTGGCAAGTGTGGAGTTATGCTGCTATCTTTTCCTATGCTTCTCTATCCCTTGGGCCACCATTGCCCAGGAGTCTAAAGACTGCCTCTCTGCCTGACCCTTCTGCTGCACATGAAAAGGAAGAAGGTATCTTACACCTTCCCACACCTAATACCTGCATAAGGCCCAGCAATATCTGATCTATGCTAATCTCTTAGAAATTATATCATGTAATGGGCCAAATTCTGTAAATTTACAGTGTTAATCCAGGTAATAGAGCAGATTTTTTCCCTATGTTTCAAAAACATTGTTAACACAGTAGACCAAATTCTGGGAAATATAATTAATGCTGTAAATGAATATTGGGTCTAAGGCCTTGTCTAGACAGCAAAAAATGACTATTGTAGCTATTTTGGAATAAACCGTTCTACAATAGCTCTTCTGGAATAGTTCTCTTTATGGACACTAGTCTGCAAAGGCAGTGACTGTCAATCAATTTTCCCTGGTAGACAAGGACTAAATGGTAAAGTACTGTAACTTGTACAGATTTGGAATTTAGCAAGAATGTGAAACAACTGCTTACAGAAGGAACAGAAGTTGATTTAGGAAGAGGGGTATAGGAAGAAGACAACTAACAGGAAGGTGTAAAACCAGGAAACCCTATCACTCAACCAGATTTATCTTACTCCCCTTTTTAGCTTATTTTCTTGTTACCCTCCACTATTCCTTCATGATTTGCACACATCCTGAATATTTAACTAGTACAAGTTACTGCACTATACTATTTACACCAGAGTTTTCCATCTTAAAAAAAATCAGTGTTCTCAAAACTAGTTTTACATTTGATATAAAATGCCACACATTTCCAAAGCATGTGCATTTCAGTTTATGCCTATTATCATATCCACATGTAATCCACACAACAAATGAGTCCCATAACATTTGTGTATTCAGAGACTATGACTATCAGTGCCAATATAAGGATGTATATAGTTGTATACACTTGTCACAGGACCTTCCCACAGGTAACCAGGGTCCACTAATGATATCTATGCCGCTCTCTGTTATGGTCCTCTTTGCAAAGTGGAAAGGATGCAAATTATAACTACTTTGGATAGCTTCAACTTGCTCATATTTTTATGCTACTTGGAGGGGAGCTTATTGAATAAGGGAGATGTGACATGACCTCACCTCTGTTCAGGATACCATGCAGATTTTTTTTTCTACAACACACCCAAAACATGAGCAAGCCTTGTATGACTCTCTACACTTATTTTTGTTTAGGGAGTGTTGGGTGAAATTTGCACCCTCTGTTATATGCACTCTGTGCACTTGATGGACAATTGAGCCAAGAGATCCTAAGCATTACAGAAACAATTTTATTTTATTACTGCTGTCATTCAAGCAACATAACCAGCTATTGCTTTTTTGTTGTTTTCTTTGTTTTAAGTAAGCTTATGAGATTATGATCAGGGCATTGGGGAGGAAACATGACTCTCAAACTGATGAAGAAAGAGGATGAGATTGCATCACTGAAAACTAGAATGTTAATGTTTTATTAATCTTTCTTTAATGCTTTTTTCAGTGCATCAAAGGAAGACTGGATATGTGCATTCTTTGGGACAAATTCTGCACTCATTTACACCAGTAAACTGAGAGTAATGGAGTTACTCTGTATTTACGCCGGTGATAATGGAAATAAAAATTGCCTCAAAGAACCTAAGACCATGTCTACACTGCATCTGGGAGTGAACCTCTGAACTCAGGTCCATAGACTTGTGCTAGCAGGGCTCACACTAGTGCTCTAAAACAAGTAGTGTAGACATTTCCATTCGGGGTCTGAAGCCTGAAGTGTGGGGTGGGCTTGAGAGCTGTCTAAACAGCTATTTTTAGAGTGGTAATGCAAGTCCTGCTAGCACGAGTCTGTGGACCCAGGCTCAGAGGTTTGCTGGCAGAGAGTGTAGATGTGTCCTAAAGGTTCAGAGGAAACCAGTATGTAGATTTTGCATAGTAAGAGAACGATCATACAGGGAAGCATATTTTTGACTCAAAAAAAGTAAAACCAAGTTAACTAAAACTAAAAAGTTAGCTCTGCTAATTTAAGACAAGCTCCTGCTCGGCTGTAAGAGTATTCTAAAATAATCAGAGCCAGTTCATTAATATAGAAATAGAATTTGTTTAGTTGTAACAGTGCAAATTTAGACTGGTTTGTTAGGCAGTGGGCCAAATCTACTGTCACTCATTTTAACCTGTACAACCCCGAAGAAGTCTTGGAAGGACAAAATCCAGGCAGATATCACTAATCTACAATATCTCAATTTGGTTTTAAATCATTCAGTTATGAATGACTGATATACAATGAAGTACAGGTCCCGGTCTGGCGTCCAGTTTTCCAGCCCTTTGAACCCTATATGATATGAACATTGTGACATGAGAATATTTACCCTATCGTATAGTGAGATCTCAACATATGCTCAGCTCACCAAAAGATCCAAAACTCATCTGAAATCACTATTTACTGCAATGCAGCTTGTGGAATCAACATCAAGTGGCAGCTGGACCAAAAAAGAGGGAGATTTTAATGATTCTGAGAACAAATAAAATGTATCAAATAAATTTTGGTTCAAAGTAAAGCAACAGTTTTGAAACCTTTCCTTGAATTGGGGGATCCCAATCAAAGAAAATAAATTCTTTTCCTATTTTCTCATTATGGGAAGATTTCTCAAAGTTGATAGCTTAGCAAGAAAAGTATGAATTTTCTATATTAATAATCAAACAGTCATTGATCCTCATCTATTGATGCTTTTTTCTGTCCCACATACTTTTCTTTTTTTTACATTTTGCAGATCTTCAAGTTCAACTTTCACTCTACTGTATCTTCCCACGTACTATAGGATACTCTATCATAGTTCCAAGTTCTTGTATGTACATATATATATATATATATATATATTTATATACATATCTATACACACACACACTCACAGTCACCCAAAATACAGCATTTAAAATCAAACAATTCCCCTACTTTAATAAAAATAATAAAATAGTTATTTAGGACTCAGCCATGCAAGGTGGTGAGCACAATGGCCCCATTTCAGGACAACACTAACTTCAAATATGTGAACAGTTCCATTTTGTTGAAAGTTAAATACATGCTTAAGTGTTCTGCTGGATCACGTCCAAAGTGCTCAGCACCTAACAGGAATCAGCCCTCAATACCCATTCCACCTAATTATCTTATTGGTGTTACTGGCCTCAGTGGAGGAACACTCAATGCCTCCTGTATCACTTCAACTCCAGACTAAAGGGCGACTGAAACAGGGCTTTGAGCAGGCCCTTCACAATTAGATGTATTTCACCCCCTGCATTTCACCTGACCATTAATTATTTTTATCAATGAACAATGAAATATGACAATACAGTGACATCTTAATTACATTTTAGACTTTTAGATTAGCTATTTTATTATGCAAAGTGTTTTAGTTAAGTTGTGTTTGATATAAATTTATAGATCATTAGCTAACTAATTATATCTCATGTGAAACATGGTAATTAAATTCCCATTAATGACAGTTAATTTGATGTTATTTTAAAAGTGAATTTTATTCTACTCGATTTTAATACAGGGATTGGGTGCACTTTAGCTTAATTACGGCTGTGTAAATTTAAACTGTTAGTCAGAAGAAGTGCTCACATAGCATCTTTTCCCTTTTTTAAGATAGACTTATTTATTTCAGCATTTCTTATTCTAATATTGGTTAGTTAAGGTTGTGGTTGCCTAAGCAATGAATAAATCAAGGGCCTCACTTTCCAGCTCAGTCACTCTTTTAATCTTTATTATAAGAAATATTCAATTTTCACTCTTTTAAAGAAAAAATATCATATAAGAAGAATAATGCTGTGGCATTTACATTTGTGTCAGTTTACTTGGCAGACTTCCATGCTGGAGTAGTGCTAAAGAGAAATCACAAGGTGAATGGCACTGTAGGCACTGGTAATAAACTGTGGATATAATGTAAGGCTTTTAAATATTTCCATAGACTAGCAAACACAAAGAGCAACCATATGATGCATCAATACTAATAACTTTTTGGGGAAAAGATATTGCAAACAGAGAATATTTCAAACAAAACTGTCCCCCCTTTAGGTGATCAAAAATTGAACAAATATGGAAAATGTAATACAAGATAGTTGGGGCTTCAGATTTTGGATATCATCAAAGTAATGAAATATTGCCTTTTTCCCTTTACTTGCTAGTAAGTGTTAACAAATATTTAAGGCCTGATTTTGCCACTGTGCTGCTGGGCAATGCCTTACTCTGTGCATTTATATAAATTAAAGATCCGAAGCCAGATTCTCCCTCCTTTACTCGGCTGGAGTGTGTCTTACTATAGGACTACTTGCTAAATCAGGTCCTAACACTGCAAAACTGTGCAGTCTGGCACCTGTGCAGAGTCCTATGAAATCAACCGGCTGTGCCCAGCTGTGGAGGTTCACACTCTCCGTTCTCTTTGCGGGGTCGGCACCTAAGGCACTAACCAGTGTGAGTAAAGGCAGGAGAATCTGACTTCATTACTTCAGCTAATAATGCACCCATGCAGATATACAAACACTGATACCCATGTTCAAAAAAATGTGTTGTAGTCTAATTATTAGGTTCCTCACAGGGGAATGTCAATCATTCACGTTAAAACACTAGTTACAGAAGCCTGTGAGGGTGCAGATATTAACCTATGCCTATGAAAACAATGCTAGAATTTCATAATATAAATATATACTATCAAATAGTTTAGTAGCATGTGAATGCTTAATAATAAAAGGTCTGCATGTAAACATTGAGAAGCAAAATATGAATAGTACTTATATTCTAGATTAATCAAGTCTCCCTCTTGGAGCAGGACTCAAGAGTATAATTAAGTGTTTAGTAATCATAACAGGATACCCAATAATTAGATTAACACAAATTCCTTTTACCATGTTTCTTAATCAAGCCATTTTGACTGATTTTTCCATTATTCAAATGTACTTCATGTACTGATATGGATCATCTCAATCCAACCATCCAACCAGTTTTGTTATTTTTTAAAAAGTGATCTCTATCAAGGACACCTGGCTGTGAAACAATCTTTCAGAGGAGATCAGGTGAATCCAGAGTCTGATCATCTTTAGGAAACTGCAAAATTTTCCTCTGAGGCTGACTTTTCCCTGTAAGTGACTCTCCAAATATCCCTTTCCATTTCCAAATCCTGACCAGCCTCTTACCCCTGAAAACAAAACACTACCAAGTAGTTTTTTTTAACAATTCTCCTTTTTCACGGTAGAGACCCCAGGAAATCTATAGGGACTTCGCTATTGCTACTGATTTTATGTGAAAAGCACTCTGATATTACAAGAATAGACAGCAACCTAAAACCATAGGATAGGATAGATATATACATAGATAAAGAAAACGGAACTTCATTTTCCATTTTTAAGACTGTGAGGAGGCTTGAAAGGAAGAGAGAGCACTCAAACCCATTAATAAAAAGTAAAATGTATTAGTTCAAACATTCAGCTCTGTAGGAACAATTTAAGAAAGAATAGAAATATACGAAAGGAAAACACAATGTAATTGTATAAAACTATCAGTGTTTTATGATGGAGCATATTACATCATAGGAAATACATGTTTTGTATTATCTTTATATGGGATGAACCAAGCACCAACATCAGTGGTAAGTAGTTAAGAGTGTATTGTTTCCCTTCTCAGAAAATGGATTTCTATACAATTTTAACACTTGTATAACAATCATAAGAAGCTTCAGAGATTAATATTTTTTCTGATGATTATGTTAGCATGAGACCCTTACTTAAAACAATCTCTTGCATGTATTTTCTTATGGCCAGTGTAACAAATGACTATTACTTAAAAAACTTTCCCCCACAAACACACAAGTTCGTTCATTGTGACAAGTGCTTCTGGCCTTTCAAATATTCAGGCTGATGGATTATAATTTTTCTTTGATAAAAGCATTCAGGCTCTTTTTTTTAGAGTTGTCAGCTTGAAGCTGTACAGAGTATTAAATAAGCTACAACATAGTAGTGCACAGCCATGTTTAAATCTTATAGGCATAGTTAGAGTAGCGGGGTCCTTCCTATACAAAGCACTTGGCCATGACAGCTGAAACTGCAAGACATATTTTATACCACTGCAGCATGGTAAATATTATACTGAAACCTTTATAAACTAGAACAGATTTATTTTTCTTGAAACCAACTGGACAACATTGTTGTGACTTAGTTAATTTTGCCTCAGCCTTATGGGCTTGTTACCCCGGCAACTAAAGCTTCCCATCCACTGTAGCAGTAATAACTCTTTCTAACATATGGAACCATTGGTCAAGCATAAATGCTTATGCTTAGCATATAACAGCTCCTAATGACATAATAACTTCAAGCTCTATTTGGGAGCAAGAAAATTTAGGCTTAGAGTATTAACTAAAGTTAGGCTGTTTGACATTAGAGCAGATAATGCAAAATTAATCCTATTGTGGCTACTGAAGCAATATATATATTTTTCCCCAAAAAGCTTGAAAATCCATTTACCAACAGTCATGCCATTAATCAGATTCATGGCCACATTTTACAGGTGGTTCTTAGCAATATACATGAGGGAACTATGAAACCATGATTAAAATACATGCACTTTAAAACACTTCAGATATTTATATTTCTACTGAAGTGTGCTAGCTGCTTCTATGGGATATAGATTTTCAAGAGATCTGGAAGGCCAGATGCTGATACCATACTGTGTTGAGCTAGATATGGACAGTAGGACTGAGCTCAGGGGTATTTATCTCCAATACAGTGCCAGGCCCTCAGCTGCTGTAAATTGGAATAGCTTCCTTGACTTCAGTAAAGAAGTAGTGATTTACACAGCTGAGGAGCTGATCCATAATTCTCGACCCCCTTAATTGTCATATACTACAATCAGGATTTGGTGGAGACTGTGAATGAACACCAAGAAAGGAGGAGGAAGAGAGTAGGCAAACCTACTGAATAAGGCCTTATCCTCCACTTTGCTCCACACTGCTAGTAGAATCTAGCCAGAGAGCTGGTATATGCATCCCTGTATGAATCAGCCTAGTGCAAGATAGTCTGGCTATATCAAAAGAAGTACAGGAGACATTTGACATGGGTTTAACCAGGCTGCAACTTTATTATTAGATGCCTGGGACTACCTGGCAGATAAAATTGTACAGTTCAAGTAACCCCATGTTTTTCTGTAATTACCTGGGGGGCTTTTACCAGCTCCCCCTCTTGTTCAATCCAAGTTCCTCCAGCAAAAATATTGCCGGGACTTTACTATACCTAGTGGGGCTCCCACTAGCTCCTTCTTTTTTTCCATCTAGGTCCCTCCAGCAAATTTATTGCCAGGATCTTCCCATACCCGGGGGCTTCCACCAGCTCCCCCTCTTTTTCATCCAAGTCCCTCAGCAAATTCATTGCTGGGACCTTACCATCTGCCCCCACCCCACTCGCAGGAAGGTTAAGGTGGGCTATAATAATGGGGGTTGGCTCCCTGCTGTACCAATGATAGGAGTCCCCAACCGCGCCCCCCCCCCCATTTATTCCTTTAATGAACACCTCTTTTTAAGTAATTTTCCAAGTCATTTATCTGGTCACTGTATACCTTTCCTATGGAGTACCTGCACTGGACATCCGCCACAAGGAGGCACCAGGAATTAGCTTGGCTGCTCCACACAGAAAAGGTCAGGTAGTTTGGCCAAAACCAGACACAAGGATCTGGCCCACAATGTAAGCTCCCCACAGACCAGGACCCACCAATTCAAATTGGCACCAGACCTTGCCAGAACAACAGATGCAAAACCTGCAGATATGTCTCCTCTGCTACAATGATCAACAACCCCCACAACACACCTTTCAAGGTTCATGGGTCCTACGCATGCCTGTCACAACATACAGTGTACCTCATGCCGTGCACTAAATGCCGCAATAACAACTATGTGAGTGAAACAGACAATCACTGGGCTCTTGAATAAACTCACGCAGCAAAAATGATAAAAGACAAAAATACCCTATCACTTGCTGGTGATAGGATCCTATCTGATTTATCAGTCCTGATCCTCAAAGGAAACCTGCACAACACTTTCAAAAGAGAAATTAAGGAGCTTAAATTCATAACTTTGCTAGACACTAAAAATCATGGATTGAATAGATTTCAGAGTAGCAGCCGTGTTAGTCTGTATCTGCAAAAATAACAGGAGTACTTGTGGCACCTTAGAGACTAACAAATTTATTAGAGCATAAGCTTTCGTGGGCTACAACACACAATTTATGGTTTACTACAACCCACAAACATCTCCCCGCCCTTTTTCCCTGTGACTGAAAGGGTGTTAATAGGGCACTTCACCTTGAATGGTCCCTTGAATAATGTGTTAACCACTTATGCTAAACAATCTGTTCCACCTTGTATTTAACTGTGACAATCTGAGTACCTTTCCCAGTCCTGAAGAGCTCTGCCTAAACTAGAAATCTTGTGCCTCTCACCTCCAGAAAAAAGAACAGGAGTACTTGTGGCACCTTAGAGACTAACAAATTTAATTCAATGAGGCTGTAGCCCACGAAAGCTTATGCTCTAATAAATTTGTTAGTCTCTAAGGTGCCACAAGTACTCCTGTTCTTTTTGTGGATACAGACTAACACGGCTGCTACTCTGAAACCTGTTACTTCCAGAAGTTGGCCCAATGAAAGATATTACCTCACCCACCTATCTAAGATCTTGGGACCATCACAGCTACAACAACACTGCATACAATAATGGGGAAAACAGCAGCTAATACTTTCCACAGAGAATCAGGAGCTGTGCAGCCTAGAAAGTTACTTAAGCACTTAAATTCCAGATGCACTGAGGAGGCTCATGTAGGCTGAACGGGGGTTTTAATATTTAACTTAGTGAATGCTATAAAATAAAATAAAAACATAACTTCAGTTCATTAGAATAACATTTGCCTTAGAGCTATTAATCTCTATACAACAGAATAAAAGCAAAAGGATAAATATACAGTAGTTAGTAATTCTTGTGTTATTTTGTCTTCTTAAAAATTAACTTTAAAATATACACCCACAGTAATTTATACGCTTGGCTTAGCAAGTATATTACTATTGTGGCAAAGAAAAAAAGCAGAAAATTTTCATGAACTTATTTTCTCAATTTTTACTTATTCCTTAATCAATAAAAAATCCATTAAAAATAATTACTCCAGATCCTCTAATGGTGTAAACCAGCATAATTTGGCTGAATTAAATGGAGCTCTACTGATTTACACAATTTTAGGATCCAGCCCTACAGAATTTGCCTGAGTAAGACCTCAAGGTTTGGTCCAACATGTTTATTTCTTTATTACTGTACAGTCCATATCTAGTGAGTTTTGCAAAAACGAAAAGCACGTGTGTGCTACATAGTCATAGCATGTGTTAAATGTTCTCAGTAGTCTGGGTCCAGATCACTTCTTCCCACAGGAAAACTCAGAGGAAGTGTGAGAGAGAAATTCTCCAGGAGGATATCCTTATGTAGCTTCTCTGCAATTGTTCTATTTGTGGAGGGGAATTGCAATGGGACCTGCTCCCAAATGCCACAGAACATGGGAGGATGAGTTTCTCAGTGGGAGGTCAGGGGTGTTCAATGAGGTGTTCAAGGGTCTTTGTACCTCCTCCCCAGTTCCTGGATACAATGGAGCCACACAACCAGGGTGCCTGGTCACCAGTGAGGAAAGACTGCAGTTGCCACAGAGACTGATCCTCCCTCTCCCCTGTTCAGTGAAGGAGTGAAGAGATGAGCACAGGAAGCACTCTGCTGCACATCGCTCTTAGGGACATGATCTGGCCATATGTAGGCAGTATATTGCTAGATAACATACAGTAATCTAATAGAATGTTTAGAATACTTAATGGTTGGCAAAATTCTTAAAAGACATTTTAATGAAGATAGTAGTACACTAACTTTTGGATTTTTCAGTCTGAGAACTTTATTTTGTAATTTTAAACTACCCCAAAATGTAAAAATCTAGCATTAACGTAATATTTTCAAAAGCCACGTAGGAACTTAGGAGGGCAAGTCTCATTGAAAGTAAATGGGACTTAAGCTCCGAAGTCTCCAAATGACTTTTGAAAATGGGAAATGAGGTTTAGGTATCTTTCAGAATTTAACCTTAATCTTAAACTGTTAGGCTCTTGAAAGATACATATGATTTGATTGTACAGCGAGCTATTGCACTTTTTCTGAATGGCTCCAATATCAACATGTCTTTCCTGTTTGAATAATTTCATTACCATGATTCTTTTTTTCTAGACAGAGCATGTAGGAGAAAGGGCCAGGTTTTGAAAGGTAATGAGGTGCCTAAGACAGGCACATAGTGGTGGTTTCACCACAAATCCTGTGTGGGAAGTGGGTGACAATAGAGAGAGCTTTGGCTCCGTCCCTCTTAACACACAAACCAGAAGAGCTGTGGAAGAGGAAATACATTGTGCCCAGGATAGGCCTAGCACAGGGTGCTTCCCCTTTTCGCATTGGAGCTGGGAAACACTTGTTCTTGCTCCTGGGGCTGGTCATAGTTGTGCCATGTACGAGGCTCATGGCAAAGCCTCAATGGAGCCCAGAGTTTGTGAATTGTTAAAGGATTTTAAGAGTAGTTGGTACAACTGCAAAGGAATAGCATAGACCTACAGTCCTGTCCATAACTACTAGTAAGGAGCAGATTTTACTTTAAGGCTACATCTACCCTTCGAGCTAGGGGGTCATTCCCACCTTACATAGCCATACTTGCACTAGCTCTCAGCAAACTAGTGCACTAAAACTAGTAATGTAGCTGTGGTAGCACATTCAGCAATGACTGGTAGCATGGGCTAGCTGCCCTGGATACAAACCCGCCAGGGCCCCATGGTATGTACTACCTCAGGGATCTCCCACTGGCCGCGGTTTGCCGTTCCAGGCCAATGGGGGCTGCGGGAAGTGGCGTGGCCCGAGGGATGTGCTGGCTGCCGCTTCCCGCAGCCCACATTGGCCTGGAACGGCGAACCGTGGCCAGTGGAAGCTGCGATCGGCCGAACCTGTGGACGCTGCAGGTAAACAAACCATCCCCGCCCGTCAGCAGATTTCCTTGACAGGCCTCGTGCCAAAGGTTGACAATCCCTGTACTAGCTTAATGAGAGCTAGCATGATGGTGTGTACTTGAGCTAGGAATCAACCCTCTAGCTCCAAGTGTAGACATAGCCTAAGATGCATACAGGTGGTTCTCACTGAAGTTAGGCGTTACACACACACACATGCAAATCTCACACTCAAAAATGAAGCACAGCTCTGTGCTTATCTTGGAACAAAACTATTACAGCTGATCACATGCTGGAAACTTGTGAATATTTTGCAAGTGGAAGGGCTTTGGTTTGAGTCAACTGCACTAAAGCCCTTTAGTATTCATGAATTCATAGAGCTTCAAAACTGTGATTTGGTCAATAAACATTCATCAAATGTGTGTTTTGTACACTCTGCAACACTTGCATGACTAACTTTGAAGCTCTAAAACTGAATACCAACCTCAGATACTTTGCAAATACTGCATAGAATGTCATTTATTTTAGACTAATATTCTTTGAATTTTATCAAATAAATAGATTCATAAAGATGAGGACAAGTTAGCAAAAAACTTTCCAAAGAAAAATAAAGCATAATTTACCTTTTCTTGGCAAGTATTATTCTATTAATTCTGATGATGACACACATGTATAGTAAGCATCCCACCAAGACTGATGGGAATAATTCTTTTCTCACATTGATATAAATTGGGAGAAACTCTACTGAAATCAGTGCATTTGCACCTGTGTAACACTGGGAAGAGAATTAGATCCATTGTGAAAACCCCCAGAAGATTCCATATCAAGTGCTTTTCCTCAGCAGAAATTAAGAGAAGAGACAATTGTGAAGGCTTCTCACAACACAGATATGAAGGTGTACACGCCATCCAGTTTCCATTAGACAAAACTGCTGTATACAGCTGATGTATACAGCATATCAGCCATAAAAATCGTATAACAAAACATGAGAACTGGAGCCTTTATTAAACAAACTGACCACTAAATTAAATCAACTCTTTGGAAGGGGTTGTACAGCTTAGCAACATAAAGGCTTCTTAATCCTATTTAAACAGGCTTGGCATAATAGAAAGAAATGCTGAAATTGCAGAAGGGGCTGAACAACATTCAGCCAGAAGCCCATATCAAAGTAATTTTGCAGAAATACTGTGCACTATGCTGCCTGCTGATTCAGAAATAAATTATTGGCACCATAAGGGGTAAAAATGAAGAAACAACAAATGTGAAATAACACACTTTAAAATAGGACACTGTAGTGAAAAAACAACAACATTGGACATTACAATAAAATGTGTTATTGATTTTCCTGTTACAGTATTTCATTAAAAATAATCTGGATGGTTGAGTTTGCTTCTGGACAGCTAAGTAGCTTCATAACACTGAAACAAAACCAAAATAATAAGGAAATATAAAATTAGCCAAACAATGAGATTTTTAAACTAATTTCAGCTCACAACTTTTCCTGAGTGTGTTATGGTCTGAAAGGTATTATTGACAGATACTTACATTATATCAACACTCTATGTATCACCTCTGGTAACATATGAGATTTAATAAAGACAATTGCCACCAAGGAAGACTGATTTGTTTTAATTACATTTGCTGATTCTACAGTCTGGTTTTCCATTTTGTTTGTTCAGTATGGTCAACCATAAATCAGTGTACTCTCTCTCTTGTATATATATCCATATATACACACAAAAATGGTATTTGTGTGAACACACAAGAAAACACCATCCCCATACCAAAGATCTTACAATCTAATTTATGTTCTAAATTACAATCTAGGGTTGTGTGTTTATTTACATGGCAAGAGCCTGAGTTTTACTTTTGTGCTCAGCTTTGGTATTTCATTCCAATCCACTGCTGCTGGGGTTTTATCAACAAAACAAATCGTGTGCAAACGTTTGTGTGTCAACATTCTTACCTGTACTGTGTAGCTGTCAACGAAGAATAATTTAACTCTTCCCTCATTTTGCTCACCGTATATGAACCACACAGTTTTATTAACTTCATGATCCTGAATAAATAAATTCCCTATCTTGAAATCGAGCATTTTTATCTGGCTGTTTACAAGATATTCGAGTAGGCCTATGATCACAGGTTCTATAGAAAATGGTGGGGTAGAAGATTTATGTGTTTATTTTTCACATTCATCTTTTTATCAATCATTTATTTCGGAAGGCTTCACTATGGCTGCACAAATCTATCAGGCTGATTTATTAGAAAATTTCCAATATATCTTTACTAAATTTTTATCCTGACGGCATAATATTTTGAGCTTAAAGAGGTGTTTTAAGTCATTATTTATAATTAGAACTTCTCAGCTGTAAACTTACTATTCTCCAACTCTCTCTCTGCATCCTTTTATTTGCCATAATTCTAAATTAAGTGGCAGTTAAGCTAGTCATTAAGGGGCATGTTTTCATATCCTTATTCATGTTGAACAACAGTTGACACCATGGGGATTCTCAGTGAAATAGGCATCCTTGTAAAATGAAGTTATTAGAGCTGGGTGGGAAACAATTGGGCCATTCTGTGAAAATTTTCAAGATTTCTAAAAGTTTACCCATCTCAATTCAAGACCAAGTCAAAATCTCAAAAATTTGGTTCAGGTCAATCAAAATGTTACATGTATGTGTGTGTGTATATATATACAGTAACTCCGCACTTAAAGTCATCCCAGTCAACGTTGTTTCATTGTTACGTTGCTGATCAATTAGGGAACACGCTCGTTTAAAGTTGTGCAATGCTCCCTTCTAACGTCGTTTGGCAGCCGCCTGCTTTGTCGACTGCTTGCAGGAAGAGCAGCCCATTGCAGCTAGCTGGTGGGGGGTTGGAACCATGGTGGACCGGCAGCCCCCCTATCAGCTCCCCCATCAGTTCCCCGCTCCTCCAAGTTCCCTGTGCAGCAGCTGCCCAGCAGGCTATCAATTGACCGCAGTTCAGCTGTCCTTCCCCCCACTGCCATGTGCTGCTCCTGCCCTCTGCCTTGGAGCTGCTCCCCGAGACTCCTGCTTCCTGTGTGGGGAGGAGGGGAGGAAGGAAGAGGGGGGCTAATGTCAGGGTGTCCCCATCTCCCCTGCTCCTGCACCCCACTTACCCCATCTTCCATAGAGCAGGGGGGACACACGACAGGGCTCAGGATGGAGAGAGCTTGCTGGCAGCAGCTGTGGTCCCAGCAAGCTGATCTAATTAACAAGGCAGTGTACTTAAGAGAAGGGTCAGTGTAGTTAAAGGGGAAATGCGTATCTCTCTCTCTCACACACGGTATGTGTCTCTGTCTACGATGCTGTCTCCCCTCCCTTCATTTCTGTTGCCTTATAGAGTGCGAAAGTTAACCCTTGAAGGCTCAGCCAATTGCTAGTTCATCATTTAGCAGTAAGGAATTCCCTGGGAAATATCCCACCCTCTGACTCCTCCACCTCAACCAAGCTTCACAATCATCATCACTGTGTACCAGTATTAAATTGTTTGTTTAAAACTTATACTATGTGTGTGTGTGTGTATATATATATACATATATATATAGTCTTTTGTCTGGTGAAAAAAATTTCCCTGGAACCTAACCCCCTCATTTACATTAATTCTTATGGGGAAATTGGATTCACTTAACATCGTTTCACTTAAAGTCGCATTTTTCAGGAACATAACTACAACGTTAAGTGAGGAGTTACTGTATATATATGTATGTATGTGGGTAGGTGGGTGAATGCACATACTCTCTCTTTCTCTCTCTCTCTCACACACACACACACACAGATTAAATGTGTGTGTGTGTGTATCTATGGCTCAATTTCCCATATAACCCAGTTTCACTCTGACTGGGAAATTGGACCATGTATTCAGACATACTCTTTAGGATATCACAATGAAATATTCTATCCAAATGCCAGTCAGTTATTTGTTATTGGCATTATATATTTTTCCATAAAATCCTATTTGGACCATGCTGTGTGAGACTAGATTTACCATTCTTCTCTGTAAATCAAAGAATGTGCCCAAGTACAGGCAACATTTTGGTAAGTTATCTATTGAAAACTGAACAAAGATAAAGAAACATTTCCAGGAAAGAGATAAGAGTATTAGAGTTAAATGATGCATTTTCCATTAAGCTACGTAGACCAGGGCTCACTTTTTTCCTACATTCGATTTTCACTACCTTAATTTAGTTTATACAATTACTACAGTTCTCATTTAATGCCTTATTCCACCACCTTTGCTCACATTGAGTAATACCTAAATCAATGAGTAGTCCCACTGGCTCCTCAATATTATGACTTGTACCTAAGGCTACATCTACACACAAGCTAGGAGTGTGATTCCCCCGTTCATATACACATATTTTTGCACTAGCTTTCATCAACTTTCAGGTGTGTACATACTCCACCTGATTAAGCTATGCCTCTTCTGCAGTGGCTGCACTGCTATATATACTTGCTCTGGCTCAATGGGAGCTAGAGTGAGTATGTGTACATGAGCAGAGAAATCACACCCCCAGCTTGTAGTGTAGATTGTAGCCTAAATGGCACGAGCTATCGTGTAACTTCTCTGTGCCTCCCTTTTTCCTAAATTGAAAAATAGGGAAAATACTATTTTTACTTCTCTCGCAGGTGTGCTGGGAAATTTATGTAATTAGTGATTGAAATTTCTGTGTGTGTCAAGGGCCAACTCAAGGCCCATGGAATGACTGACGTTCTCAAAATAGATTTGTACTGGCCCTGTTCACAGAGGAGAAGTTCACCGCAGAGTCTGTATAGCATTTTGAAATTTTTTGCATGGTTGGTGATGTAAAAGTGTAAATCATTATAAATATAGTATTATCCTGTCATCAGGTATGGGACAGAAGTGGGACTACTCATTCATTACGGGACTACTCAACATGAAGCGTGTCAGAATCATAACATGTAAGTGGATGTAATCAGTTCCTCCTATACATTTTACTCACTCCATTATTTTACCCAGTTCATCGCTTTCAAGACCTAAGAGCTGTAGAGAAATTAATTACTGGAATGTTAAAAACTAGGATACTTTACAATAAACAATAAAGCAAAGGAAAATATCTCTTATAATTTGCAGTAGCTAAGAAGACAATCTTTAATAATGGGGGAGACATTTAACATGCTGAGGATGTCAGATTTACTTTGCAATAAGAAACATTGTATTCTATAAATTGAAAATGCCAGAAAGGAAAACCTGAGCTAGGTATTTAAAAGCACTGAAGTAGGGGACTGGAGAGCTGTGCTGTACTCGTAATTGTACAACAGATTCGCTTTGAACAGCTCACATTGGGCCACATTCTGTCTGGTTAGGGTGTGAAGAAGAGGTTTCCCACATTGCACAGTTAACGTAAGGGCTGTGCAGAATTGCAGTACTTACGTTTCGGGAAGTGCAGGGACTGTGCCCTTGGGCATGGTGCCTCAAAGAGGAAAGGACAGCAGGGAAGCAGATCTGGTGGTATCAGCAGAAGGTAGCAAACCACATCCCACAAAGGGGTATACTAGTCGTTAAACAGCCTAAAAACACCTGGAAGTTTCCAAAGGCGTTCTCGTATCCCCTCTGTGACAGTGCAGCTCTATACCACCCCTTGGTATAATCTGTGCCTAAATGGCACAATCTAGCCATTAACCTCCCTGTGTCTCCACATCCCTATAGGTCCTGTGGGGAGGATAATACTTTGTCTGCCTTACAGATGTGTTAAGAAGTTTAATATTTGTAAAGCACTTTAACAGATTCTTAGATGGCTAATAATATAGAAATGTAAATATTATAAATTTTAGTGTTATTCTGCCGTCAGGTATATTTGCAAAACTTCCTCTGACTTCATTAATTTGTGTGTATATCAGAGGACAGAACTAATCCTGAAGTATGTGAGTGATCCCATATTTCCTGTAATGTTTAGACATTGGAAAGGCCTTTTAGAAATAGATTAGGGTAACCATTCTACTATGTGATGGAAAAAAGTCCAATATGTTTTTTATGAAATTTTGAGTGTAATAAGTTTCTCTCAGCAACTCTGGTGAATGCAGCTTAGAGAATACTGAAGGTTCAATTACACTGCCACATCCTTATAAATGTACTGATGGTACAATCACACATAAAACTTTCTAAGTAGAATATCTTATTCTCTGAGAAAAAATAGAGCTCTATTCTGCAGGAGAGTACATGTCAGACTAAAGTAAATATTCTCAGAATGAAAAATCTGGCAGACAGTCTTCCAGCATTCTATGATCAAAATCTATGTCTTTTGACCTTTTCCTTGGGATCACATTAAGGTGAATAAAGGTAATAGGAAAGTAGAATCCCCAGTTTGGTTTCCAGGTCTTTTCTTAAATACATCACCAAGACAGGTCATTAGCTTATTGGATTACTTTTATATGAAAAGTATGTGCCTAATGATGACATAAATACTGTCAACATGTTAGAAAATTAAGTTTGAAAAAAATACTACTTTTCTTTCTCTAAATACGCTGACTATAATTTTCTCAATCTGAATTATTTTAAGTCATAGTATTCATATCCCTCGCCCCCCAGAAGGCAGTGGCTCAGTTTCATAAATTATGCAGGGCATCAGATTTAGATGGTGGAACAGGAATTTTTAAAACTGAAAGGGAATAATAATCTTCATAGGAACACAGATAGAGACACTATATCTAAGGGATTTAAGAGCACAAATCCTACTGAGAATCAATAGGACTTGTGCTCTTACATCCCTTGGCGAGATTTTTAAAATCACCTTTGGAATAACCTGTCATGATAGGTTTTTATTTTTTATATTTTAAATCTCACCATCAAAAATAAAAGTAATATTTCATTCTATATGATCTAGGCCAGGTCTACACTACCTCGCTAGTTCGGCGGCTGGGGATCGAAGTTCCGGGTTCGATTTATCGCGTCTGGTCTGGACGCGATAAATCGAACCAGGAAGTGCTCGCCGTCGACTGCGGTACTCCAGCTCAACGAGAGGAGTACCGCGGAGTCGACGGGGGAGCCTGCCTGCCGCGTGTGGACCGCGTCTGAACTGCGGTAAGTTCGAACTAAGGTATGTCGACTTCAGCTACGTTATTCACGTAGTTGAAGTTGCGTACCTTAGTTCGAATTGGGGGGTAAGTGTAGACCAGGCCTACAATTGTGCTAGACCATCTGTTTATACATTATTAGACTATTCAAACAAATGATTTTACTTTTACTTTAAATTTGCTCTACTTTAAATATTAATGATAGATGACAGGTACCTCTTGGTTCATCTAATCCAAACTCCTCCCTCTTGCAGAAAGAACAGTAAAATATTATTTTTCTATTAAATGTATCCAGCTTTTTCCTGATGCTCTCTAATCACGGTGCCATAACTTTTTTTTGACAGTGAAACTTGCTTAACTGATGAACAAATTATATGCATAAATATATAAACAACCTCCCAACCCACCGACAATCTAGGCTATATTTATCTTATTTAAACTTTATCCCCTTCATATATGTTTTAACACATGCTGCTAGTAGGAATAATCCTTTTCCATTTGGCTTTGGTTGTCTCCCAGACATGCATGCAGAGCTTTTGTGCATTTCCTCTTTCCTCCTCATAATCCGTTGCCTCAAGCTATTAGTTCATAAACTGTGGTCTCTGGGACTGGCTGGCAATAGGGTGCTGGTCGTCGTCCATCTTTCCAGCTACTAACTCACATTAAAACATGCTAAAAGTATATTGCATTAATTTAGTAAAATTTTTATATAAAGAATTGATGAAGTGGCCAAATGGATGTTATGTGATTGTGAACAAGATGGGAGGTAGGTCTATGAGACAATATTTCACATTATAAACCATATCCTAATATTAGAAAAGGTTCTGGAGCCCCTGTTTTAAACAATAAATTTGGCAAAAGATACTAATAAAGAAAAGAAGACTGCTAACCTTGTTAAGCTTACTAAGCAATCCAAATCCTAAAGCACTGCAATAAAACCATCACTGTGTCACAGACTATTTGAACACAAGAAGAATAGAAAAATAAGTCCAATAAATAAAACAATGGAAAAGTAGCTTTAAAAATATTATTGAATATTTGTATTATGGTAGCATAGAGAGGAAACAATCAGGATGAGGGGCTAGTGTGCTAGACACTGTACAAACACAAAGGCAGATACAGTCCCCTACCCCAAAGAAAATAAATACAAAACATGTGCATTCATATTTATTGGCAGACACCCACATGCACCTACACACCAAGATTAAAACTGTTAAAATCCTCAGAGAAGCTCAGCTGGGAAGTTATTGAGAATAGCATGGAAAGTTATCACATTTTGTTGCTTACAAGCCAAAAAAAAAAAAAGTGGAGGAATTTAATATAAAAGTGGTGCATCCTTTCTATTCTTTCATAGAGTATGGCCTCAAATATTTTACTTCCCACATGGGACAATATATTTTCTCATGTATGTCTGCAATACTGCTTTACTCCCCTCAGGATAAGTAATCTGACAACTGGAATTTCTATTAGCTAAAAAGTCATCAGAATTACTGTTTTAAGTATTTTTGTTTAAAGAAATAATAGGAAATTGGAAGTAAATATGGGAAGGAGTGGGCTTAAGAGGATATAGAACAGATATCTAAACACAACCAACAAAGAAATACACTATAAAACAAACAAACTTACTTTATAATTAGATGTACCAACTTTATATATTGTAACTTTAAGAAAATCATTAATCATATAAGGTCCAAAAATAGAGATACTATCTGCATCATCTGTCATGTTTTTATATTTCCTATTGAATGGAATGAAATCCTCTCCAGGCTCGTTAGGTTACTGTTATTATTATTACATACATATGTTCAACTTGTTCACAAAAGGCTTGATTAAGTGCCTCTTGAAATCAATAAAAGATTTCCACTGACATAATGCATTTTGGATCAAGCATCAATTTTCACTTTTTACGGCTGATCCTAGAGCCTTTATTTATGTGAGTGTTCTCAAAGACTTCAATTTAAGAGATACACAACTAGTCCCTTAAAACGAGTCTATGGCTCACAGAAATAAATACATACACAAATTATTCATGGCCCTGGTGGGATTCAAATCATACCACACAAAAAAATCTATGCAGTCTACTCAAAAGGACCTATGAATAAATACCTTATTTACTTTCAGTCCAATCTTTTTCTTATACCTTTTTACAGACAATGTCCTAGTAAATAGAAATTATTTCCCTTCCTATTTCCACATAGCATCCTCTTTAGTTATGTATCCCTGCTATTGCCATTATTGGAGTCCAGTGTATCTTGAAAGTGATTTATTGTTGAATTAATTTAAGTTTAATATCAAGGGAGGTTTTACTAAGACAAATGATCTCCTAACCTTTAGTGTTCAAACTGATTCCCTCAGTTCTTACTGCAAGCTAATCTTATTCTCTCTGGAGCAATTGGAACAGTTACATAAGTAATTATACATATTGGACAATGATCCTTTAGTTA
>NW_020664374.1:24904922-25078295 GCF_002925995.2 Terrapene triunguis | reverse complement strand
CCTGTCTGTGTTCTGTGCACATCTAAAATTCCTGCTGAATGACCTGCTGTGGGAGCGAGTTACCAGTGACCCAAGGCTGCGGCGGAAGGAGGGTGCAGGTGGGGGGGGGGGGGGGGACCCAGGCAGGGGGGGGGGGGGGGGTGGGTGGGGGGCAATGGTGGGGGGGAATGAAGTAGCCCAGAGCTGGGGCGGCAGGGGGTGTGGGTGGGGGGGGGGGAGAGCCCAGGGCTGGGGCAGCAGGGGGGTGCGGCGATGAGCCCAGGGCTGGGACGGGGGGCAACCAAAATTTTTTTTGCTTGGGGCGGCAAAAAACCTAGAGCCAGCCCTGATGGAAGGGAACATATGAATGGCCATACTGGGTCGGATGAAAGGTCCATCTAGCCCAGTATCCTGTCTTCTAATGCCAGGGAATGAACAGAACAGGTAATCATCAAGTGATCCATACCCTGTCACCCATTCCCAGAAATAGTACAGTTTAGATGTAATATTGAAGAAAAATATGATGGAAATTCAAGTGCACATAACAAATGAGAAGAACTTATAAATTGTACTTTTCAGTTTTTTAACATGAAAATAGTCTACCAACTAAAAATCATTCAACCACGCTAGTTCTGATGTATTTTTAAAGTGTACTCTCCCGCCATTCCCTCAAATTCTGACTGCATGTTTTGTACTGAAAATGCATCAAAACATATTCTTATTTGAATATAGATGCAGCTTATAGAATGAAATATTAAGTCAATTGCAACAACACTACACTAATGCAAATGCTAAAGCAAAGCTACTTTAATTTACCTGTAGGCAAGATACTAAAACAATTAAAACCTAATTTCATCAGATTGATGCAACTCAAATTTTAGACTACATCACAGTACCCCAGAGGCTGCTACAACAGTAAATACCAGACAATACATTGTATTAAATCAAATCAAAATGAGTACTTTGGTGTCAAAGATTATTTGTGTGTGTGTATAATTTATACTTAAAACTAAGCAGAGAAAGTGTCTCTATTTTAAAAGGAAAACCTTAGAAAGTTCTATCATTGTTTTAACAAAAATTAACCCAAGTTTTCTTGTAGAAACTTTTGTTTTACTGAATTAATAAAGACATATTTAATATTATTATTTGTACTGCAGAGTCACCCTAAGGCCTGAGACTGAGGTCTTCAATGTTCTGGGTGCTGGACAAGCACAAAGAAAGATAGTCCTTGCTCTGAACAATTGAATGAAAGGCAAATGGGATACAACATACAAACAAATGACCCAGTCTTGCAACACCTTACACATCTGCTCAGCTTTACACACTGTGAGTAGCCCTACTGGCTTCAATGCCCCAAAGGCTTCAGTGGGACTCCTCACAATGCAAGGAATTAAGCATGTCAGCAAGTCTTTGCTCAACTGGGGCCAAAATGCTCATATTGATGAGAGCCAGACAAGTAGGTTCAATGGGGTTAAGGAGTCAGGGGAGCCCCTACTAGAATGTGGTCATAGGTAGAGGTAGGGGAAAGGGAGGCCAAGAGCCCCTACTAGAATGTGGTCTGTAGGTAGAGGTAGGGGAAAGGGAGGCCAAGAGTTTGGACATAGGAAAGAAGCAAGGGTTCCCCACATAATATCAGGGGATTTACTCATTTGGGCCTCAAACCCACTTTTCAAGTGGAGGGTGTGGCAAACCCTCTTCCCCGCCCCAACCCCCCCCACAAAAAATATTAAACTCAGAGTGCAGAGTTTCCATTCTCTTATGTGGCTAATACCCATGTAGGGGAGTATGGAGCTGAACAAGTGGAGGGCTTACAGCAAAGAGGTGGTCACCTGACTTAGTTGAGGAGAAAGATAGCAACTTTGCAGAGAGACCGGCCTGGCAGGGGAAGAAGAGATACAGGAGACCTGGCTACAGAAGTGCTAACAAATAATTATTTGTCATTTAGGAAAACCAGTTAGGTTTTGATTCTCTCTTTCTCTCCCCCACCTCCTATTTTATTATTCCCCCACTCGGACAAAAACAATTAAGATGCAACATCTCATTTATAAGATTGGCTGTAAGCAGCATCAAATTCAAGTGTTTCATTACAGATGACAAACCTCACTCACAAACACATTGTAACAATCTGAAAGCCTTCTGCCTGAAAATCATTAATCCATATTGATGCCTTCATTTCATTTGAATGAGTATTCCATGAAGACGTTGCAGTATACACAAATGAACCCTGACTGGATGATGTGATAATCTTTGATTCACTCAAGAGAAAGACAGTACGTGATTTGAACCAAAAATTTACAGACTTCATTGCAACATGGAGACATTAAAAAATGGACAGAAATGGCAACAAGAGTACGGTCCTATTGTGCCTATAGTTTTGTCACAATATCCCCTTTTTGTGAAATACTAGCCCTCAAGAATGGTGTCTGAATGGCTCCTGACTAAATAAGTGTCTTTACTGTTGAAGGAATCTTTGCCAAGGTGAGGGCTCTGGACAGTGCTTCTTTATGTAATTATTAGTATTATTTGCATGATCTGAGCATCTAGCAGCTCTAACTGTGATCAGGGGCCCATTGTGCTAGACACTGTACAAAGACCCAATCCCTGTTCTGATCTTATAAAATTGCTTTGTACTTAGCTCTCACAACACAAGTTGCAATTTAATTGCTTACTCCTGGGGGCATTCTGTGCCAAAAAGTTAAAAATTCTGCGCCAAAAAATAAATAAATAATTCTCCGCAAAATATTTTAAAATTCAGCAAAATTCTGCATATTTTATTTGTCAAAATAACACTATATAATCATACCAGTTTCAATTATTTTGGTAATTTATTTCAAAATACCTGTCAGCAAGTGTGTCTGTAACAATACAGACATGCAAATCTCCCCCCAGGAGTAGAGACTTAAGGAAACCCCTATGACAACCCAGTTCCTGTTTCTCTGCTTCCTTTCCTGCCCCCCAGAGCCCAGCTGGGGGGCCAGACATCCACAATCCCTCCCCCTCAGAGCCCAGTTATGGGGCCCACCCCAGCCAATGCACCCAAACCCCCTCCCACATGAGCCCAGCCGTGGGTCCCCCTAGCCCAGATACCCGCACCCCCTTCCCTCCCCTTCAGATACCAGCCATGGGGGTCCCCCAACCCAGATACCCGCACCCCCTTCCCTCCCCTCCAGATCCCAGCCACGCCCCCCCCCAGCCCAGATACCCACACCTCCTTCCCCTAGAGCCCAGCCACAGGGCACCCCCTTGCCCAGATACCCACCCACCCCTCTCGCCTAGAGCCCAGCCATGGTCCCCCCAGCCCAGACACCCCCCCTCCTCTCTTCCAGTCCAGGGATCCAGAGGGAAATACAGCCTGATGCTGGACCCCAGGCTCACACAGAGTTTCCTGCACGCCATCCTTTCCTTCCTTCAGGGCATGCTGGGAACTGCAGCTGCCAGTAATCCTCTAGCTACCTCTCCCTCTCCCCAGCAGTGCCGTCTGTCTATGAACTGGGCTTTGCCGAGTCCAGTGGCAGCTAGCAGAACTGCAGTCCATTTCTGTGGGGGAAAGGAAATTCTGTGCTCACAATGTTAATTTCTGCAAAATTCTTCATTATGCAGTGGAGCAGAATTCCCCCAGAAGTAGCACGTGATTCAAACCAAGCATAACCAAAAATCCCCAGACTTTTCTGTAAACACAAATATTTTAAGAAACCCTTTCCTCAGTTGATAAAAGAACAGTAGTAATTCTAGGCATAGGTAAATAAATCAAAATTTGTAGAAAAGGTCCACAGATAGAGGATCAGCGGATGATACAGAGACATATTATCTTGTAAAAGATAACAAAATGCTGGCCAACAGAATGGATGATAAAAACAAGGGGAGAACTGCAGGTTTCCATCTGACTGGAGTTCTGAATAAAGTGGAAATGAGAGACCTGGGTTATTACATTGCTTAGCAGAAGTAATTTTTTGCCCCATTGGCTCAGTATATTCTATTTCAGTGTTCTCAACTAAAGAAAATGTGATATAAATTCCTCCCTTCCTTTGGTCTGTCTTAATTTAGAATCAGTACTTTCCTGTTTCAGTTTTTACATCTAACTATTTCTTCAATTATTGTTAGCAACGGATAATTTAATTATGTCTCCCCTCTCTGTTGCAGTGCACAACTGATAATCATCTAGCTTCATATAAGAGCCCATTGGTGCTGAGTTTCAATATATTTCCCTGTAGTTTTAAGATAGGATTTTTAATATAACTATCCCAATTACTGTAAATTATAGTAATTTTTAGGTATTTTATCACATATGTTCTGTTAAAAAGCACCATCCAGATCCTCAGTGGCATAAAATTGGGACAGCTCCACTTCAGTCAATGGACCTATGTTGATTTACATTAGTCGAGGATATAATCCTCTTTTTTAAAGGAAGAATTTTAATAAACTTGAGCCAAACTAATATTTCAAACTAGAGACTTACTAGGTACCTCTTTTCTCTAGAATAACTAGTGGGGCTCAGCCTAATATTTGTCAACATTTAACTTTTATATATATATATTTCTACAAAATAACTAGTTCCTATGTAGAATGAGAGTGATGAAGGGTTAATTAGAAAAAAAAAGATGGTGGCACTGTGGATTTTCAACCTACGTATCCACTGAATCATGGTATGGTTAGAGATGGACCTTGCCTTAAGAGTCTAACTTTCTTGTGAGATATTTTTTCTTAAATTATCCATCTTCAAAGGAACATTCTCTTCACCAGTTTCCTCTCTCTTTCTTGCATTCTTCTCACTTCAAAGAGACTATCTAAATGATATAGTAACTTAGCTGTGCTCTGAAAACAAATTCTCTTTCCATTCTACAAAGTAAAGAAGAGAATTTTTCTTGAATGTATTTTTTCATCAAGGGAATCTCTTTTACAATCTCAAGAGAAGTGATACTTCTTGAAGATATTTCTGCAGACCCCAATGTTTTGAATAACCTGTTTGCATATATTTCTAAAGAGAGAGAGCCCACAAGATTAACATAACTTTGAAGAAATAGTGCAGCAAAAATACAATTCTCATCAAGAGGCAGAATGAACTTTTAAAACTAGATCATGGCCACACTAATAACTGAAAGAACATGATGTCACATGGGTGTAATTAGGAGAGTCATATGTGTAAAAAGCCAAACATGGCTAAGAACTAAAAAACTGGACAGCAACTGAACACAAACCCAATATATATGCTGGTTGTGTTGTTGTGGAGGTGATTGTGTTGATTTGTATGGGGGTTGTGTTGTGCTGGGAGAGTTGTGTGGAGTTGCGTAGATAGTAAATGAGGGGTGTGTGATGCCTTTGTATATTGGTTATTGTATGGATGGTTGGGTTGATTTGTCTCAAGGGTTGGGGGATTGCGCCGGGAGACGTGTGTTGATTAGTGTGGATGCAGTTGAGCCAAATAATCCACCATCTGTGCAGTCTCCATTATACAAACAATGGAATTATTGTATATAAATTAGCTCTAGAATAATTGGTTGAATTATCTCTGATTTCAGTCTTGGCAATGGCATAGATCCATTTCTTACTGGATCTGTACCATACAGGTATAATTTGTAAAGTCAAATGGCAGAGAACTTAAACATTGGATGGTAACAGACCATAAATCCCAGTGGTGATTTAACCTGGTGATATTCTGAAAACAAAACAAAACTCTCAACCATGCCTGTAACTGCTTCAATTGCTTTACACTGACAGTATAGACATTTTAGGCTTCAGAGTGACACAGAGTGGCAATCCTGGAATCTTCTTATATAATAACTATTAAAAAGGTATTTATTCCTAGTATCACAAGTGCTTAGTCTCTTATATGTTCTTTCCTTATGTTCTATTATTTGTATCTGTTCTTTGTATTGTGGTAGCACCTAGACACCTTCTTCTCACAGGCTGGCTGGCCCTTTAAAATAAGATCAGCTCAGCCTTTCCTGGGACCTAGCAACTATCCCTCAGCCTTGCTGGTGACCTAGCAATTCAGTGATAATTAAATATGCCAGCTGAGTGGGATGGAGATTTAATTATAATGACTGACCCAGCTGCAGGGAAGCAGAGTGAGATCTATTTAAACAGAGCTGAGACCCCAGTCTGGAGGAAGAGACCCAGGAGAGAGGAGCAAAAAGAGAGAGCAGGTCAGGCACTTGTGAAGGGGGCTTGAGTTAGGCCCTGTAAGAAGCAGGAAGATCCCTGGGGGAAGTTCCTATATTCCCTAGGGAGGGGAGGCAGTGGGGGAAAAAACTGTTTGGAGGAAGCAGCATAAGAGAAATTCTGCAGGGCCCAGGAGTAGGAGCCAAGAAGCAGAGATCTTCAGTGGAGCCCAGAAGGGCTGAAGAATTATTAGTTTGGGTTTATTTGGACATACAGATGGACCTCTTGATCCTCCAGAAGGGGAAAACTTTTAAGCCAGGCCATGGAAAACCCAGACAGACCATTGTGGGGCAAAATAAGTGGCTATCAGAGGGTGATAGAGGCAAAGTCCCCTGAAACATAAGCCCCTGACACCACAGGGACTAGTGGAAGCAGTAAGAGCAATTGCTTGCTCTTAATGCAATCAAACAAGTTATTTGTCTTCAGTTCTCAGGTCCTTCATGGCCAAACACTGCCCTACCTATAATCTTTCAAACTCTATTGAGTTACAACTTCCATCTCCACTGTGCCAGTGATGTTAGCGTTCAACACCCATTTGTTACATTTTCAAACAAGCACCTTCAGGTTTTCTCCTGTACTGCTCCTCACACATAAGAGGAGCATCATGTAAACATTCACAAGGCTTCCTCCTTGTACTGTTCCAAAAGAATCCATCCTGAAAACTCTCCTTTGCCATGACACCTGCTAAAAAAAAGAAAACAAAAAACAACACAACACACCTTCACTGATAGGCAGCTGGAGTGGTACTGGTACTGGTGCCTGACCCTGACAGCTTGCAATCTAAGTAAGTATATGGTAAGATACAACAGACTGATACAAACAGAGGAGGTGGTGATGGAAGTTTGCTCCATATTTTAGTACAATCTTATTCCCCAGCCCATGCCTTAGATGACTAATATGCAACAGAGAGCAGCCAAGAAACAATGAAAAGGGAGATGTAAATAACAATAGCAACTAAATGGCCACAGCCACATCTGAGAAATTACCTGTACACCCTACATGTATAACTAAAGATCACCTAGGATCTAATCTGTCATTCCCATTAAACAGCACCTTACAGGCCAAAAGGCCTTATTCTTCTCACTGCGCCCACGTGGGGAGTAAGTTATTAATCAGTAAAAACGAACAGGAGTACTTGTGGCACCTTAGAGACTAACAAGTACTCCTGTTCGTTTTTACAGACACAGACTAACACGGCTGCTACTCTGAAACTTATTAATCAGTGTAAAGGTGGCAGAATCAGCCCCTTGTGGGGAAAGTGTGGCTCACAAAAGTATGGCTCTGCTGTTTTTGTCCAGTTTTGAACTATTCAACCAAATGAGAACTTCCCTATTCAATGCCAACCTGTGAAAAACTGTCAGCAATACTGAGCAGCAATGTTGAGCAGCCATAAATCAACTTGCATATCTTCTGTTGAATGGCCTGCAAAGATATTTGTATCTGTTCTATAAATAACAAGAACTATGTTACTTGCGCTATAAATGGGCATATAATAATAAATGAGACCAGTATCCAACTTTCCAGTTATAAAATATTCCAGTCCACTTGTGCAGGTGTGCACAAGATCTCAAAGTTTCTGGGATAGGAAGATAAATGAGAATGAGAGTACAGTTCTGGCTCAAACACAATTTATCGAGAATTACAGTCACTGGCCTCTTATTTTATCATATGTGCTCCTAACACTGATTAAAAAGAGTAGTTGATTTTGTTATCTAACCCTCCTACTTTTGTTATGAAACCCTCCTACTTTTTCTTTTTGCAGGAACTGTGGGCAAATAAATGTTCTTTTGTCCCCCATCCATAAATATCTGGAGGCCTTTTTTGCTGGTTATCAACTATAAAAGCAAAGTCAAATAACGGTGCTATCTCTATTACTGCTGTACACATGGGACTTCTTACTCACAGACAGAACACTTCAAATTCCAGTTACTTTATTTCAGCTGGTACAAGTGATAGGGAAAGGGGGTGATTTATTACAGAGGTAGCATAGCTTAAAAAAAAACAAAAAAACCCCTAGCTTTTCTTTCACCTGTCTCTGTTCCTTTCCCCTTTGTTTTTATCCCCATCTCTTTCTCCAGTGACCGGAGATTCTATTAAGGATTATTTGTTGATTGGCTAGTTTTTCTAATAAATGGTCATAAGAAATTTTATTTCTATTGTTAAATGCGTGTGAGGCACTCTAAAATAACAGTGATGAGGGCCATTCAAGTATCTAGATAGATCAACTGAGTTTGCACATTTGGTGGGCTGTTCTTAGCACTCCCAGCTTGAAAACCAGTCAGCCGTAAAACTTGTTTTCTGATGCTATACAGAATGTTGTGTATGCTGCTGGAATATCTGGCTGAAAAAACAAGCAAACAAACAAACTAAAGTGTTTATAAACCCAACAGGTCTTTTTGTCCAGAAATGCATATAATATATGAGTGACAACGGCAACCTAATGCTCCTTTTACAGCACACTTGATTCTCATATTTACACTTTCATACAGCTATCAAGCAGCTTTCACAGAAAAATAAGTACCGTAATTTCCTGAAGTATAAAAAGGAGTATGTGTGTTTTAATTGTATGGTGCTTATATATATACACCTCTACCCCGATATAACGCGACCCAATATAACGCGGGTTTACATACAACACGGTAAAGCTCTGACACGCTGCTCAGAGCAGCGTGTTAAGGGTGCCGGGCCAGGCCGGGGCTGAGGGATTGGACAAGGGGCAGAGGGTCTCGGGGGCCGTTGGGCCCCCCCCCCCCCAGGATCTGGGAGGCAGGAGCTGTGGGAGAGCACTTTTGGGGGCCCTGCAGTCCCAGAGTGGCCCGGGGGATTAGCGTGGGGCCGGGAGCAGCCCGCTCTGCTTCCCCCTGGCCCCAGCCGTGTCGCTCGGGCGAGGGGGTTTGGGGGAAGGGATCCCCCCCATGCACTCACCAGCAACGGCGGAAGCGGAGCAGCCCAGCCCCAGCCCGCTTCACTCCACCAGCTCCCAGCCGCGGCGCTCCGCTTCCCGCCACAGGTGAGTACGGGGGGCGTCCTTTCCCCAACCTCCCCGCACTCACCTGCAGCGGGAAGCGGAGCACCGCAGCTGGGAGGTGGCAGAGTGGAGCGGGCTGGGGCCGCGTCGCTCCGCTTCCCGCCGCAGATGAGTGCGTCCTTTCTCCAACCTCCCCGCACTCACCGGCAGTGGGAAGCAGAGCAGCCCGGCCCTAACCCGCTTCACTCCACCAGCTCCCAGCCGCGGTGCTCCGCTTCCCGCCGCAGGTGAGTGCAGGGGGCGTCCTTTCCCCAACCTCCCCCCATTCACCAGCGGCGGGAAGCGGAGAGCCATGGCTGGGAGGTGGCGGAGTGGAGCGGGCTGGTGCTGGGCTACTCTGCTTCCCGCCGCTGCCGGTGAGTGCCTGTCAGGGGGCAGGGGTGTGGATAGGGGTCGGAGCACTCAGGGGACAGGGGTGTTGGGTAGGGGGTGGGGTCCTGGGGGTGATTAGGGACGGGGGTCTCTGGAGGAGGCAGTCAGGGAACAAGGAACGGGGGGGGGGCAAAGCAAGTTTGATATAACGCAGTCTCGCCTATGATGTGGTGAGATTTTCTGTCTCCCGAGGACCACGTTATATTGGGATAGAGGTGTGTGTATATATATTATAGAAAACATTGAGAGAAAAATTAAATAAAACCTTTCCTTTACTAGTGTCTGCCCCTTTCCACCTAGAACTCGTCTGTAACTGCTCATTCTCCATTTGATGTTTGTCCTTTCTATTAGCACCCCAAGCATCAGGTTAAGAATAAAGGAACAACTCATTTTTCAACAGTCTGTGCAGCTGAAGTGTTATCTTACTGGCAAATCAAATAAAAATGTAAAATATATAGAGTAGGTAGTTACATGTAAGGACTGTGATAGAAGTAAATTGAAGGAAGAAGTCAAAGGTTCAGTCTCATCCTCTAATACGGCAATGAAAAACACCATTTAAAATATCTTACCCGTTGGTTGAGTTCACAAGTTAGTTGTATACACTTATAAGATAGGGAAACTGAATCCTTATTATGGTATAATAGGAAACATCCTTTGTTGCCCAGACAGTAGTTGTGTTGACCGCAGCACTGAAGCATTAAGATTATACATATGTCCTGAAATACCTCAATCCATGATAAACCTTTGATGCATGTCTCCATGAAACAGTGGGTGTGAAGAGTATAGAAAAGCAGTGTGATATTTTTCATCTTCGTATTTTCAGCAGGAATAGAAAAGGAATGCAAGGGTGAAGGAGAAGCAATGAGAGTGTAGGAAGTTCAATAGACGGTAGAGGCAAAACCAATAGCAGGTGTGGCAAACCCAGGGCAAACAGCTACAAAAGGGGTAGTAATCAGTCCCAGGGGGTTAAAAAGGCCTCTCCCAAGCCACTGAGGAGAGAGAACCATGGGGAAATAAGGTTCAGCTGGGCAAGGGGTTACTAGGGAACTAATTAAGGTTCAGCTGGCTCCAACTGCTTGGGACCTTTTTAAACCCTCCCCGGCGTGGAAGGGGGGGGGAAGAGAGAGTGAGAGAACCAGGGAAGCTGCCAGGAAGTTAGGAGCAGCAAGGCTCTGAACCTTTCCTGCAAGGAAGGCTGCACTCTGTCCCCAGAAGGGAAGATAAACAAGCACAAGGGGCTGACTGAGAAAAGGAATAGCCAAACCCTGTGCTACCTGCAAGGATTTGCCTTGCCCAAGCCTGTGTTTCCAAGGCTAAAAAGGACTGAGCCTGCTGAGGAGAAGAAGGTACTTTGCCACACAGGGACTAATTATCTGATCTTTGAGAAAATTAAATTCCATTAGCCTGAAATTTGCAGTAGACCCCCATCTTTATACAGAGACCAAACAAAACTCAAGATACAAAGCACTCAGGATACAAGTTTGCAGCTGTGGACTGACTCTTTCTACAAAGAGAGGATTTTTTTTTTCAATATATTTTGGTGAAGTACATGTTGGGTGGAGGGATAGGGATTAGCCCATATATGGACTAGAGTACATGAGATCACAAAATGGTAGACAGCAATTAGTTTTACAGGGAATTATGGAAAAAGGAAGTCCCCCAAAAATGTGCTCTGACAGAAGAGAAAAAAAGCAGCTCACTTGCAAGTAAAGAGTCTTATCTACATTACCTTGAATTCCTAGTAGCAGAATTAAACAAAAATAGAACTAAACAAAATAGAGCCTTAACATTTCAGGAAAAAAGGTGTGTGTTTACTTTTGGATTCAGAGATTAAAAGAACAGTAATTTGTGATGAAGGAATTATAACTGGGATTTGGTCCAGGGCTGAAGAACTGAAAGGCAATGGATTCAGAGGATAATGAATATGGAAGATGAGTTTGAATGGTAGGAGGGTGGAATACTGAGATGAAAGGAAGGGACTAGAGCCAGGCATTACAGTTAGAGAGGAAGAAAGGTAACTGGACAGCAACAGAAAAAAAGAAAGAAAGGAGAAACTGATTGAATTAAACTCAGAGGAAGAGAAGGCATGGAGGCCATGAGCAATTCCACCACAGCCAATACCACCACAGCCTGCTGGCCAGACATGAGAGAAAGAGCTTATAGAAGTACAGTGCACAAACAGAAGCAGAGTTTGCCGGGGAAAATCACTTTTCAACGAATACAGGGATGGAAGAGTTTATGGACTGGTGTGATTGTGTTAGAGAGGGACAAGCAAGCAATGACAGGGAAGGACAGGATAAGAAAAAAAAACAATTAAATTATTGTAGAAGCAACATTGCTTAGGTTAAGGCCATTGGGACAAGTCTGCTGGTAGTGGCAGAGGATGAGACACCTGGGTTTCAAATTTGAGGGTGAGGCAACTGAGCGATGGTGGAACTGAGATGTGTGGAGGAGAGGTAACAATGAAATTTGAGTATACAGAAGAGGGGAAATGAGGAATGGGAGAAGGATAAGTCAAGGTCCAGAAGATGACAGAAGGAAACGTAGTGGAGAAAATGATGGATAGAGTTGAGTGGGAAACAAAATTTTTCCATCCCAAATCAGAAGATGCCTGTTTTGTGAGTTGCTATACCCCTATACCAGTTCATACCTACATCCTCAGGACCAGAAGATATTTCTCAATTAAGCACAATTTGTTTTGATTAATTTTAAATTTCTTCAACTACTGTAAACTTTGTTTTTTGAGTTCTGTTTTATAATTCTGTATCAAATGCTTATTCTGTTTCATTTCTTTTAATCAAGTTCCATTTCCCAACTGACATGTAGTAAGTATTTGCACATGGAATTGCACTAGCGCCAACTTTATTTGTTTATCTGCTGCTGTGACTTTTAAAGTTCTCTTGTAATTCAGTGTAAATGTAATCTTTCTCTGCAGGAACTCTCAGGCACAACTTGATTTTCAAGTTGATGATTCTCACTGCAGTGCAAGTGCATCCTTTACATTTTGAACATAATGTATATGTCTCTGTGTGAGATGCTGACTATTCTTTAATACCAATTTATCCTATAGCTCGTTCCTTATAAATCATAGGATGATCTGATTTCCTACAGAGTGGAATGAAGCATGCCATAAAATTCTAAGATGGAGAAATCATGTAAGTTCTTATGTAGTCCTATCCCCAAATGCTTATTTAAATGTCTGAGCCTCATGGTTTTAAAAAATTGCCTTCCAACATGGATGTGGGATATCTTTGAAATCCATTCAGAACCTTTCTACCTGCTGTGCTTAATTTCAAAATCCAGTGCAATCATTACATATAAAACTGCTTTCCTTCTCTTAGGTGTTCGGTACAGTACATTAATTTTCTGTCAATAATCAAAAACATGTTTTGAAGAAAAACATGAATAATGTTCATAAGATGCTTGTAACGTGTAATTTTTTGTCCCTATTGTACATCGATTCATTGCATAAGCCATACATTATATAGTATTAATCATCTGAGTCTATTTTAAACCACGCCTATTTTACAGGGGTTGTGATTTGCACGCATAGGGCCTGATTCACTGTTCTGTAATGGAGCTGTACTGATGTAAATCCATCCATTGCTTTCAAAAAACATGTACAGTGTGACACTTTAAAAAAATAACAATTTGAGAGATTCAAGCAGTGTTCCCAATTAAGGACTTAATCCAAAGACCATTGATGATGGAAAGACTTTGAGTGGGCTTTGCATCCCTATGTGTATAGGGAATCTCTCAAATTGTGTGTGGGGGAGGGGACTTTTAAAGAGATAGAAATACATATGTTTTAGTGTGACGACTATATTTCTCTGTATTTGGTCAGCTCAATTTGTCTGTGGATGATATGAGATGGTCAAACACTGCTTAATATCCAGATTGTGTGTGACATTAAGAATCAGGATGACCTCTTCACCAGCCCATAAGCATCTGATATTCCAGGTCTGACACACTTTAAGAAGAGACAACAGTTTGACGTGTGTGTGTCAGAAAGCTTCAGCTGAGCCTCAAGGAGCTCTCAAAAAAATCACTCACAAATCAACTAAGTATATGGGAAGCTATGTATTAATTGGAGAGGAAGTGGTTTATATGCTAGCACTTCTACAGTGCTACATTGGCACTTTGCAATCTGCCTTCAATAAACAGCAGCTCATAGCTGTGCTGCACCATGAGTAGAAGTAGGACAAAAGAGTGACTCAGAGCCTAATTTCCTCCTTGCTGTATGGGGGAAGTAAGCTTTCCCATGTTGCATCTCTTTTTCCAGCTCATCTGTGTTAGCTAGTACATTGGGGGACAGAGTCAAGGAAAACTCTGCCAACTCCCTACTCCTTCCCATCTATTCTTCACTCACCTGTGTGAGAGGGGAACTAGATGCTTGGTGACAGTCTGTGACACACATGAGGGAGTAAGGGGTACCTCGTGGCCACTTAGTCTCCCATGCTGGTGCTTAAGGTGCTCAAGACATGAGTATCATATTTGTTAAACACAAATGTAGCTTCAGCTATAGAAAATATTTCAGTCCTTTTATGTTTCATTTACATTTGCAATTTGAGTTTTTGTGCTGATGAGAGGTGCCTGATTGACAGCTATGGTGACTAAAGTGCTCAGATCACAAAACAGGTATGGCAAGCATGCCACAGTGCCTTGCCAATATGCCTTAAAAAAGTATCCACCATTGGGGATGACAGGGTGGCTTACTTTTTTGTTCAGTTCTTGGCTTCTCTGTTGAGCATGCCCTTTAATGACTGCTATGGTTGTGGTGGTGGGTTTTTTTGGACATCTGTTCACAAGGAACTGTACTGTAATCAATGCGTTTTATATAAGCCACTTAAGAGCCATCAGCTTTCAGTCAAAGGCTGTATTGGAAGTGGTGACTTTTCCCTGAAACATGGTAACTCAAGATCAGTACACTAAGCCAACCAGACAACAGTTTTAAAAAGCATTTTCAAGACATAGTCTGAACAATGAACATTCTTCTGTGTATGGTGCCATATGTTTCAGTGATCCATTGAAGCCTGAGAGAGCTAGCTTTCATGGACGTTTTGCTCACATCCTCTTATTTTACCAGAAGGTGAAGAGAGAGCTCATATACATTACTGCTGTGATAGACTTTGTATTTGATGGTAGAGGAAGGATTGACTGGCATGTCAAAGAAATGCAGCATTTAATGAAGGACTATGATAATGTCCTCACTCTATATTAAGTGGTGAGCGCTTGTCCAGGTTAATGGAGAAAGTGAGTGGTCCTCTTTAATTGCAAGGGTGACTTGTCCAGCAGACTGGTAAGAAAGGGGTAATTGCCCTTTTAAGCCCTCCTGCTCCGAGAGAGAGAGAGACAGTATTATCTGTGAAGCAGGAAGCAGTCACCCAGTAGTCAGCTGGACCAGGTCAGTCCAGGGACTTTCCTCTCTCCCACAGGGAATTGTTGATGAGTGGGATATTTATATCCAGTGCTATGCCAGGAAAGCCCTCTTTTACTGAGACCAGGTAATCAGCACCCATGGTCCCACCCATGGATGTCGTTAAAAACACCAGGTTTTGTCATGATCCACGGGGGGGCTGGGGATGGAATTCTTTCCTTCACTACCAGATTGGCCGAGGCAAAGTGGGTTTTTCACCTTCTACGCAGCAGATTAGAGGCCCAGTGTATTAGAAAAGGAGGGTCAGGATATAATGTTGCACCTTATTATGCAAGTTTATGGTGGGTGTCCAGTGCGGGTACTCTACGGGGAATGGATACAGATCAGATAAAATGGATTGGTGAAGGTTTAAGGTAGGCATTCTTTAAAGGAGCAGAGAAAGGGGGTTTGGGGCTCCTATGACTGATATGGTGGAAAGCCAACTCCTTTACAGCCCCACCCCATTAATCTTCAACGGGGGGGGGGGGGGCTGGGACAAGGATGGGCAAGAGGGGGGGTTGATGGCAACCCCCCAAGTGCATGGAAAGGCTTATGAAATTACCTGCAATGTACAATTTTATCTGCTGAGTTCTCTCAAATATTTAAGAATAAAGTTGTGGCCTAGTTAAAACCTTATCTGTACTTCCTGTATTTCCTCTGGCATAGCCAGACAAAGCCTCAAGCATTGCTACGGCATTGTCCTTGCAATCAATCCCTACATTTTACCTAGTGTAAATGACTACAACTCTCATGGAAGACTAAGGGGCAAATCCAAATATGACTTGAATACTGGTACATTTACTGCAAAATAGAAGAGACTGCTTTATGTTCCCCTTCCTAGTACTTGCTTAGCCTACTACTCATCCCTTTCAACCTCCTCAGCATGTTAGTTACACTTATTTTTCACACCAAAGCAAGTCCAACCACGCTTAAAGTCACTACTGAATCTGCTTCAATGAATCTGTAAAAGCTGAAATGCAATATATCTTACTTTAGCGTTTGGGCAGAGGGATAAAAAAATGACTGGATGGCCCTCAGGGTTGGAGACAACTTCCCCTTTAAAAAAGAGCATTTCCCCACTTCCAAAAAAAAAAAAAAAAAGTCAAAGATAAAGTAGCGACAGAGTCAATAAGTATATTTCATTTTAAAGTGCATCTTTGGCACTAGCAAACATGGTTGGCAAATTCAGCCTGTAAAACTGCATTTTATATTAAAGAGATGGAAAGGAAAAAACGGTGTTACTTATCAGCATAAGAAAATATGCTCAGCATACAAGGGATTTATTTTCTTTATATATGTAAAAGGGCTACCACCTGGTGGTGAAATCCCGTTCAGTATCAGTTTCTCATGTTGAATATTGTATTTTCTTCATGCTGGTAAAGCCCATGATAAATATTTTGACAGTCAACCCTAAACACAACCCCCTGAAGTATTATGAAACCTCTGATGCTCTTTAAAAGCTAGAAGTCTTCCAACAGGCCACTATTGTTTTCCAGATCCCCATTCCTAAAGGCTGTTTGGCACTGTGACTGCCAACTGGCAATACCCAGCTGATGAAAACAATGAAGAAACAAAATGGCTTAATTTAAAGACTATTTTCCCAATGAGGACAAAATGAGTCTGCAGAAAAAAAAAAATTTCCTTTCTTGTTCGGTCAAAACATTCCGGAAAGTTACTGTAAGCAGTATCACTAAATGACAATCCTATGGACTAAAATTATGTATTTTATAGAAATCAGTGTCATTATATGACATCTGAGTATTCACTACGTAACTACATTAATGCAAGATAGAAGTTTTTAAACGCACACACAAAAAATCAGGAAATAGATATGTAATTGAAAACTGATGGAGAAATGGAATGTGTTCTCCCTTGACTCCCTTCAATCTTGTACAGTTGTCTTGTCCCTTACTTATTTTTATATTGTCAATCACTAGCATTGATCGGAAAAATGGTATTTTCTATGAATATTTATGAAAGAAACAAAATCACATGTTTTGTTTATTATTCAAAAAATTGTATGGATATTTTCAATTTTTTCCAATAAAAAATCAAAACACAAATAGAAAATATGGAGGGTTTAGAAAAAAAGAACAGATTTTCATTACAAAATAATAAATTAAAGTGGCTGTTTCAGTTGAGAATTTATTTATTTATCTAACTGTACTTTTCACCCTTATTCTAGGATCTTTGCCTTTTCAGGGGCCTGACCTGAAGCCCACTGAGATCAATGAGAATCTTTACATTTACTCCAATGGGCTTTGGCTCAGGCCATAGAAACAGCTTTTTTTTTTTTTTTTACTCATGAGGTAATAATGTCCCTGTTATAATCATCTTGATCCTTAGAGCTGGGCAATTTTTTCCTCTGTTTGATTTACTGACATTTCAAGCCTTTCAAAATTTTCTAACCAGGGCTGTCCTTAGGATTTATGGGGCCCTAGGCAGTATTATTAAACTGGTACCCCTATGCCCGACTTGTGGCACAGCCACCCCTGCCCGTGGATCCCCAGAAGACCCTTCCCCCCCATTGCTGACACACACCGAGCTTTGTATGCAGTAGACACCTCACGGCGGCAGAGAGTCATAGTTCCCCACAGAGACCCCCATACCCTCTCCCTCACGCAGAATGCGCCGCGTCAGTGCATTCAGCTCTGTGAATACACCCCCTGCTTAAGGAGACTGCAGCGTGCCCTGGGTGTGCAGGAGCCGACCCACTCTCACCTGCTGTCCTGGTGGTGCCCCAAATTTTTGGGTGCCCTATGCAGCCACGTATGCTACATATGCCTAAGGACGGCCCTGTCTCTAACCATAATCCCACTCACTCCTCAATTAAATGTGTATTTGCCGTATACATACACAGAATAAACATGGCAAACTGAACTTTGGTTTTATGTTAGCTTAGACATCTCATTCATAGATGAAAACTGGGCATCAAGGTTAATGATAGGGATTTAGTCCCACTCAGCATGTAAAAGCAACCATTCTAGTTACCTGCACCTCATCTGGTGACAGTGACAGTACTTCTAAAGTACTTTTCTTATAATCAAGCATTCTGAACTATTTTATAAAGCATTTAATTAGCAAAGCAACATTATGCAGACAAATGTAGCAGCTAATATATGCCCAGCAATAACCTTCACACAGCCATGAACACCTGCATCAATGCCAGTTCATTTAGTTTTGTATTAGAATAGGAAATTAAAATACCTAGGACATAAGGTTTCTCTTTTGATAAGACCCCATTGAATCTCTATACTCCATTTCAACAACTATTAGAATAAGCACAAAGTCATCATTCTATTCAACTCATGCTGGGATACAAAACTTCCTGATGTTAACTGCTGTTTAATTAGTGTCAAGTGCCCATATCAGAAGTTTGTGGAATATTATGCTTTAACACTATGGGGGACACAATTCACTCAGAAGGACAGTGCTCAACTGACATATCATGTTAAGTCAGACAATTGAATTCTGATTTCTCAGTGGAAACTTAACATAGAATAAAGTATGTGACTCTTGGATTCAGAAGTTAAGGCTATTGTCTAACCTGAAATATCAGCCCAAGTGTTGGTAGCCAGCTATTTCCAAAAGTAGGCAGCTAAAAGTGAGTCTCCTAAATCCATATTTAGGAAATTATATAAGCTACCTGATTTTCAGAAGTGCTGAGCACCCAATAGTTCCTATTGAAGTCAGTGGGAGATGCTGAGAACTCAGTGATTTGAAAACTGAATTGCTGATTTCAGTTCCTAATATGGATTCAGGAGACCAATTTTAGGCTCCTAATTTTGAAAATCTTGACCATGATTTTCTTTGACAATTAAGACATTCAGCAGTGTGGTCTCCAGAGAACTCAAATAAATAAATAAATAAAATAAACCTTAATTTTTTCTATAGACTTAGGGTCCCAAAGCCCACTGAAGTCAGTGAGTCTTTCCATATGAATTTAGTGGGATAATGGGTGCTGAATGGTGTGTGCTGGACTTAGAAACAAAATTATATTGAGTGGCTGAAATGGAAGTCCCATTTGAAGTACATAATTCTCCAAAATTTGTGTAACAAAGTTCCTCTCTTTGCACATCTGTCTCGGGGTATGTCTATACTACACGCTGGATCAGTCTAGTCTAGATGCGGTAAATTGACCCCCATGAGCTCTCCTGTCAACTCCTGTACTCCACCAGCACGAGAGGCGCAGGCGGAGTCGATGGGAGAGCATCAGCTGTCGACTCACCACATTGAAGACACCGTGGTGAGTAGATCTAAGTATGTCAACTTCAGCTACATTATTCATGTAGCTGAAGTTGCGTAACTTAGATTGATCCCCTCCCCCCCCCCACAAGTGTAGACCAGGCCTTGGATTTACAATGGCCATTACTGATCACTTTATTGTTACTCTTGTAATCACAAATATTAAGGCTGCAGACTGAAATATTTTGCATCAACTTCTTTCAGATAACTTCCCATGATTGAAAAATATTTTCCCTTCTACTGCGTTCTCTAAAGCTACGTCATGAGAAAAGAAAATGTTGTTAAGCTAGTGTCACAGTACAAAAAAATGTGACCCCCCTCCCCAAAAACGGCTGTGATGTAAAGAACTCTTACAGTTATAAAATAAGGGTGTTTGGGGGGAAAGAAGTTTGGGGAAAAAAAGACTTTGAGCTGTGTTTCAAGAAACCTAGTGAAGGTATGAGTAAGGAAAGACAGAACAATGAAAGTATAAGCTCAACCTCTTCAGTGCTTTCATGAATGCTGTACATCTTGATATTCATTCAATTTCTGTTCCATCTAATGCAATTTCCTTTTTTTTTTTATTTTAGAGAGTCAAATATTATACCTCCCCAACGATATATCATTATACAGTAATTTTACCTTTTAATCGTTGCAGAAATTTAGCTATGACCCACCTAAATCTGATGTTGAGTTACCCACTATTCCTGACTTTGTAATGATCACAAAAAGTGATCTTGAAAACTTTAAATATGATCTATGTATCATTTCAGGCTTCCTGCTCTTTTGTTATTTAGTGGGTCTTTGACTTTGGTAGTGCTTGATATGTGTCATAACTTTGGAAACTGGAGGTTTGAAAGCTATAGAGGACAAAGAACAAAATCTAGGCATTGTAGCTTCATTGTTGTTACTGCACTTCTCTCTCAGGAAATTTCCTAAAATTGCCTTACAGTTCCACTCTGATCAGTGTTATTTTTCTTCTGACAACTATGGAAAATTATTATATTTAAAGTTTCTTTGACTTTTATAATTACTTCCAGTAATGCTGAAGGCCAGGCTTCCTCTACTGTATCAAGTGTGGATTTCTTTCTCCTCTACTGCATGAGGAGAATGCTAGTAGAAAAGCATTATTATCTAAATGAAGAAAACATCCATTAATAAAGAAAGTGAGGTGGGCATAAGAGATATGGGGGAAATTCTGGTTCCATGAACTTCAGTGGGGCCAGGATTTCACCCAGGAAGCTTATATGCAGCCATTTTGTTTATACATTACAATTAAAGCTGGCTGGCAATTCCATCCCACAAAAAGTTTTGCATTTATGAAAAAAAATCATCCTGAATGGGGACACTAAGTCAAAACCATTTTTTTTTTCATAGAAATGAGTTTGATAACTTCTGTTGGAATTGTTCAGCTTCTTGGCAGCCCACCGGATAGGCGGTTGACAATTTTACTTTCTCCTTGCAGGCGGAAAGTGAAATTGACAACACCCTTGCAAGTGGTCAGCTGTCCTTTAGGTTTTCTGATGGAAAATTTTCAGCAAAATTGAAATGTTTCTATGATTTTTTTTTTTTTTTGGCTTTTGAGAAACGGGCATTTTCTGACAGAAAATTTCCAAACAGCTCTAATTACAATATCCACATAATATGGAGGTGCCCACCTCACAAAAACCACCATAATCGCTGGTTCTAATTGGAAACTCTTTGGCAAGGACTACATTGGAATGGAGACTAAATGACTCTGATCCCTCTCTAGAACAGGGAAGAAGCATATTGATAGGACAGCATGTTAATGCTTGCACTGTAGCTATCCTATTTCAGGAATAGAAGATGTTAGGTATGCTTGCTGTTAATCACTTACTTTTCCCAAAAATACATGAATTTAATTCCTTTGCTATTATGCTCTTCTCCTGTGATGCTGTGGCAATGTTCCTCTGAAGCACAGACATGCTATTGCTATGTTGGCTCTTAAAAGTAAGAGACACAGGACACTGCATCTGGCATGTGTTTTGCTCCAGGTACTACAGTACCTATACATAAGTACACTTAGCAGCTAAGTGACTGGAGAAGTAAAATGCTCAAGTTAATGCAGTAAAACTATTAAATATATGCTATTCCACACTATAAAGTAATGTATTTAATGTTATGTATTTTGTGATACATGCATAATATGCTCTTAAAGAAATAATTATTTGGGAGTTTCATTTTTTATTTCTTACTTCTGCTTCAAAAGAAATTCTAAAGTGTGGAGGATTGAGCTTAATAAAGCAGATGCTTTCTATACCTAGGGCCTCTCTACCATATAATGTGGGAAGCCTTGAATTTCTTGACTGCACAGGAACCCTGACTAGGAAAAGACATACTCTGTTGGGTTTGGTAGTCATTCTAGGTGCTTTCCTGAGCAATGACTGTTTACTGTGATAATTCCTTTGTGATTTCTGGAGATGATCGATGTAAAATAAATTCATACATTAAAAATAAATGTTCACTCACTTAAAAAATAAAAGCACACTTTTGAAAAATTAATATTTTATCCTGCTGAGATAAGCCAAGAAGTGAGCAATAGTCTCAAACATGTAAAGTCATCAACTAACCCAGAAGGCAACCGATACTTGCCACAGTCATTGATAGTACAGTTAGTTGTCAACAAGTCTGACAACAAAATGTCTGACTAATTTTTTTTCCTCCCAATAATAGCTACCTCTTCATTGATGGGAAAAAATAGATTAAGTCACAAGCTGTTCTTTTCCACATCTATGTCCCAGATTTATTGTCAAAGGCATCTGCTGTATCCCAACCCATTTCATCATCTAAAAAGAAAATCAGAACCAGAAAAACTAAATATAAGGGCATCTATCTCTACAGACAAGAAAAAGTCCAGCATCATTAGTCTACTGCAGTTTTCATTAGATATCTACCTTTCAGAGTGTACAGTGCTCAAAACAGCTCCAGCATATTTCCTTGACTTGTTTTGTGTTGTTTTGAAATACACTACTTAAGATTAAATATTTTGCCACACTCTGGAAAGGATAGCTCTTCAATCACCTGTAAAAGACAGGAAGACAGCCAGGTCACTGGCACAGCAAAAAGCAACAGTAATTGGGCATACATTACCCCAAACAACTCCTATATGGTCTCCTGGGTGACTCTTTTTTGTTTTCTTTCCTTTACAGATTCTATGCTACAGCACCATACCATATTGTATAGCAACCATCACCAAGGAAAAGGCTATAGTTACCAGACCAGTGTGTCTGATATTGCTATATTTCTTTATATTTAGCGATGAATAAAGAGTGACTCCTGAACGGCCTTGCACAGATAGAGGGGCAAGGCCTCTAGCTTCTGTTCTCTTGTGTGGCTGCATACGAGCAACTTATAAATGTAGGGCAAAGCAAGGAGTGTTCACGTCTGTTCTTGCCCTCTGGTGAGCAGAGTACAAGAAAGGAGCTAGAGAGGAGTTAGGTCTGGTCCTGAATTATGTTCTTTCTAGAGCTCCTTCTGGAGCAGTGGAGCTATACACCATCCTTTTGGTTGGCATAACAAATGAAAGAACACATAGCTAACTATTTACACTATCGGTGGTCATCATGTGATAAACAAATGGCCCAGAATGCTAATCATTCAGTCAAGTTATTTTGTTCAACTCATTTTGCCCAACTCCTAAATAAATACATGCAAACAAGTCCACTTTAGGACTGCAGGTAAAAGAATAAGAAATGCACTTCTTCAATGAGATGTAAGGAAAAGCCTTACATTGTGACACAAACAAAGATAACCTAGAGACACAACTATTTACAGCGGAGAAGAATGTTATTGCTATGCTAAAGTTAATTCTCAGTATTTAACTAATCTGGGCCAATGTTAAGGTCCCCAAAAGTCTGTTGTTGCCAATTAGAACAGGGATTACCAGATTACATGTATTCACTCATCCACCCAAATGTGTCAGAATCTTGGAGATAATTTTCTTTAGCTTTAATAGAATTTCTATTGAGGCAATTTATCCTCAGAGCACGTGGTGTGAATCGCTCAACTGAGCCTACTAAAAGATTATCCAGGAAAACAGCACAGAAGACTCAATTGTCAATGAGTGATTTTGTTACCAGCTGTTTTGATTGCAGGCTCACACACATACATCACCCTGTACCTTTTCATTTACCCAGAATAGATTTATGAATTATGTACCACTTTGTAGATGATCATGTTACTGAGCCTACACTCTACACTTAGAGCAATTTGTTGTTTAGGTTTTCTTTAGGGGATATAACATTGATAGCTTTATTGTATTCTAGTGCATGGCCATCCGACACTTATTTGATAAAAGTCCCAAACAATGGCATATTTGGATCCTTTTTAGGTTTGAATTTACTTATTAAAATTATAGTTCATGAACTTTTTTTTATTGACTACAGAACCAATTACTCAGTCTTTTCCCCTTAATGTTTCCGTCCAGGATCACTCGGAATACTTGGATGTAAGGAGAAAAAAATACCCAGATACAAAGCACTGTGGCTGTGGTGGAGGCAGGAGGAAGGAGTAGTAGGGTGACCAGATGTCCCAATTTTATAGGGACAGTCCTGATATTTGGCGCTTTTTCTTATATAGGCGCCTATTACCCCCCCACACCCCATCCCGATTTTTCACACTTGCTATCTGGTCACCCTAAGGAGTAGTGATCTTGGGGAATGGAGTAGAGAGGATATGTATGAAAGCAGAGAGCTTAGAAGTTGGGGAGGGTGCGCGGTGAGAGGTAAAATTAGAGATAAAGGGGAGGAAAATAAAGGAATGCAGTAAAAATGTGGGGAGGGAAAAGTGTGAGGACAGTTAAGTAAATGAGAAGAGAGGGAATACAGTAAACATAGGAGGAAAGAAGAGGCACAGCAAAGAATAAATTAAGAGGGGAGGAGAAGATGGTGAGAAAAACATGTGGTGGTTGTAGCTAGAATTTTCAAAGGAGCCTGAGGGAGTTGGGCCCCAAAATATCATTGAAATTCAATGAGATTTGGGCATCTAATTCTCTTCTGCGCCTTGAAATAAATCTCCGTTTATAAGAATAAGATACAGGCAACGTCATTTTTTTAAATTTTTTTTGTTTGTTTAAAATATTAATCTATCCTAAATTATATGAATATGCAACATTTATTTTTTAACCTTTGGGTACATTCATTTAAGTTAGTACAAGCCACAGCCAGTGGAAAATCTACCCATGACAATGTCTTGGCCTCTTTTTTGCATGCTACTTTTGCTGCAAACTGAATTTTTTGGCTCATAATCAATAAAGAGGCTGAAGTACAACTTTAGTGTAAGTTTCTTCTGGGGATATAATGCAAGTTGCCTATTTTCAGTGACTATCAGTTATTAAAGCTATATTACAATTCATTTATTATTAGAAGAGGTATCTGACATTGAAGAACCTTTTCATTTTGCAGGTAGCAACAGTAACCATATATCAGGACTCTAAATCAATTATTTAATATACACACACTCACACAGTTTAAAGGCAACAGCACTTCCTGAGAGGAAAAGACTGGAAAAACTAGAGTATAGAACAAACCAAAACAAAAATATTCATAGAATATATCAGGGTTGGAAGGGACCTCAGGAGGTCATCTAGTCCGACCCCCTGCTCAAAGCAGGACCAATCCCCAGACAGATTTTTCCCCAGATTCCTAAATGGTCCCTTCAAGGATTGAACTCACAACCCTGGGTTTAATAGGCCAATGCTCAAACCACTGAACTATCCCTCCCCCCCAATATTCAATATTGTCTCCCATCCTATCAACAAGAGAAGCATTGCCAAGGATTCTGTTAAGCTTTTATACCTCAGGGAATGATTTCCACTAGCTAGATCCCCAATGGGGAAACTGGCTATTGCTGAAGATCCCACATCACAGCACATCATGGTCTACCTTGAAAAAAAATGGTGATAATCTATTCAGGCTTCAAGGTTCCTCTGACAGCAGGTTGGCCACAGGGATTGTTACCAAGTGGCCAAAGTGGATCCCTCTAGCGAATGTTCTAATTCTGAAGCTCTCCCGCACACTGAAAGACCAGGTTTGAGAATGAAAGATCCTGTAGAGTTTAATCAATATTGATAAGTTTCCCATAACATTTTTAAGCCAGTGGATACAATTCTGTACCAGAAATATAGTACACAGAATGTCTATGTTATTTTTTAAAGTTCCATAGGAATAGTATCTGTGTCTACAGGATTTTTGTGTGTGTGTGTAATTTCTATTGAACTCTTTTGGCATTATCCTCTTAAATTCAGCAGTATTTCTCGATAAGGGTTAGGTGGCAGTACTTCACACTAACCACAGGACCAGCCTTCATGAAACTTAAAGTAACATTTCTGACACCTATTTTCAGTACCCAGAGGAAAGTTCAACAGTATAACATGTTTCTTTAATGCTGTCTTCCATCATACATGCAAGGGAACACTGCTTTGTTATTTTAGGGTGTTTTATAAATGTAGGTTGCTGATGCTAATTTCTTATGCAGAAAAACTCATTAGTAGTCACCTGAACTTCACAAACAAGTGAATAAAAATAGAGAGTTCAAATTTTCTGGCTACCAACCTTGACATTATCTAAATAAATTAGGATATTTCTGGGAGAAAAATAATTATGAAATAAAAAGCAGCATTTTGTCATCAGTATGGACAACAATAGACCCCTTGATAATCTTGCCATTACACTTTTTGTTCAGGTGGTAAAAGGAAAGAAAGCAAAATGAAAGCACTCAGATTATTTGGGTTCAAATACAACAAAATAGAATTAATCCAATTGTGATTCCTAGACTAAATCAGTAGTTCCAGTTAGCAGAACAATGCAAGATCCGTTCCCCTCACTAACCACAAGCATTTTTTGTATTGCTTTCTTCAGAATACAGTGAACCATAGGTTTCTATGCAGACAGTAATAAAAGACAAGTCTTAAAAAATCATTCTACATTCAAAATATTTTGACCAATGCTAGATTTCAGGTTACACAGTGAATATGGTCCAGTTAAGTGAATGAGGCAACAGTGAGATTAAGGGCCCCAAATGAGCAGCTAAACACATATTGCTCTGATTTTGCATGAGGTAGTGGTGACTTTGTATTGCAGTATTGCTGTGTGTTGATGTCCAATATTCCTTTACACAAGGAGCGATAAGTGTATATATATTCTGACTGCTTCATTGACTCCTTAGAGCATGTAAGCTACACTTTGCATAGAAATTGTACTCTGAGTCAGGGTGAAAGCCTCAAATGCTGGAGGCACAATGTAAGACACCACAGAAAAAATGAGGATGAAGGAGCAGTGAAGGACAGAAGTAAGGAAGAATAGTCTATGAGGATAGAATAGAAAAAAAATACCATATCTATGAATTTAGCTATAAGTACCATAATATGAATGGCTGAATAAATAAGGGTTTGGGATAAACTAATGTATATAGCTGGGGGTAATGTGCAGTGGAGAGTTGTAATAGCTGCATTGTGTGATCTTATTTAACATTTTTATAAATGACTTAGCAGAGGGGTTAAACCGAACATTAATGAAATTCACAGATTAGAAAATGGAGAAATCATTTAAAATGATAGAGGATAGAAATATGGGTAGAAAATAGAGGTTCAACCTCAATAAAAGCAAGAAAAAGTTAGATAAATTTATCCCCAATACTTAGTTCTAAGAAACTTCCGATAGAAGAATAATGCTGAAACAGACATATAAGAGCAAAAGTGGTCACCATATAGATAGGAGATAGTTTGCAATATGATATGGCAGCCAAACGAATTTAATTTTGGACTTATGAGTCAGGGAGGTGATAGTCTTTTTCTAAGAGACTTTCATGAAATTGCATCTAGTATAAATACATTTATTTCTTGCACAGCTTATCAGAAAAATAAATGTAGAAAAATAGCAGCGTATTTTAGAAAAAAAAACAATGAAAGTAGCTGAGAGGCTGGAAGGCATATCCTATTAGGAAAAATTAAAAACTAATTGTATACAAACAGTATAACTTGCTTAAATTGCAATTAAAGGAAGAAAAAAACTATCTACAAATATGTTAGATTGTGAACAAATGTTAGATTAGAAATAGAATTATTATTAATTATTATTATTATTATTATTATTACTAGGAACAATGGGATATAGTTTTTTAGAAAGGACAAATTGGGCTAAATTTAAACTACCATGGAAAAACCTTGATGTCTATGGGAAATATATTTGCATTGGAAGTGAGTGGACAAGAAAAACCACTGGGTTTTTTTCAGGTATAATTTCTATAATCAAAAAAGGCTAAAAAATAACAGTGAAAATAAAATAAGAGATGAGTTATATCTTAGAGTGGAGAGTGCATTCAGTCTAATGTGACAATGAGATAACAGAACAAATATTTGTAGTTTATGATCCCTTCCAGATTTTCTAGACTGCCAGTATGATACTCTGGACAAAATATCTTAATCTGGTGTTCTGTGGTGTATTGAAAGCTTACAATTTTAAACACAGTTATCACTTTAAATGTCATGAAGTTTTCCTGGTCCTGCCTTCATGTTAGGGATTTCTGTAGGAAAGCATGGGATCTGGGCCTACCAGCAGTCATTCTGCAGACAAGACAGCCTAAAGAAAGGTGAAGAGAGTTGTGCCTCTGTTTCAGGGACCAGCCTGTTTTGTCTCTCTGTTTTGGGGTTCTTGCATGTGATTGTTTTGAATTCTAAGAAATAAAGTAGTGTTACATTGCAAACTTCCAATACGAGTATTTTATGTTTTTATCTGACTTCTGCATGTATATGCCATGAAATACAACAGTGTGTTATTTGATTATTGATTAGAACATGATGAAAAACCTTCCTTCTTTCTTCACACCTAATTGGTAATTTAAATTCGAATTAACTAGTATCCTCAGCTGCAGAATAGATTACTGTAAGCAAATATCAAGTTTATCACTTTAAGAAACTTTCAGTATCTAAGAGGCTGGCTACACACATCCACCAGTCTAGTGGTTTGACTTTCTTTATAACTTTGGCAGTGAATATGCACTTTTGGAACATTTCAGCTTCTGCATCAAATTGATTCTGGTTGACATGGTTAATGAATAATTAGTTGATGTCAATGTCATAGCCTTTCAGAAGAGATGGGGCATTCGCCCTAGTCTCCTGGCCAAATTACAACTTCGGTAGTTATATTGTGCCTTGCTAAAATTCTAATCTGGACAAGTTATTTGCAAAAAACTCTGTTATGAAGCTTAGCTGGGGAGGAACTGTTGCCACTTTCTATCCCTATGAGGTCTGCAAAACAGTGCGGTGCAAGTGATCCTTCTATGTGGATAAGGTGAAAAGCAATTTGAACCTTCAGGATGAAATGTCTGAGTTGTTTTTTGTTCTGATTTGATTATGTCAACTGATTGTGTATCAAATTTAAGGTAGCTTTAGTTTTAATTAATAAATTCTATAATATTCCAATATGCAATTTTAACAGGTTGGTTAACTTATAGCTAGACATAGACTTAATGGTGTAAAATAGACACTGACCCATGTTGGGGGCAGTAAAGAGTTTCACTTCCAGATTTCCCTCTGGGGGTCAGATTGTACAGCTACAACCTTTTGGTGTTCTCCTATGCTTTGTGCACTCTTAAGGACCTGCATGGCTGGGTACCATCTGGCACACATAAAATGCTGTACAGCTATACAGATGAATAATAAGTCCTAGTATGTTGGAAATATAGCATTAATCTATTTTTACCATAATTAAGAAAGCAACTATCTCAATATATAGGCACAAGGCTATTAAGCAAAGCCATCTCCATTATAAAAGTGTGTTGGCACTTATAGCAATTAATGAAAATTAACTTATCTTTCAGTAACTTTAAAATAATTAAAATGGAAGGTTTAAACTGTCATTAAAATCAGGAATTGATAGAAGCCTCTATGCTTAGAATTAGAACTTAACATCTCTGAAAGTTTGGAGATATTTGGATTTTGGAGGTATTTTCATTCAGGTTTATCTCTAATTAAATCAGTAATTTTCATATTCTCAATTTAAATCAGCCCCTTTCTCTCTTTATTAGTGAGAAGTAGTTCTACTTTCCCCCTTCCTCTGAAATTCTACATAAAACCCCACCAAACTATTGGGTCAGGATAGAGAAAAAATATTATCTTGCAGAAGCTCAATTTTACTTACTTCTTCATACTTTTCAATTGTTTTATGTGGATCTTTCTGAAATGAAAACCAGGCTTTGAAGGGCATGTTCACTTAAGATTCTGGTTTCAAGCAAATCTCCTTCATGCCACAGTCAGGACTGCAACTCAAGCTGTGAATTTGATAAGCTCTTCACAATTTCTGTACCGACAGGTATATGTAATCTCTCTATCTCTCATGTTTGTGAACGTGGCTTGGATCATTTTTTTCTGAGATGGTTATGGCAGAGGTAAAATAAGTAATCAATAACCGAGTGAGGCTAACTGTAAAGTTGAAGTAAAACATAGACTACTCTGAAGAAGCTGAAGGAACCTTAGAGCTTTTTTTCTTTAGAATACTCAACTTTCAAGGAAATTTGTGTTTACTCTTTCTCTCTCTCTTTTTTTCTCTCTCTCTTTTTTTTTTTTTTTTTTTTTTTGCCAAAAGTCTTCTGTGAGAAAATATGTAGAAAACCAGCTCTGATACAGATGACAGCTTTATTACTGGATATTATGTAGCTAAGGGGAAAGTTTACCTCACATACCCTGTGTAAGATTCCCACTGTTAGTAGCATTTCATAAACAATGTTATTCTAAACTGAAGTCATAACAAGACAGGAGTAATTGAAATGGGAATGCTACTAATATGATTTTTTTTTCAGTTTCCAACCACTTGGAGTGAAATGTATCAGGATGTCATATGACTGAGCAACTCCTAGATGAGGGACTGGAAGGGAAAGATTAACTAGATCTATCTGGAACACTATTGGCAGCAAGATCTCGCAGTACCTGGGTTTTAAACTCCTGTTGAGCCATACCAGGAAGACATAGTCTAAGGGAAAAGTTTCATATACTTATCTTCAGTGAAGGAATCTCTTTACAACTTCTTGGGAATCTTTACAGCCCTAATTTTGCTGGACAGCAGACAAGAAACACAGAATGTATGACAATGGATAAAACAAAATCTGTTCAAATCTTTGGAAGAAACTTAAGAATGTATATTAGAAGTTATTCTTATTTATGTATTTACACAGTTAACAGCAGGGAAAAGTCCATCTCACCTGGGGATGGTGGACCTTGTTCAAATGCGAACTGGAGGTGAAATAGGGATTGTATCTTCTCTCATGTTGAATATGTAGGGGTAACCTGAGGAGAATACAAGTCCCTGCATGAATTGTTCCTTCCAGATAAAAAGTGCAAGAATTCAGACCAATCTAGAGCTCCATATGTGGTAACCTGTGTCCTCTATCACTGCTTCATATTTAAGATGGCAATGGCTGCTATGGTCCATTTTATGTTTTTTAGATGTGTTACCAGTGCAGCCTTTAGGCAGAGTTTGGATACCTGTGGCCTAAGGGATGAGAGGAGAAATAATGCAAAATAACTGCTGATGGCTATAAATGATTCCCATCCATACCACTGGGTTGAGAGATAGAGGAAAGGATTATCTGTCTGAGCTATGAGTTCTCTATGAGCACAAATGGCAAAACAAACTCTGTAGGATTTTGAATGAAAAATTACAAGCTACATCCAATTTCATGTAACATCAACATTCACATAGAATCAAAGAAATGTAGTGCTGGAAGGGATCTTCACTCTCCCTTGCACTGTGACAGGACCCCAAGTAAACCTAGACCATCCTTGACAGGTGTTTGTTCAACATGTTTTATAATAAAAAGCTTCCAATGATGGGGATTTCACAATCTCTCTTGGAAGCCTATTCCAGAGCTTAACTACCCTTAAAATTAGAAAGATTTTCCTAATATCTACCTTAATAATTCTCCTTTGCTGCAGATTAAGCCCATCTCTTCTTGTCCTATCTTCAGTGGGCATGGACAGCAATTGATCCCTCTCCTTTTTATAATAGTCCTTAACATATTTGAAGACTTATTAGGTCCTCGCTCAGTCATCTTTTCTCAAGATTTAACATGCTCATTTTTTTAAACCTTTCCTCATAGGTCAAATTTTCTAAACCTTTTACCAATTGTGTTGCTTTCCTCTGGACTCTCTTCAATTTGTTCACATCTTTCCTAAAGTGTGGTGTCCAGAATTGGACAGAGTACTCAAGTTGAGGGCTCACCAGTGCCAAGTAGAATGGGACAACTACCTCCCATGTCTTGCATATCACACTCCTGTTAATACACTACAGAATGGTATTCGTTTTTTTCACAGCTGTGTCAGATTGCTGACTCATGTTCAATTTGTGATCCACTGTATCCCCCAGATCATCTTCAACAGGATAGCCACCTAGACAGTTATTCCCTGGTTTGTAGTTATGCATTTGATTTTTTTGTCTTCTTAAGAGTAGCATTTTGCACTTGTCTTTATTGCATTTCATATTGTTGAATTCAGACCAATTCTCAAATTTATCAAGGTCCCTTTGAAGCCTAATCCTGTCCTCCAAAGTGCTTACAACTCCTCTCAGATTTATGTCATCTGCAAACTTTGTAAGCATACATTCCACTCCATTATCCAAGGCATTGGTGAAAATACTGAATAGCATGGGACCCAGGACTGACCCGTGTGGGACTCTACTAGATATGCCCTCCCAGTTTGACCACTGATAAATGCTATTTGAGTATGATCTTTCAATCAGTTGTGTACTGGCTTTACAGTAATTTAATCTAGACCACATTTCCCTAGTTTGCTTGTGAGAATGTCATGTAGCCTTACTAAAATCAAGATGTATCACATCTACAGCTTTCCCCCATCCACTAGGCCAGCAACCCTGTCAAAGAATAAAATTAAGTTGGTTTGGCATGATTTACTCTTGACAAGCCTATGCTGGCTATTCCTCATAACCTATTATCCTCTAGGTGCTTATTAACTGATTGTATTATAATTTGTTCCACTATCTTTCCAGATATCGAAGTTAGGCTGACTGGTCTGTAATTCCCTGTGTCCTCTTTGTTCCCTTTTTTCAAAAATAAGTACTATGTTTGCCATTCTCCAGTCTTCTGGGACCTCACCCATGCTCCATGAGTTCTCAAAGATAATTATTATCAGTTCCAAGATTACTTCAGCTAGTTCCTTAAGTACCCAAGGAGGAATTTCATCAGGCCCTGCCAACTTGAATGCATCTAACTTATCTAAATATTCTTTTACCTGTTCTTTCCCTATTTTGGCTATGTATTCCTCCTGCCTTGTTGCGTATCTGGTCACCATTAACACTTTTAGAGAATACTGAAGCAAAATAGGTATTAAACACATCAGCATTCTTGATGTCATCGGTTATTAGCTCTCCTTCCACACTAAGTAGAGCACTTACACTTTCCTTCATTTTTCTCTTGCTCCTAATGTATTTAAAGAACGTCTTCTTATTTCCTTTTATATCCCTTGCTAAGAGTAACTCATTTTGTGTCTTAGCCTTTCTGATGTTGTTCTTACATAGCTTGTGGTATTATTTTGTACTCCTCCTTAGAAATTTTTCCATATTTCCACTTTTTAGAGGATTTCTTCCTGATTTTCAGATTACTACAGAGCCATATTGGCCTCCTGATATTCTTTTTATCTTTCTCTCTGATTGGGATAGTTTGCTGTTGTGCCTTTAATAGTCTTCTTGAAAAACTTCCAGCTCTCCTGAACTTGCGTTCCCCTTACATTTTCTTCCCCTGAGACCTTACCTAACAGTTATCTGAATTTGTTAAAGTCTGTTTTTTTGAAGCCCATTGTCCTTATTGTGCTGCTCTCACTCCTTCCTTTCCTTTGACCATGAAATGATAGCTTTCATGGTTCTCTTTCACCCAAATTGCCTTCCACCTTCAAATTTGCTACCAATTCCTCCCTGTAAGTCAGAATCAAGTCTAAAATAGCTGTTCCCCTGGTTACTTCCTCCACTCTTTGGAACAGAAAATTATTCCCAATTATATACCAGGAACATATTGGAAATTATGTGTTTTGCCATATTATGTTTCCAACAGAAGGGGGATGTCAACTATCCAGGCATTATTATGAGGCCTTGTGTTCTCTTCGCTGTTGCTCTAGTTTCAAAGTTCTGAAGTGCTAAGAAGCCTGCATACAAAGATAAATAAACAGACTTTGCAGTATATTGCATCCCCTATAGCTCTCTGTCCCACTTTCTCCCCATTTTTTTTTTAATTTGCTTACTTACCACTGTGCTAAGATAGCAGACAGAATTAGGAAAGACTGCATTCTAATTTTAACCAACAGAAAATTAAAAGTTCACTAATAATCATTAGTTGTTCTCTATTTTCCCTCATTCTTTTCCCTGAAAGCCACAAAATGTTTCCCTCTCTCTTGGAATCCAAATAAATCAGACTAATAAATCACTGGCAAGTTCCCATAGCAATGGGGGAACCACACACAAACATTCAGGGTACAGTGATTCCTGTCCTGCTCTTATTTCCTATCCTATTTAAGTGGTTCGTTATTTTTATTCTCTGTCTATGATTTTTACTTTCCATGCGAATTAGAAGTTAATGAAATGGGGGAGAGGGGGAACTATTCATTAATCATCCAATTGAATGATTTCCCTTGTTAATTACTTTAAAATAAAACTATTATTTACTGCTCAGACTACCACTTCCCACCACTCCCAGTTTCTCCTTATTCAAGAATAGAAGATAAAAGGCAAATAAAGCAATTGTATCCCTGCTCTTACAAATATGTAACTTTATGCTTTCCTTTGAGCTAGTAGTTAATGAGATTACTCAGGAGCATAAGGAAGCTCACAGCCTATACTAGCAGTGATTATATGTGCCATAAAATGTAATCAAGTTATATCAGAGATGAGATTAAAGTGATAGCAGATTTAAGGATCTCCTTTTTAGTGGATTAAAATTCTCGTAGTTATATATGGAGTCCTAAAACTGGAAATTTGCTCCCTGGTTTCAAAATTACTAAACAGCAGTTCATAGTTTAACATGAACATTTTCATAGCATCTGATTACACACAAACACACATGTCAACTGAAAATGGAATATGATTGGGGATTATTAGACATTTGATTTCAAATGTAGGGATTCAGCTCCTTTTAATTTCACTTTATTTATTAAGATCTGCAAGACTGAGCCCCAAATGCTTATTTATTTATTCTCCCTCTAAATAGTTATGCATATGAGCTCTTTTTCACATGACTGTTTCAGGCTATTTCTGCTAATATCATCAAGGAAACACTCACAGTTTAACATGAAGCTGCCATTGACATGTATGTCTATAGCACAGTGTTGGCCTTAATCTCTTGACAGCCACAGCTTCGGCAATAATTACCCATTAGTTCATTTACCCTACTGGCCAACTGTGACTGACTGGATCCCTGTACTCACACTCTACACACTATTGTAATAATCTTTCTACAAAATATGCCTTGTAAGGTATCATTTGAAAACTAATAACTCACTGGTCAGTAATATCATGGTGAAATGTGTGTAGCAATATTATATATAAAGTTATGAACAGAAGCCAAAATTTTGACTGAAATGTGTTTACTAGACAAGTTTGGGGAAGGGGTAAACCTGTTCCTCAAAGACAAAGGATAAACTAATGCCTCTAGCCAGGTGTCAAAGTTGATTGGCAATCACCTGGCAAGTGGCAAACAACAGTATGGAACCTCTTTTCCCATGAGACTCCATGTCTCTATGCTCACAGTGGGAAGGAACTTTATCTAGGGGTAACCCTCAGGAAAATGCATTTCAAAGGGTGACTGGACTATAAAAGTGAGGAGCAAAATGACCCCAGGTATTCTCTCCTTCTTTCACTCTCTCTCTCTTTCACCCAAGAAGAAAAAGGAACCAGACTTTGGACTTTTGGAGGGATTCTGACCTGAGAATTTGGTCAACCATGTTGCTGGGAACATGTGATAAAGGTTTTACCTTAAACCAAGTCTAGTTTGTTAAGTCTTTGCTACTAGAAAGCATTTTATCTATATTTCTCTCATAACTATTTCTGACTTTAATATCTTGCACTTGAACTTACTTTAAATCTTTCTCTTTGTAGTTAAATAAACTTGTTTTATTTTTTAATCAAAACGAATCCAGTGCAGTATTTAAACTGAACTGTTTGGGTAACTCCAGTTAAAGTAGCCAACTTTTGGATGTTGACCTGTTACTGGAGCAACAGATGTACAATATCTGAGGAGAAGACTGGACAGTACAGAACACATGTTTTGGGAAAAAATGGGACTGGGAGTGTGCTGAAATTACCCTCAAATAGTAACCATGGGTGCTAGAAACGAGAGTATGCGTCATATGTTGCTGACAGGTTGCTGGGGTCAGAGTTGCTGAACCAGGACTGCAGCTATATATGGACACTCGGGGTGTTCTGCATGCTGTTTGGCTGTTTGTGAGTGGCCCAGGTTGGGAGCTACAACAGCAAGCATTGTGAGGCACCCAAGGTTGCAGGGCAGCTGGTGACACAGTCCCTCACTGGTATGGACTGCACTCCCGAATGTGACACCAATATCAGCACAAATACCTCAGTGTCAGATGCAATAGAGTTGGTTGATGTACCTTTTGGTTAATATAGCCTGTAAGCACCCCAGTATGCACAAGACAGTTAAGGAAATACTGGTAGGGATAAAATATGAATCTGGAAGCCAAAAAGGGCTTGTAAGAACAAAATGTTACAATATTTACAATGTGTCAGACACGTCCGACATTTATTCTTTTTCCAAATTGAATCCAGTTAAATCAGCAAACGAGAAACAACTAAAAGGAAAGCAAAAGACAACAAAAGTCGGAAGCCATCATATTTTTTTCAGGTTGAAAGCATAAAACAAAAACGAATTAACACTGTTAGCCAACTCATGAGCTTTGAATCACCAGGGGGAAAACTATTCAAACTGTTCCTGAGTCTGAGGAAGATTTTCAAGACCTCATAATTCTATTACTTGCATTATTCACTTAAGTATTCATTGGCATTGCAGCTTATCTAAATGTACAGCAATGACAATGTACCTGAATTTAGAATGTCAATCATTATAAATTATTTTAGTTGGTGGATTTATAAAAGAATTCATACACTAAAATAATATATAGTCAACATTAAAGGTATTTTAGTTTGAATAAATCACCACAGCCAGTTAACAGTTCTATTACCCTAAGGTAAACTGCAAGTAAATAATGTTTAATGCAACCATTAGTAATCTATGAGCCTGAAATGCCCTTTCAAAATGCATACTTTTTTTTTTTCCAATTTCAGTGCCTGTACCATATCTCTTGGTGAAACCTCCAGGTTTTGGCAGTGAAATTACTGATTGTAGATTGCTATTCTCTGTGGTGATGCTTGCATTAAGTTTATCATTTCCCCCCCTGTTAACCATGCCAGTTATATGCTGACTGTGACTGTTTAAAGTATAGATGGTTTCTTTGCAAGAGACAGTTAATTGGATTTCCTATTGCCTCCTAATAACCCTGAATATTATAGTATCATGGCAGTGCCACTGTAGTTAAGGTTGTGTCACAACTTCTATTTAATGGTTGACATTTCTAAGTCTTCTAAAATCCACATGCTTAGATGGATTCCTTCAAAACTTGGATTCTCAGAAAGGTGCAGGGTAGGGTTAATGATCCAAATTTGGAGTCATTTGAATTAGGGGTTCTGGATATAAACCCTGAAAAAAAATAACCAATTTTTCAAAAAGGAGATTTTTGTTTTGTTTTTGTTTTAGTTTTGCACAGAGCTAGAAATCAAACTATTGATGTTGTTTGGATCAAAAGGGTCTCAATCTGTTGAAGTTTACCCAAAGTAGGGCATGGCACTCACTAAAATTTTGGGGGTACCTGAACTGAAAATGGTATTTCTGAAAATATTCATTTGTACAGTGTGCATGTGATAATACAAAAAGCAGCCCGAGTTTCAAGACTTGCCATTTTATATGCTCTAAACCTCATCTCTGGTAAGTGCTCTAAAATATGAAAGGTTAACTGGATTGCTTTGAAATTTGGCGTGCCTTGTGGGGGTATAAAGTATCATTAGCTACCCATCTTTGGGGTCATTTGACTGAGGGATTCCCAAGTTACTCAGCCTCCCCCAATGGTTTCCTTCTGATGCCTTGTACTGTTAAACAGAACTAACCTCCTTGAGATTGATGGGTGTGAATTCACCCTTCACTTAACATAACTAAGGATATGTTAATCACAAACTCCGCCTAAGACAAAAGGGAGTTTTGGACTGAGTGGGTGGAGGTTGCTACAATTTGAGAGTAATTGGTGGCAACTTTATTTTAAGGGGAATGTAATAAAAGTCCTGGAGGGTAAAAATAGACATAAATTCTTCCTAGGAGGATGGGGGCTTTAGGGGGAAGAGGAGTGTGTAGCTGCAGCAAGGGGAGGGGGATAGAGGGTGGGAGATAAATAGAGATTGGTGGTAGGGGAGGAGAGAGACTGGGGACTCAGATGAGAGAGGTGTAACATCCCCCAACTCTGCCAGTGTTTCCCAACCCCCCTGCACCCAAAAGCTCTGCCAGTGTGTTCCAGCCCATGCTCAAACCCTGCACACATCTACTGACTGACTGACTCTATCAGCTCTTTGGGTAGTGACTCTACTATAGATGTCTTGGCATCACAATTTCTGTTTAAAGGTTGACATTTCTTCATCCTCTAAAATAGACATGCTTAGTCAGATTTCTTTGAAATGTACTGTGTCCGACGAGGGTTCCGGGTAGGGTTTGTGGCCCAAATTTGGGGTCATTTGAGCAAGAGGCTGCAAAGATAACTCTCCCCCTCCAGAATACATTTTTCAAAAAGTTTCGAAGTGTGGTGTTTGTTTTTTTTCTGAACTAAAGATCTAACTATTGATGTGACATGGGTCAAGGTGGTCTCAATCAGTCATTTTTAACCCAAGTAGTGCACCCACTAATTTTTTGGAGGTACCAAATTATGAACTGTATTTAAGAACAAATTCACTTCTTTGCTTGCATAGATGTATAATCTGGAAGGATTACAGTGTGCATGCACAAATAAACTAAAAAAAAAAAAAAAAAGTGAGAGGGTTTCTGTGCAGCCACTTTTTGCTTCCCTGGGTAGCTTGAGATAATGTGAATTGCACCTGGTAAACACCCCACCACTGATGTTTCTAGTATGAACCTTTGTACACCCATGCAATAAAGATTTAATAGCTCATGTTGCTTTCCACAACTTGTCTCTGTTAAAATATGTTTTTATTTTATGGGGAGGTTTACTGTGAACACAGCAGAATAATCAGCAGCTGGTCTAACCATTTTTTGTTTGTTGGTCTATTGGGTGGAGAATAGCTGAGACAGAGGGGTTGTGGCTGCAGAGAGGGCAGGAAATGAGGATGGATGGTAGGCAAGCCTTGGATTGTATTTTTTGAGAAAAATCTGTATTTTAGTAGTCCCTGGGAGATGGGGTGGGTAAGTAGCAACTTTCTGATCTTAGAGCACATTAGTATGATGTTTCCAAAGACACACAGAGTGGGAAAAGAAATGTGTGTACTACCAAGGTTTCCAGTTTGTGGATTCTGGGCCATTTCTGGATCACAAGGTTGCAGAAGTATGTATGAGAGCAAGAAGTACACACTGACATGGGGATTACTGTGTACAGACTGATTAGGGGAGAGGAAGGCGGCCTGCATTGGCATCACACTTTACCCACTGTGCAGTATTGAACGGGTGACTGAAGAGGTTGTAATCTACCAGACATGAGCTAGAACTTATTCCTGGTGTACATCTCATGAAATGTATGAGAGCAGATATGGACTGCATCAGCAATTTGTAGCCAGGAGCTGTGATAGTTTCCTCTGCTTTGGCTGAGCTAAATAATTGCCACAGCAACAATATGAAGCTATTAATAAGTATCAAAAGAACATTAATTGGGAAATTACAGGGTTCATGACTGACCAGTAAATGTGTACTGTATGTCATGGAAATCTTACAAGCTCTGACCCCTTAGTGTTTCTCAGAGATGGGGTACATCTATTAGACAGGGGTCAGAAGATCTTTCTCTCAAACATAAAACTGTCAATATTTTGGAACAGAAACCATCTCTGTGATTTCTCTTGCTGGCCTTGCCACATCCATCCATTCTGAACTACAACCACGAACACCATTCCTCTGTAACGTAGTTGTCCTTTACTCCAGGCATTGCATGTCAGTCGAGTTATAGAGGTGGGGAAGTAATGCCAATAGAAATATTTGTATACTAGGCAGTGAAGACTTCAGGGAGATGCATTCCTTGCTTGAACTGGGGGTTGGGTGGGTTGTGTACAGTAGTAGTAAAGGGGCCAGTTTGGAGGGAGGAATGCAGTGAACGGTCAGGGGTCTGGCTGGGGAGGTGTGCTGAAGAAGTGGGGGCTCAGCTAGTATACAGGTTGGCTAGGGTAGGTTGGCTGGTTTAGTATGCAAACTGTGGGACAGGATAGGAACAACTGCCTAAATTACTACTATACACCAGTGGGGCAGCAAAATTCCCTGCATGAGCTAACTGAACCCTAGGTCTTGTTTTTATTCTATATTGGTTCTTATACTGGCCCCATCACCGTAGTTTCTGGCTGTACAGAATAAGTGGTTGCTGCACAATGCTGATTTCCATCCCGCCCCAGAGCAGATGGGTGGGGAGGGTCAGAACCTTGGCTCTGCTCCCCTTCCACCACCCATCAATGCATTAGGTAACACACATGAATCAAGGGGAGGAGAGTCTCAATTTGGTGCTGGCATTAGGAAATTATTATCCTCTCATCCCTGGAGCAAAAGGGAAGCAAATGGAATTATGCCTTAGAGTAGAAGACTGAGGGTGGTTCAGCCTACATGTCACCCCTTATGTAGGACTATGTGTAAAGATCCACTGTCCCAGACATGCAGGAAGAATGAGAAGACCAGGGGATGTGAATTGATTAGGTCACAATGTTATTAACTTAACTCTTTGAGAACTACCCAGCAATAACTTGGACAGTACAGGTCCTCATCTCATATCCACCTATTTGGGGAGGGCTGCTGTCAGCCTCCCATTCCTCCAAACATGGTCCCAGCCAATTCCTGGGACCCCATCGCCTTCCCCTTGTATAAGGTTTAAAAAAGAGGGGAAGAGAGGGTTGTCTCCTCACTGTACCAAACATTAGGAGACCCAACGTTATGCCCCATCTTCTGTAGGGGGTGCCTTCTCCTTAAGTTCACTTCCAACTCCTGTTTATCAGGGAGTCATATCCCTCATGAAATGAATACCTGAACTGAGCTGGTGATCCAGGAGTGAGAGAAGGCTCTAGTTGGCAGGACAGGGCATATTTCTTCTCTCTCTCTCTCTCTCTCTCTCACACACACACATACACACACACACACACACACCCTCCCTCCAGGGAGCCAAGGGCATGAGTCCCTTAGGGCAGCCCTCAACTGAGGTGATGTATTCCTCCTCCTTGCCCTCCTCCCCCAATCTAAAAGAAGGAAGAACCCTTAAAGAAGCCACAATCCTTTTCTTCATACTTGACCAGACAAAGGCCCACCCTCCCCTTTTGTGAGGTGTTGCAATTTAGCACTTAGGCTACATCTCTACTGGGGGCTAGGAGTATGGTCCCAGTGGACCTCTAGGCCAAAGGTCAAGCAGACATATTTGTGCTAGCTCTCATTATGGTAGTGCACTAAAAATAGTAGCTTAGATGCAATAGTTTGGGCAGCAGCAGCATGGACTAGCTGTTGTGAGCTTGGAATCACACTTCTGTCTCCAAGTGTAGACATACCCTTATTTTCCTTTCTCTTGAGTTTACAGTGACTGCCAGCATTTGAAAGATGCCACAAATCTCCCAGAAGGCAGGAGAGTGCTGTATTGCATAACATTAACACTGACTGGTTAATCAGGAATAACAAATAACTAAAAGCATTTCTGCATTCCTGATAACATGGTGGTTATATAAGCTGCTATAAGAAAAGCTTTTCTGCAGATGCAATTTAATCCATGGGTGCAAACATTCTGGGTCAAATTCATCCCTGGAACTACTACAGTTGCTAGGCTCCCTGCCTGCTGTAGTGCCACATGACCCCCGGAAGCAGCCACCAGGGGCAGATCCCTGCAGCCCCTAGGTGCATGGGCAGCCAGGGAGGCTCCGCGTGCTGTCCCCACTCCGAGGGCTGGCTCCACAGCTCCCATTGGCCAGGAACCACGGCCAATGGGAGCTGCGGGGGGTGGCACCTGTTGGAGCAAGGGCAGCGCATGGAGCCTCCCTGGCCGCCCATGCATCTAGGGGCTGCAGGGATCTGGTGGCCGCATCCTGGGAGCTGCGGTAAGTGGGGCCAGGACCCCACACCCCCTCCCGCACCCCAAACCCTGCCACAGCACGGAGTCCCCTCTTGCACCCATACTCCCCCGTGGATCCTGTACCCCTCACCCCTCCACACCCTCCAACCCAGCCCTGAACTCCTTCCTGCACCCCAAACACCTCATCCCTGGCCCCACCCCAGAGCCCACAATGCCAGCTGGAGCTCGTACCCCCTCCCACACCCCAAACTTCTGCCCCAGCCTGGAGCCCTCTTCCGCCCTCATTTCTGGCCCCACCCAGAGCCCACACCCCCAGCCCAAAGCCCATATCCCCCCGCACTCCAACCCCCTGCCCCAGCCCAGAGCTCTCTCCCACACCCGTCATCCCCAGTCCCACCCAAAGCCCTCATCCCCACCCATAGCCCTCACCCCCCCCCCCGCACCCCAAACCCCTTCCCCAGCCCAGTGAAAGTGAGTGAGGGTGGGGGAGAGCGAGCGACGGAGGGAGGGGGGATGGAGTGAGCAGGGGCGGGGCCTCGGAGAAGGGGCAGGGACAGAGAAGCGGTGTTTGGTTTTGTGCGATTGGACAGTTGACAACCCTAGGAACTACTCTGCTTACACTTATGCTACAGATGAATTTGATTACCAGATTCTGTCATCTGATCTCTTTTATCCAGTACAAGGAAGTGACACGCAACTGCAACCCTGCTAGCACATTACAGCTGTTTAGTCTCAGACCTCTGATTTCAGAGAATCCAACCAGTATTTCTAATGGTGATATCCTGAAGCTGCTGGTTGCATGTATGTAGCAAGTGTGTGGAGTTGGAGAAAACTGAAACTAGTTCAGAATGGTCAAGAACAGACTAGAGTGAAAATAAAGGAGTCATATTAATGCACTTATATATGGGACCAGTATTTCCAGTACTATCACTCTGAGAAATTAGTTAGATGGAAGCCCCTTCTGTGAACTTGATCACTAAATAAAAGTATCATTTGAGACACAAAACAAGATAGAAGTCAGGATGGTTGTTATGTCATGAAACTCATGTCTTCCCAACAGAACTGAAACCCAGTATTCTCTCTCATTTCAATGTTTCATGAGGAGACAGTACAAAGACTATAGTAGGTCACTGGCAAATATCAACAGAATAAGATAGACAATGCAGAGGTGTGTACGTTTTATCTATATATAGAGAGAGAGATTTGCAGTCAGCTGCAAAAAGAGACACATTTTTAAAGAAAGTAGCCCTGAAATAACTTTTTAATAACTACAAATTGGGGTCAAAATACAAACTGCCACTTGATCAACTGGTTTAGACAGTTTTTCCTGATTTAATAATTCCCCGAAATAGGAAAAATATGGTCATTATCTAGACAAAAAGATTCTCACTATTAAGTTAGAAGAGTATGAAAGCAGAGCAAATTGGATTGCAGCAGGACTTGTACAGAGCATTTGCTCTCAAGGTAAAACATGCTTAGTTTTTAAACCCTACAGCATAATCAAGTAGTTATAAAATCTTCACAATCTCCAACTTCATAAAATGCTCTAGGGTGAATGTAATAATTGTAAATGTGTCTGCTTTGTAGACTAGTGGAATATTAAGTATCATAGCAGACTTGAATACAATAGATATTGCAAACGATTTAGGGTACTTTACATAGAAGCTTGAGGCATTAAATATATTCAAACAGTAACATTTTGACTAAAACTTCAACTACTCTTTTCCATCTTATTTAGAAGTTGTCCCTCCTTTAAATACCTCTATTTATTTTTGTCTGGTATACCATCTAAAATTCATTATATATAATGGAAAGAGAAAATTAAATGAAATGAGAACACTACAGTGTATGTGACAAGACAACATACTTGAAATACACAAACAATTTCTCATATAAACTGCATTAATATAGCATATAATCAAAATATCATATTGGTTTGCATATGCACTTAGCATTTTATTAACTCATCAATATTCCTTTTAACAGCAACAGTGTCTTTCCCAGATAAGTGGTTGTTATGAGTGGATCATTCATGCTGCTTTATCATATTGGAATGCATTTCAAAATTTAAAAATATATTTAAATAAAGAATAATCACAACTACTTTATGTTTTCTATTTTTAAATTACAAGGATTATTATATTTTTTTCATTGTACATTATTGTTTTATTTGTTTGCTTCATAATAGACTTTCCCCCATGATACTGCCTCGTGATGGTGCAGTTACTATAGATCGTATGGGGGACATCTCCAACATTCACTGATGTCAACAGCAAGAATTCCATTGATCTGAATGAATTTTGTATAAAGATCTGATCAGAGAAAATGTGGTCAAGTGGCTAAGAAATGAAATTTGCCTTCCTGTTTGACGCTGGGAAACAGAAATTCACTGGATATGATTTTTAAAAGATTCGAAGTGGCGGGCTGGTCAAAATGTTTCCATCAAAACATTTTTTTTGTGAAAAATGTGGTTCTGTTCAAAGAGAGTCTACATTATGCAAAAAACTTTGATTTTGCTGAAAAAATGGAATACTCCAAATCCTAAATATGTCTATTTGTTTATGCTGCTGCAGTGCCTCAAGAGAGTTTCATTTCAGTAGCCTCATGTCCCCATTCTCTTCTATAGGCTGAAATTTCTGATGTACATTTCCCATGATGAACAACATCCAGGGAATCCCATGATGCACTGCCTCCTGTTACCCAGAGGGGAAATTGTGGTGCATCATGGGATATATAGTCTGACCAGGGATGCAGGCCAACAGAGGCGAATAGAAGCTTGATGTACCTGAACTACAACTCCCATGAAGCACCATGGCAGCATTTCCAAATTTATTTTTTCAGGGAGTTGGGCTGAAATATTTCAGTATTCCAGTTTTCACACACACACACAAAAAGTGTACGTTTTCTGTGTGTGTCAGGGGTGGGGGGCCGGGAGAAGGCAGGTTTCTCATCTGCTGCACTTTGCAGCACAAGTTCCATTGACTTTCAATGGAACTTATGCTCTTAAATAACTTAGGAGTTTTTGAAAATTCCACCCTGATGCATCAGTGTCTGGGTCAGTAAATTGGGAATAATTATATTTATCAATTTCTGTAGAGTAATTTGAAATCTATGTTGGATAGTGTAAGACACCAGGTTGCTTAAGCCGTCTGGCCTAGTGGTCACTGCCAGACTGGTGTCACAGAGTCAAGGACAGCCATGAGGTGGTAGTCAGTTAGCAGGGATCAGAATAATCGCTAGAGCTGGAATCAATAGGCAAGAGTCCGGGTCACAGTCAGGGCAGGATTGGAGACTGGAGATTAGGAATAATTAATTACCAGGCTGAAGTTAGGAGGCAAGAATCGGAGTCAGGTCCAAAGTCAGATCCAAAGTCAGAGACTGGAAATCAGGAGGCGAGGCAAAGTCTGGAGGCGCAGCAAGCAAGAAGTCTGCATGGCTGCCCAGACAACTTCCTGGGTCAGCCTTCGAGATTACTTCCTGAAGCACTCCTGCATGGCCTCCCAGTGGTGATATGGGAATATCAGCTATACAAGCCTCTGCAGACCTGGGCTCTAGTTCTGTGGATCCTTACAGATAATATAATTTCTATTAATAATAATAATTATACCAGAAGGTTGCTGTTCCAAATATTGTGCGGGTTTTATGGAGGTGAAAATCATCTTCCTAGGCATACTTCTGTAACATAAAATCAGATCCAGATGTAATCAGGCCCTTTATTATCATTATTGTCTTACTTTCATAGCTCCATAAGTATGAATAATGTTGTTCAATACAGATAAAATACAGATATTTCCTTTCCCACTTGAGCTTGCAATTTTACAATCTATGACCCTGAGCCTGCAAACACTCATGCATGCTAGTTCATCCATGTGAGTAATCCCACTGATATTAGGGCTGATAGGTCTATTCATGTACATACATTTACCCATATACAAAGCTGCACTTTATATGTTCAAATAATTGTACACGCTAAATTCTCACCACAAGAATACAATGATTTTCTGTTTGTTCCCATGTTAAATTCAAGGCATTCACTATGAATGTTAAAGCCATGGATGATGATAATATTGTAATACTTTCCAACATACTTTCCATTATATGGCTTGGTTCTTAGTAATCTGAAAAGATTGTCTTCCTTTCTGTGTCTGCTGAGACAACTAAAGTCAGCTGACATGCACAGTGGTACAGACCCTAGATTTGAATTATGCTGGCCTGTGAAGTCCCTGCTGCAAGTCTTGGAGTAAGGGTTAGGGTGAGGGGCAGGAGGCAAAATGGTGAAAGCAGACACCAGTCCAGCTTTTCAGACTTGTACTACAAACAATGGGGTGTTCTGGGGAGGCTCTTATACAGTAGACCACCTACTTTAGTTTAAGTTACATGGTGGGACTATTGTGGTCCCAGAACAGCCTGGAATTCTGGGATCACAAAGGTGACTAAAGCCCCCTTCACCTACTGGGCTTTGAGTTTTGTTCTGCACCTCTTAGAGATACTCCACAAAATCTTGTCTGTGATGTATAGAAAAGGAGCAATAATCTAGACATTTTTTATAAAACAGTTCACATTAGAAGCCTTTTAAATTGAAAATGTCAGATTGTTTTTGATCAAAAATGTAAAACTTGGGTACTTTAAAACGATTATTATCTCTTGTTGGAAAGATATTCCAGGTTGTAATATCTGTATTTAAATTCATTACTTTCTCATCCAGGGAAAAATGGCAGCTGCTTTGTTAAGATACAACAACAAAGTGTGAACTCCCTGTTCTAAACACGTAGCAAATAAATACAATTTTTGAACCAGTGTATATGCCCAATATAATTCATGGGGCTGGTGCACAGAGAAGTTAGCAAAAAGAGGCCATATTAGTAGCTGAATGACTAGAAGCTCAAGGTACTAATAATATTTGCTAAATGAAGACAGATCATAAGAAGGGACTTTTTGTTTCCATGCTTCTCAGCGTGTGGTGTTATGAATATCTTTATTGGCAAAGGAGACATTAATCTCAAAGTCATTTGCAGAGTCTGGCCTAGGGCAATAGTAACTGACAGCTGTTACAATCTCATGGCTATTTGGTGGCCTATTTGGATTGAGAGGTAAATTCAGTTTCTAGAAGCAGGTGTTCACAACACAAACCATAATCATAACTAGCAACCTGAACTGCCCAAGCATTAGGAGAGGCCAAGGACTGGCATCAAGTCCGAACTATTCCCTTGGAGATCCATTTTCATAAAGATGGTTAAAGTACATTAGAGGGGAAATTTGTACTACCAGCAACATTGTGTGTTGAGAAAATATCTAAACTAGCTAAGTTGGCAGTCTCTGCTTTTGCGAAACTTAATTACAACATCCTCACTATATGGTAGAGAAAGATTTGCAACTTTATCCATATCACCGTCCTCCATGCAATATGCTTCTCCAGTCTGTCATGTCAAGTGCTCAGGTAGACATTGGTCTCACTGACTAAGACAATTCATACTGTAGAAAACTATTCCACCAATCATTCACATTTAGAAAAGTCCCCAACATATTTAAATGCAATAAGTCATAACAGCTCCTTGTTTGTCCACAAACAAAGACATTCAAGCTTCTCTTATCTGCAGTATGACTTATACTAATATCATCAGGGACACACCAGAAAACCCTGAAGGGCTCTATCAAATCATTGGGGGTAGGAGTAAATGGTATGATAGATTATATTAAAGTTACTCTTTGTTCCTTGGCCATCTATAGGCCTGTTTAATCAGGGCAAAAACTAAGGAAAAAGGACACTATATCCATTGTATCTAATTACTATACTATCTGGGCACTTCACCATCCAATTTATTTATCCCCACAACGCTTTTATGAGTTAGAGAAATATCTTCCCCATTTCACAAACACAGAACTGAGGCACAGAGTGAGTTGCCCAAAAAACTATACAGGAAGCCTGTGGCGGAGCACAAAATTGAATCCAGGTATTCCAAATCCCAGGCTACCAAACTAATCACTGTGCACCATATTTAGTGTAATTTACAAGCAGTATCCTTTGTGTTTTATCTCTGTGGCATGCATCCACGTATTAGCAAGGGGAAGGGGAAGAAACCAGGCAACCTTGAGGAAGAGGAAATCAAGTCTCTGAACTTCCATGAGAGATGGCTGAAATTTTCGCCTCTGAAAAAGCCTGTTCACAAAAATCATTCTTATTCTACCTTACTCCATTTTGCAACATTTTGAAAAGTGAAATTGTTGCTATTCCCCATTTCCACCTTAGTGCATCTCAGTTTATCCTTTTCCATCTCTCTTGTTTCCCAGCTCTTTCAGAAATTTGTGAACTGCTTTTAGCCAGATTTTTTTTAATTTCTACGTATTCATTATCTTTAATAGTATATATAAAACTAGGAAAGGCAGAAGAGAGTTTTATAACTTTCTAACCCTTTGGCATACTTCCTGGCAGTCTCAGTAATGACTATACTTACTCTTAATTGCCTTCAACACACTTACATGAGAGCTACATTCAGTTGAATTATTTCCTGGATTCTCTCTAATTAATCTGAAAGCAGCTGTTTTAAGACCTGTACTGATTAATAGTTGCAAGACAGCTAAATGCCTTGTGCAGTAGAAAACCCTCAGAAACATACGTACATATATATACATGGTTGTCATCCTAGCAATAGTGTTTCTAGGAGACTGCTATTTTCAGTTGTCTTTTGCAACATGTCCTTAAATACTCAGTTCTGGTTCAAAGTCAGAATCTCAACCCAAGCATTTTATCTTGTTACCTGATGTAATAAAACCAGAAAAGGTCAAGAGAGTCCTGAGCACATAGGAAAGGAGAGAGTTTGTGAGCAGGGTAATGTGAAGCTACTGAATTTTATCTAGAAGCCTTTCCTAATTAGAGTTTCATTGGTCCCTATGTAGATGTATTGCCTACCAGCTACTGAATGTCTAGACCCAAATCCCCATACCAGGGAATCTCTTGTGAGGCCAGAGATCTTAATATCCAGCAATATACATGCTACTAAGCAACTACAAGTCTTGTGTCCAGAACACTCCACAGCATTTACAGTAGGATAGAAATAGAGTGTGGCAAAATATTTGTTACAATCTATGATGTCACAAGTATGACATCAGTTTATATCGTCCCCGGCACATTGACTTGATTGGCCTCTGGGTGCGACTACAATATAAATATTAAATACTAATAAACACATTTGGAAGTATGCTTTGTTAAGGTGAAATTATTGTATAGAGCTGGCTGGACAACGAGAATCTTGTTTCATTAAAAATTGAGGCTTTGACATTTATTTTTGTTCCATATCAGGATGAAACAGAGACTCCCCGCACCACCTCCCAATAAAAATACATGAGAGAGACCCAGCCCAAATATCCTGTAGACCAGGTGAGTACTCTAACTACCAGGCTCTTCTGGGGGGCTCTCTTCTCCAGAAATTCCATTATGGACCTGAGAAAGTTTTGTAAAAACTAATGTTGCCTGAAACATTTTTGATTTTGAACACACACAAAAAAATCCATAGAAAAATTACCACCTAGCTCTATTTTTGACACTAATCGGACACTAATTTATGTTATATTAATTATCCACTACTTAGTTTATAATTTGCATTCTTAAATGTTCTCAAATATATGGTTTCACCACAGACCATATTGGTTTCTTGTGTCTTAAAAATAAGGGTTGGATTGGTTTCTCTTGCTGTTCGAGCACTTACTGTAAATTTACACCCGCTTACTTAAACTGTTCAAGAATTACAGCCTGAAGTCCTTGCAGTGGGTTTAATATGCTGGGTAATCCTTTTTATTTCATCAGAATACTAAGAAGCATATTATATTTATGGAATTTTAAATACACTGACCTACATCAAGATTCACCTCTGGAATCAAGATCTAACAGTTACATGTATTAAAAGAAAATCACATACAGAAAACCAAATGGCAAGATATACTGGATTCCTGGAGGGATTTTTGCTTCAGCGGGGATTTTTTTTGTAATAATCATTTCCTTTTAATTATATTGATCAACAACAATTTGTTTTTTTCTTTTGTTTGAGTTATCAGGAGTTCCCAAGGACCAGAAAAGCACATGCCTTTTGCCCACTTTGAAACTGTATGCTGCTGTACTCCAGTTTCTCTTTATCTTCATTTTCCACATAGGCCCTCACTCAGTTCCTATACGGCGAAAACTACAGCTATCTTCAAAGTACACTTCCTGGGAGGGCAGGGAAGCCTGCTCTAATGGTGTCATTCAACCTTTTAAATTAGAGGGCGAGGGACAGGCTGAAGATCGGTAAGTATTGTACCTTTATAATACATTTAATTTGTCCCACCGGTTTGGGATGCAGGAATTTGAAGGTCCCGTATGAATCTTCTCTAAGGCCTTGTCTACACTAGAAAGGTATACTGTTTTACCTATTCCAGTATAGTTTAAACAGGAAAACCCTCCTAGTGTGGATGCAGTTACAGCAATATAAAGGTACTATATACTGGTATAAAGCTATTCCTGAATAGGAAAGGGGAAAGTATTATACTAGTATTTGGCACCTTTTTATAGATATAACTGTGCCAACACTAGGGCTTTTACAAGTATAACTATTTTGGTTAAAAAAACCCACCACCACAAAAATCATACTGTTCACTGAAATGGTTATACCAATAGACCTGGCTTGGATTAACTGTGATACACTATGAGTAAAATAAAAGAAGCAAATCTGCTTTCCGTGCCTGAAGAAAACCTGAAAGGACCTTTTCCTCAGCTGTGGATAGAGCAGAAAAACAACACCTGCAGAATACGTAATAAACATTCCTCTGTGTGCTCTGGAACAGGAGCCTTTTGTGACATGGAAGTCACAGATCGTTCCAGTTCTGTATTCCATACCCAGTCAAACTATTCATCCTAAAATTCAGGGTGCATGCTTTTATTGCATATTTATATTCTGTGGGCTTGAGTAATAAAAAGTGATTCATGGCTATCCCATTCAGCAAAAGCCACTGGAGAAAACTGGTCAGGTTTCATGCCAAAGAGTCCCTTTATTAGTACTATTATTTTATTGCAGGCAAAATGTCTATGTTACTATTCTTCAGAATGTATATGTTCTGAAAGGTTTGGTCCACAGGTAAGCACAGGTTGCCATGCTGCATATAAAGCTCAAATATCCCGCCCCTTATGCCAATGGCACTAGATCTCACCATTGTGTTGTCATCAAAGCTGGCAGCCTTCTAGATACAAATTACCCTTTGTGTAGGCTAGCTTGAGCATCCACGTGAATTGACAGGATTTAAGCATGGAAATGGAGTCAGAGTTCTGTAGGGCTGATTAAGGGTAACTTTGGCCTCATGAATCTAGCTCTATCTTCCTGGGTATTAGAGTTGTGAATCCAGTTGGAGGCTCCAGAGTAGCAACACATTCATGTAAGCCATACATTTCTGACAAATAAAGACCTAATTTAGCATAGGTACTTCAAATGAAACTCACATGCTTAAGCAGTATTTTTTTTAATTAAATAGGATAAGACAATTAAATTAAAATATTTTAGGAATGATTATTCAATTTTTAAAAAAAGTACTCATAACACCACTTTGGCACAGATATCTGTCATCCTATCAACCCTCTTGAACAAGTCCATTTTCTAATCAGGAAGAAGAATGCAATTGCTTAGTTTAATTTATAGTTTATTATTATTATATTTTACAGAAAAAACTATTATAAGAGAATATGGCTTTAATCAACATCATAGAAAATGCATTCCATCTTCAATAAAAACTCAGCAGTGGGATTTTAAACTTTACAGCAATAAAAGGAATTATTACTGACCAAGACATTTATCACAATGGTCAATGTGGGTGGAAGAAACAGCAAAGATTCAGTGGGAATAGTCTGTTTTTAAGAGCTTTATCTGAGCAAATATTGGGCTTTAGTCTTCCATAGAGCAAATACATACTTATTAACTTTGACCTTTTATGGTCAGCCTGGGCACCTCTCAGTTGAAGAAACTCTAGTGGAGAGCTGCATGCATGTAAACGAAATTATTGGAAAAATAAAAAGTCAGTCAATTTAGATAAAATTAATTACCACCTTACTAAATGAAATACAATATAATGTGCATTGCACAAAGAGAATATGAATTAATTAAACTCAGTTTCATTACCAATTTTAACACAAATCAAAGTAATACCAGATAGCAGATTTAAACTTTTAGGGGAATCAGAAGGCAAAAGAGCATCTGCGTAGTAAACAATGACCAGAGAAAATATTTCATTGCTGTACTGTGACTCCCTCAGAATCCAGGTGCACTATGAGTATGGGAGAGATGGAACAACATGAAATATAGACTCTATACAACATTATTTAAAGTAATAGAGAACAAAATAGGGCATTCAGTTACACAATAGAGTAAGACAATTGAAACCAATGAGGCTGCTGCTAGCTGAAGCTCAATTCCAATAATTCAAGGCAATCCTGCAAGGACAAATTTGTTCTGACTCAAATTATTTTGAAGTTATAAATTTGGATTAGAATCTCACACAAGAGTTATACTCTGATAAACTGTGCCTTACTAAACACTTAAAACAGATGTAGAATAATGCTTGAGAGTTTCTAAGTGACAAACATTTCTAATGTTTCTAAGTGACTGAAACATGAATCCCAAGGAAAAAAGCCTTTCATTTGACTACAAATTCTATTGATATGATACGGTGTATGTAGCCACAATCCATTTTCAGACACGCAGGACAAGATCCTTAGCTAGGACTAATCAGTTAAAGCTTTATTGACTTCCGTGGAGCTATGATGCCAGCTAAAGATGTCTCACTCTCTATGGTCACGTCCACACTAGGAAAAAGTTGTGTTTTTAAACACATTAACTAACACAAGGGCCAAGAGAAAGACAAGGCCTATGAAGTTAGAATATATAATTTCCCCTTCCTCCCCATTTATTAAAATCAATTAAAATAATTGGACTAAGCAATAATCATAGATTTAGTTTAAGAGACATTTGAGTTTCCCATGTTTCAAGAGATTGACAGATTGCTCTAAAGAGCTTGGTTTTAAATGCTGACAAGCTGATCACTACTTTTAATTGATTTCACAATGAGAGGATTTGGACAGGAGATGGGAATATGTCAAGATAATTTGCATACTGAATTGTATTGATGTAATAATATGTCTATAAGAATGAGAACTAGGACAATACATCACTGTAAACATTATACAAAAATCTGAGTAGCAATTTTATTATGAAAATATAATTACCAGCCCCTATAACCATTATACCAGCAGAGAGTTGAGGGATATTTTTTTTTAGGTTTATTCACCTACTGATATGAAATACCTACAATCTCTGTAGGCAAAATATTAACACCCCCCCCTTCCTCCAGACACACACACATATATTTTAGGGCCCAGTCTGACATGCTGTTACACCTAGGTAGACATATAGAACTGGATCAGTCAAAGAGGACTGGAGCAGTCACACAGGTCACTCGTGGCTCAGCCTGCAGGATTATGTCCTATTATGTCTAGGAGCAATGAGTTGATGCCATACTCTCCTGATTTCTGCAAAATACTATGCACATTAGTCTGTGTGCGTTAAGATGCTTCTGTTGATTCTGCCAAACTATTCACGGTCACATTCTATTTTAGTGAAGAATTCAGTGACGTAAAGACAGACCTATTACATGCATGTAGATCCAGACATTTTCTACACGGGGGTGTTTGAACAACAGTGCTATTTTTGATGTAATTCCCACCAGCACCACTAGTAGCAACCTCAGAATGACAGCCAATCAGTTTGACACACTGGATCACTATTTTAGAGTTGGATAATTTTATTCAAAATTCATCTCCATAGTTTCTGAGGTTTGCCTGTCATTTAGCATTGCTCTTTCAAAACATTTTTTTAAACTTTCACAAACAGTATAAAAACATGATATGCGGTCTAAAAACCACCAATTAATGTGAAGAAGCTGATAGCAACCCTTGTATATAGGTCACCTAATACTTCCCATTATAAGATTCTTGCAACCTTTTTCCTGAGAAGCTCTAACACCTCCCTTGTGTACAGCAGACTTTTGAAATTTGGCAGGAAAAAAGACTTAGGGCGAGAAGTACTTTTTCTTTCTCAATGAAAATTCATTCAGATTTGGCTGATATATAAACTTTCAAAATTATCATTTGCTTTTATCACTTGCACCGTCAGCAACATTTTGGCAACATGCCAAAATAATTTAGCATGACGGCTGAGCCCATGATAATGCTAAAGCTGCAGTAGCAGCACATACTGTATTGGAAACCCTGAAGTAAGAGGGCTTGGCTGAACAGCCCCGGCCTCCCATAAAAATACAGTGCATGGCACTGTGGAAAAAATAATTAATATGCACAATATGCATTAACTGAATTAACTGGAGGAATTAAGGTTGCACAGAAAATTGTAAATCTGGCATTTCCTATCTTTTCAACTTAAATATCGCTATTTTAATCAAGCTGTTTTGTATATATACACATGTATTATATTTACATGCAGTAAATGTAATATATATTTGGTGAAGTCCCTCAGCAAAGTCTTTTAAGTGAAGTAAGCAGTGCTTGGATAAGACGGAAGGTCATCTCATGGACCAGTGACTGGTTAAAAGATAGGAAACAAAGTGTAGGAGTAAATGTTTAGTTTTCAGAATGGAGAGAAGTAAATAGTGGGGTCCCTCAAGGATTTCTACTGGGACCAGCACTGTTTAACATATTCAAATGATCTGGAAAAAAATGGTTAAACAGTGAGATGGAAAAAGTTTGCAGATGGTATAAAATTTCTCAAGATAGGTAAGTCCAATGCTGACTGCAAAGAGTTACAAAGGGATCTCACAAAATTGGGTGAGTGGATAATGCAAAGTAATATACACTGGAAAACATGATCCCAGCTATACATTCAAAATGATGGGGTCTAAATTAGTTAGCACTCAAGAAAGAGATCTTAGAATCACTGTGAATAGTTCTCTGAAAACATCTGCTCAATGTGAAGCAACATTCAAAAAAGCTAACAAAATGTCAGGAACCATTAGGAAAGGGATAGACAATAAGACAATACATATTATAAAGCCACTATATAAACTCATGGTATGCCCACATCTTGAATACTGCGTGTACTTCTGGTGGTCCATCTCAAACAAAGATATATTAAAGAACAGAGAAGAGCAATAAAAATGATTAGAGTTATGGAACAACTTCCATATAAGGAGAGATTAAAAAGACTGGGACTGTTCATCTTAGAAAAGAGATGACTAAGGGAAATATGATAGTGGTCTATATAATCATAAATGGAGTAGAGAAAGTGAATAAGGAAGTGTTATTTACCCCTTCACATAATATAAAAATCAGGGATCACTCAATGAAATTGATAGGCAACAGGTCTAATACAAACAAGAAGTAGTACTTCTTCACACAACACATAGTGAATCTGTGGAACTAGTTTGCTGGGGATGCTGTGAAGGCCAAATATATAAGTGGGTTAAAAAAAAAAAAGAATTGGATTAAGTTCCTGGGGAACAGGTCAATCAATGGCTATTAGCCAAGATGGTTAGGGATGCAACCCCATGCTCTGGGTTTCCCTAAACCTCTGACTACCAGATGCTGGGACTGGATGACAGTAGATGGATCACTCAATAATTACCTTGTTCTGTTCACTCCCTCTGAAGCATCTGGCACTGGCTAGATAGACCATTGGTCTGACACAGTATGGCCATTTATGTTCTTAAATTTGCTTCATATGTGCTGTTGGGTAAAATCTGCGGCATTAAAAAGTATAGTTCCTATACTGCTTTCACTGACTTCAGTAGTATCAATACTGGGTTCTAGGCCCAAATCCGCAATCCAGCAAAAGCTTTTAAACTTGTTCTTAAGCATGTGATTAGTCCCATTAACTTAAACACATGGATAATCCTGTTGAAGTGCTTTGCTAAGAGCTTGATCCTGCAAGGTCCTAAGAACCCTCAGATCCCACTGACTTCAACAGCATTGCATTGTAGCCAATGGAGTTGCATAAGCAATTATTGAAAGCAGAATTAGGCTCATTTGATATATAATACCTTTTCATAAGCAAATATTTTAGTGTTACCATCATAATATATCGTTCTAATGGGGAGAACCAATCAGGTCTATTTAAGTTGTTAAATTATGAGGTTAGTCATCTGGCCTTTAAAACCGTTACTCAAAAAAAACAACAACAAAATCTCGCTGCTTAGAAGTATGTTTGATCCCCAGTGTAAGTCTATAATATTGTCATATTAAATAATTCTATAATCTTCTGTCAACAGGCAAGAGTCATATGAATTACAGACTATAACTAGATCTGTTAGGCACAGTGAAAGAAGGAATGTTCCAATCTTTTAAGGAATACAGATCCACATTCTTTCACGAGATTAGAATTATTTAATTTTACTGGATTTACTTATAATGGGTATAATATATAATTAATGGAGATATTGCATCTCCTAGAACTGGAAGGGACCTTGAAAGGTCATTGAGTCCAGCCCCCTGCCTTCACTAGCAGGACCAAGTACTGATTTTGGCCCAGATCCCCAAGTGGCCCTGTCAAGGATTGAACTCACAACCCTGGGTTTAGCAGGCCAATGCTCAAACCACTGAGCTATCCCTCCCCCCAAAATTGACAGCAGCTGTCACAATGGCATATGTGCAAGGGTGAGTGTCTCATAGACAGAGCAGAATCTTGCCTGGGGCAAACAAAACATTAGGGGAAGCCAAATGATCAGGGATGAAATGACTGCAGGGTTAGGAGACAGGATCAGACTGCTGCAAGAATGTGTTTGTATGTGCATAGGTGGATTCAAGATGTAACTGCAGTGGTATTATAGATATATGGAGAGAGAGAGAAGTTGAATTGCCTACAATGATTACAGGGAAAAAAAGACCCATTTGTTAAAGTACTCAGAAAGCAGTACAGAAGACTCTTGCTGTGTATGACTGCGCTGTCTCAACTCTCAATAAATTATCTTTTACATACTTGTACTAAAATACATACTTATATTTAAGCATATAAGGAAATATAGCTACTGGAAGAATATGTGGTAGTGCACAGCATATCTTGTAGTACTTTTGATGTTCAACAATATTAGCTACATAGGGCAATATTCACAACTCCAGTATTCAACTTTCCTTATAGGCACACATCTCCTAATGCTTTCTGCATTGCTATCCATGGGAGTATCTCAGAATATAGGATCTGAGATCCACTTTAATGATCAAAGGGGAGAATTCTGTCCATAGTTTTTAGTCAGTAATACTACCTTTTAATGCAGCTAAAAGGAAAAATTTTCATAAAAACATGTGTGAGACTTAGGAGCCTAAGTCTCATTGCAAATAATGGGATTTAGAGTCCTCAACCACTTCAGGTTTTTTGAAAATGTTACCCTTTACCTATAATAATTTGCATTAAAATAATGAAGGAAAAAACAGTTTTTCTCTGTCTCATGATTTTACATAAGAACATAAGAATGCAGGAATGGCGAAAGCTTCCTAAAAGTAGTGGGCCACCGGTGCCTGAACTGTGGCCCCGCCTCACCCGAACCACCTCTTTCCCACAAGGTCCCGCTCTTGCACCTCTCTTTCTCTCTGAGGCCCTGTCCTGCACCACCCCTTCCCCCTCTCCATACTAGGTCAGTCCAAAGTTCCACATAGCCCTGTATCCTGTCTTACTACAGTGGTCAATGCCAGGAACCCCAGAGGGAATGAACAGAACAGGTAATCATCAAGTGATCCATCCCCTCTTGCCCATCCCAGTTTCTGGCAAACAGAGGCTAGGGACACCATATCTGCCCACCCTGGCTAATTGCCATTGATGGATCTATCCTCCAAGTTTTACCATAAGATATTTGATGTTTTTAGTGAAGTTCAGCTCTTGCAGTGAGACTCTTAGATTTGATTTTAAAATAAAAATATTTCTAGCCCACACAGCTGCAAAGAAAAGCTTGAAAATGTGAATAACAAAGGTTCAAAAATCAAAGGCAAATAAAAAACTGGACAAGATTCTTGAAGATATGCTTTAGTCAAACACGTGTTTGGGCTCAATATAGAAATAACTACATGAAATTCTATAGCCTGTGATATACAAGAGGTCAGACTAGATAATCTAATGATCCCTTTGGCCTTAAAATCTGTGACTATGGAAAAAAATCCAAATTTATTATTTTTAAAATCTCAAGAATTGGAAACCAATCGCATGATATTTGGGTCTATTTATTTATTTTAATGTTTGAGGTTGGCACTACTCAGAACATAAGTATCAGTCAAGCACTGCTCTGGCAAGAAAGAGAGATAAAAGCACCACTGGGTGAGTCAGAAAACCTACCTTCGCAGACATAGTAGATGTAAGAAGCAAAACAACAACATATGTATTATGACATAAGCAAATTGAGGAGACAGCTATGAAACTAGCAAGAATAGAATACAGCACAAAAACCCTTTTCCATGTCAGAGAAAAAAAATCAGTCATTACCAGGTACATTACTACTTAATGAATGTTTAATTACTGAATCTGACAAATCTTGCTCAAATGAGTTACTTTTAATTAAGCTAAGAAAAAAGAGAAGATATACTAAAATGTTAATGCTATTCAATATTTGTGGTAGCAGAGTAAAATGTCTTGAATTGTAATTACTTCCCTAACTTTATCCTTGCTGCCCTTATCAATAAATAAAATTTTTCAATACTGCTGACAGGAAGATTTAATTAAATGTACAAATAGCTACAGCATAATATAAATCAGTTTCAAAGACCTTGCCAGGAAAGTGTAACATTTATGTTTTTTTCAGACTTCAGGGAAATGATGAAAAAGGGTCAAGACACCTGGGTATCCTTTGATATTCACAAATGAGAGAATAAGCTAATTAGTTCATGCAAACTTTCTGCACTCTACATAGAAACCGTTCCTATCCCACTTCAAATCTTCCATCAGAATATTAAAATTCTAAGTAAACAGCTTTTAGTTATTAATCATGTGTTAAGTCAATTTTGTGTTCTAATGCCAATCTGCAAAAGGACAGTGAAGGCTAATGTACTCCTACATCAGATCTCACACAAACCATGAAGAGGCTTAAAGATTGCTAGATTATGAAAAGTCAATGTGTTTCTTTCCTCCTGAACTATATCAGAGTAAAAACAGGTTAATGGTTTTGAGACATTTAAAACAACATTTAATGTACTGTAGCAGGGTTTTTTTAAACTTCTCATGTGAAAATGTTCACTGTCCCACTTATAGAGATTTGAAAGTGCAGCACAGGTGCTGTTTTTTGATGATCCTATGAGAAATCTGTTTGGCATCTTGCACAGTCATTTACATCTGTGCACAGCGAGACAGCCAAATGGGGTAAAAAAGCTACCACTATGTTACATGCACTTTGCATGTATGTAGTTGTCTATGCAAGTTGCAAGGCAATGGAGAATCAGATCCTAAGTATTTAATGCACTAACCTTCCATCTATGGAGACCAAAGTTAAATTCTTGTTTCGTCTGAGTGTCCCATGCTGGACTCCATGTGTTATTTGATACAGTTTAGAGATTGGCTGAGGAGATGTCAGGACCCAGTCAGGAAGGTATTTCTCAGACCGTGACACAGATGCACTGGTAGAACAATATGGGCAGTGTTTCACAATGCTTGAATTTCCTAGACCAAATCTAGCTGTGCTATCGGTGTCCAGCATTATATGATATCTGATGGAGCAAATAGCTTGTCTTGGTGTTAAAGACTTGCACTGTAATATTCTTAACATGCAGAATCATAAGAGAACTTGTGATGACAATGTGACTGACATGAAATTAAGCAAACATATATTTCATATGCTGTTAATTAGGATCTGAATTTTAATTTTTGCTTGGTATTTTCCTACTTGCATCATCTCAAGAACATTTTCATTAACTGTTACATTATTTAACATTATTTCATCATAAGATGTTCATCTATGGATCCTACCTTCTCACCTATCCTTGATAAAAATGAAGGGAATTTAAAAATAAAAATTTCCTTAGTTAATCGTAATAGTTATTAGAGCAAATAAAACGAAAAACCGCCAACCCATCTCCAATGGAGATGGCGTTTTTACCATTACCAACTGATGTTCCTCACTTACATGATCTAAAACAGCTGCCCCAGACTAATACAGCACAATCTAAACTATCCTGATAGTGCCTCTGGTAATATACAAACTGCAAGCATTATAAGTTAATGACTTTTCATATTTCTTGGCTCCCATCCAAAGGGCAATATATTGCCCTTAATCTGAACAATGTCAATGGGAGTTATGCACATGACTTGCGGGCAGTATAGGATCATTAATGAGCAGAAAAAATACTGAAATACTGCACAGACAATACTGCTAATGTACTTCATAGAGATGCAGAGAAAAAAAACCTTAAGGCAAATTTCGTAGCTTGCTTTTATTCCACTGCTGGGAATGCTAACTGAAATCTGTAAGCATTTACTGCTTTGTGCCTTCTGTACATCTTAAACATTTGTGGGATTTGGCATAGTATTGGCAAACCACTATTCCACTGAGACTTTCTTCATCTCACACAGAGGTTTCTAAAGTGTGAGGCATGCCCCACTAGGGGTGCATGGAGGAATGTTCGGGGGGGGGGAGGTGAATGGCGATGCCAAGCAGCTCAGGCCAGCCCCCACAGCGGGTGGAGAGGGAGCCCCACCTCCGCTCCCCTGACTCACCTCAGTGGATCACCCAGCCTATCGGTCAGTGTCAACAACCATCGCAGCCATGCCAATTTCTGCTCCCAGCACTCTCCATGCCCAGCACTGGCTCTGCCCCCAAAGACCATCTCATGTGCCTTCCCGCACCCTAAAAACTCAAGGAAGAAGGGTCAGAGGGGTGATATTGGCCCTTCCCTAGTGGTGCAGCCTGGCTGCAAGGTAGACGCAACCCACTGCTGAGGAAGCCATGGCTGTGCCATTGGTAAAGTATCTGTCTATTTGAAACTTACAGTTGTAGGTAATTTAATTAAAGTTGTGTTAAGGTCTCTGTCAGATTTATGAAAAAGCTATCAAGCATACTTTTGCATATGTCTATTTTTGGTTGGGTTGGGGAGGGACGCGCAACCAAACTCAAAGGGGGAGCTCAACTGAAAAAGTTTGAAAACTGCTGATCCTATAGTTATTGATCTGTGCCCACAATAGGACAGCTACTCAGGGACACAGAGGTATACACAAAACTCTTCTATTTGGTCTTGTATCCATGGAAAGAGCCATCTGCCAATCTGGTGGTATATGGAACTACTCTCTGCCAGATGGGATGGCAGAGTCTGTCCCTCCGCCTTTGTAAATAGCCTGGTAGCAGTGCTGTCAGATTATTTTCACCACCACCCTGCCAGGAAGTGACTTGAGAAGGAAGGCCTTGGTCCTAGAAATACAGAGATTTCCCTCATATCAGATGTTAGATTAGGAAGCAGGAGCTAGAGCTACTCTTGGTAGACTCGTTACTGCCCTTCCTCAGTTTTGGGGTTGCAACTTGAGACATCTTACAGAGTCTTGATTTTCAGAGGGCTGTTGCTCATCACTTTCTGAAAATGAGGTCCCTTTAAACAGTCTCAAATTGGGTGCCCAAAACTTGCAGCACTCAATCACTTGAAAATATAGGACTAAATTTTCTGTCTCTTAATGACTTACCTTGTGGGTATTTCTAGTCCTGCATCCAGCGGCAGCTCCAGGCACCAGCACTCTTGGGGCGGAAAGCTGTGGGAGGTGCCCTGCTAGTCCCTGCGAGGGCGGCAGCCAGGCAGCCTTTGGTGGCTTGCCTGCGGGAGGTCCGCCAGTCCCACGGCTTCGGCGGCAATTCAGCGGTGGGTACACCGAAGCCGCAGGACCGGCGGACCTCCCGCAGGCATGCCGCCGAAGGCAGCCTGCCTGCCGTGCTTGGGGTAGCAAAAAAGCTAGAGCAGCCCCTGCCTGCATCCTCAGTATCTCCTAGGGCAGTGTTTGTCAATGACCGGTCCATGGACCGGCACCAGTCCCTGAGATCTCCCTGACACATTTTAGGAAGGCAGCCAGCTGGTCCTTGGTATCATAAAGGTTGAGAAACAATTTCCTAGGGGAGTTTTGAACGCCATTTCCAAGCTGTATTTTATTTAAGTCCTTTTCACTATGATTTATCATAACAGACTGATGACAGTATGCCCCACACTGTACAAGATACAATAAAAGGGAAAGTCACTCCCCAGTGAGCTTACAAACTAAGGATTAGATTGGGGTAGGCAACCTATGGCATGTGTGCCAAAGGCGGTCCACAAGCTGATTTTCAGTGGCACTCACACTGCCGGGGTCCTGGCCACCGGTCCGGGGGGCTCTGCATTTTAATTTAATTTTAAATGAATCTGCTTAAACGTTTTAAATACCTTATTTACTTTACATACAACAATAGTTTAGTTATATATTATAGACTTATAGAAAGTGACCTTCTAAAAACGTTAAAATGTATTACTGGCAAACGAAACCTTAAATTAGAGTGAATAAATGAAGACTCGGCACACCACTTCTGAAAGGTTGCCGACCCCTGGACTAGATAGAGTTTGGGCCCTAAACTCATGGAAGGGGTAACATACAGCTGGGTAAGCCCAACAGGAGCCTTAAGGAAGAACTGTGACTCAGAGATTCCTTCTCTGCATTGCTCTTGCTCCTGGGGGAGGAAATAATTTGCTGCAGCCCTTTAAAGGATACCACTGAATTCCTTAGACTGGCAGTCTGAGTAAGGCAAAATTAAGGCCTTGTCTACACTACAGAGTTTTGTTGACACAAGTTACACCAACGTACAGCCACCGCTGTAATTAAACCTCTGTTGCATGTCCACACTATGCTCCTTGTGTCAGTGGAGCACATTCACACTAGCAGCTCTTGCATCGACACAGAGAGCAGTGCGCTGTGGATAGCCATCCCACTGTGCAACTGGCTGCAGGGTGCTTTGGGAAGGGTTTGCAATGCCTCAAGGGGCAGGTACAGCATCACATGACGAAGGTTTCTCAATCCTATCGTTCCATGGTCATCCTACTAGATTGCTAGCTGCTTTTCAACTGCCCTGGTAACCTGCAACCCAGCCCCATCTCTGTCAGAAAGCCTGGATTCTGCACTGCTCTTCAGTATTGTGCTTTGAGTTATGATCATAAGTCTATAAGAGGAGCCCAACAGAGCGGGCGGGGAGGCAAGCGGGAGCTGCCAGAGACTCTCTTTGCTGCCTCCTCCTGCCAGAGCCTTTCCCCACTACAAGAGTATTTCACTGAAATGGGAATGGATCTGGCTTTTCCCTGAAGTGGGAAAAGACTCCAGCAGCCAGGAGACAGTGGAAAACAACTCTGCTAAAAATAGCATTGTAGATTGGGAAGGCATTGCTTGGGAGAGTAGACAGTCGTGAGTGTATATAACCGGGTTCAAACCACAGAGTTCAGAGGGGTCTTTACTCAGCTAAGCAGTGTCTCACCATCTACACTGCTATTTGTACCCATTCTAGGGGGAAGTGTAGCATATGTACTGTACATGCTACTGAAAGGAGTGTGCAGTGTAGACATACCTTAATATATGGGAGCATTTCCATCTGCTGTATCATTGGTCTAAAGGAACACACTGTTTACACTGACAACAGTCAATCAGAAAGTGTTTTTGAAATCTTGTAAATTAAGGTCACAGAATTTAGATACATACACACAGTAGCAACTAAATAAAACAAAGTTATTTGTTAAATATTCATGGGCCAGTAACAGTATACCCACGAAAGCTTATGCTCCCAATACTTCTGTTAGTCTTAAAGGTGCCACAGGACCCTCGGTTGCTTTTTACAGTATTAACAAGCTAATTTCAGCTTATAGAAAAAATGATATTGGTACAAGTCTTGCCTAAAATATGAAGAAATAGGTGTAAGAGTCTCACATAGTAATTTGGAAGAGACAGGAGGAGGAAGAAAAGTCAACTAACTGAAGCATTCTCATTTAAAGGGTTTTTGTTGTATCTTTGATCTGGTAAGGATTTTTCTTTTTGTCTATGTAAAAAGAGAAGTAAGCAAGTCCCACTGACATATGATAACATTGGACATGATAAATACTGACATCAGTAATGTGGCAACATACAGCTGTTGAACAACATGCCTATCCAAAAATTAGCAGTTGGGAAAAGTGCTCCTCCTCTGTCATTTCCCCTTCTTTTTTAATGAAGCAGCAGTGAGGAGCGGGTGTTAACCCCATCTGAGTACCCTGTCAGGACCTGTGGTCCAATATTCCACCCTCCCCCAGCCCATCTCTTATTACTCTGCAGTTGACTTTTGGTTTCTTTAAAATCTGCTGCCTTGATGCTGAAAAATTAAAAAGTCAATGTTCATATAGAACTAAAGCATTTCATGCTCCACGACTGCACAGTCAGCAATAGATGCAAAAGTTCAGACTCTAACCCCAAAGCTATGCAGACAATAACACCTCTGATACACAAACAAGGGAGAAAAGCAATACAAAATCATGGTTGACTTGTAGTCTCTCAGAAACAGGAGAAGAAAAAAGATCTGTGTTTGCAGTATGTGAAAGGACAATATTGGTAAGGAGATAAATTATCTTTGCAAGCTTCTAAGAAGGCATTATAAATAACAAAGGGTAAATATAATTAAATCTTAAAGGGAAAAAAAAAGTACTTGGCATGGTCCCTTTAAAGAATAACAGTAGCACATTCTTTTCAATTCCCCTGCTACACGGGTTATAAGGAAAGGAGGAGTGTCAGCCTTTGTGATTTAAAAGTGCTGTCTACCTGAAGTGGTGAATGACTGGAATTGCACGTAAGGGCAGCAGTTTTAATAGAATATTAGTAAGGTTGTAGCAGCAGCAGCAGCATGTTCTTTGATAGTCTGATCCTGATGGCACACTGGATGGTACACATGACAGAGAAAAGCTGAACAGCCAGTGGACCATGTGTGTGTCTGCCAGTGTGTGATATTTCCATTTAAGTGTGTAAGAGAGAGATTCTGCAACTGCCAGATGGAGATTCCCTAGTGATAATGACAAGCTAAATCAACAGCCAGTTATCTTGCCAGTCTTAGGCTGGCCCATTGAGGTTTATAGCCTGCACTTCACTACACTCACTGATAAGATGGAGGGCAGGGGAAAGAGGAAGAACCTGTATGTAAAAGAGTCTCTGATGATAAATGTTTTTTTAAAAGGTTAGGTAGACCTGCTATTTACAATGTAGTAACTTTAAATTGACTAAGGGTATAGCTATTTTCATAGCAAAAATTGAAGAACAGAAAGATCCTATATACAGCAGCAGTAGGCCTTATAGAGAAAGTAGGCCCTAAATTAACCTCAATGTTTTCTTTGTCTATCACAGCCCCACACATACATACATAAAATAATAGTGAAGACAGAGAAAGATAGGGTGATACTTTGAACACAGGCATCTGTGTCAGGCATATTTTAAAAGTATTGCTGCTTTAATCTTTTCTATTAGTGGGCGTGGGTCGGAGCAGGGAGGGAGAGGTATCTCTTTGTTACAAACTTTGCTGCATACCGTACTCACCAACAGGTCTAAAATTTTCCACACATCTGGGAATATTCCACTTACTATTCCAATAATAAAGTCTTCATTAATGTATACTGCTCATAACTTTTCCTTGGTAAATTTCACAGTCTGTAGTGACATTGAATTAGGGGAGAGAGAGTTATTTACTAAGCATCACCTCAACATATGATGGTATGAAAAGTGTAAGGAGAAGAGTATGTGTTCTCATTTGAAAACATCCTGCCTATGAAGAAAGTTTCCTTCCAGGGTTGATGTAAGGAAATCTCTCAGTTAAGATTTAGTGCTTCATACAATACATAGGATCTAGATACCTGGAAGCAATTTGCAATATAGTGCATGAAAAAATGAATATACAAATCCTATTAACAGAGGATGGGAGTTACACAATTAATCTTACATTGTACTCTAGGGAAAATTGACCCCTTTGTGGCTGGTGTGAATTATTCATATGAACTAAAGTTGTGGCAAAGACAAAACAACACACATCCAACCAGTTCATAAGGTGCAATATTCTATGACTTGTTATAGAGTTGAAAATGTGTACCAGGAGCAAAAAATGAAAAGAAAAAAGTTATTGTATTCTAGATGCATAATGTAAATAAATCTTTAATAATGTACACCAAAATGTACATCTGTATGGGATCAAATTCTGCACTCCAATATGGATGCGCATCTTCCCCTGATTGATTTCAGAGTTATGTTCATATGTGAGGGAGGAATTTGGCTTTTAAAAGTTCCTTTTTTTAAACAAATAGCTTTCAAAATAGTAAATATAGAAGCAAAAAATGGAATTACCTATGTGATATACAAGGCACTAGGGTATATTAAAACGTGTAGATTAAGGCTTCTGCTTAGCAGTTGGCCCATTCAGACGAATTAGAGAGCATTGGTAATGCAAAAGAAACCTTGATCAGAACTACATTTTTGTTGACTCCTTTCAAAGTAGAGGCCATCTTCCACTTTTAGAAACTCAGCATGCCACATATTCAGTGGACTAGAGATGCCAACAACACTGAGGAATCTTACTGTGAACAGTGAATGCCTAGCAGCCTCAGAGGAAGAGGCATCGTAGGGTAGAAAAGAAAATCACAGCATGTCAGGAAGCAATAAAAGTGAAGGGACAAGGTATTCTATCAAAAAAGGAATGGCTCAGGGGTTTGGTGTGGTTTTTTAGGTTTCCCTAAACTAATTCTTTTCAGGCTGTTTTTTGTTTGGCATAAACAACATTGAAATATCACAAAATTTGTTGTGTAGAGAAGTTTTTAAAAGGCCTTAAAAAGCTTAATTTGTGAGCAAACCAAATGAAAAAAATCCTCTCCAGTCGGGCATTTTATGAAAGCTGGGAGGGGGGGACATTTTTTTTCTTTTTTTTTCTTTAGCAGCATACAGCTATTGGGCACCATGTCTGTGCTCAAATTAGGGGCAAGGGAAAGTGAAGTCAAGTTCCTTCTTTATCATTCCTCCCACCCTTTTTTCCACTAACAGCAGAGGAGTGGGAACCTGTTAGCCCCCATTCTAATCTTGGACCTTGCCTACACTTGTGGCAGTGTGTAGGGTACGTGGAGCTACACGCTAAAGTCAAAAGCATTTTCCCTATTGCATTAAAATGATCTCCACTGGAAATTTATTAGTAGTATAAATGAACTTTTAGAATTATTTATAGCTGTTTATAATAGTCATTAAACTTTATTGCAAACTGTGTTGGTAGTAAATTATCCCTCTCTCCTTCCCTTCTTGTGACATTCAAGTCTGTCACACAGAGAATCATATTCAAGACAAGTGCGTGATGTGTCAGGGCTTGAAACAAAGCCCATTGAAGTAAGTGGGAGTCTTTTCATTGACTTGAATAGGGTTTGGAGCTGGGCCTTAATGTGATAATACTAAGAAGGTGAGAGTTTCAGTGCACAGTAAAAAGGCTCCTTATGCTCTCATACTAAGAGCAATTTCAGTTTTTCTGGTTCCTTGTCTCAACCTGAGGTATATTCCACTGTGCATTGTAAATCTAACAGGAGAAGATGGTAATACGATCATTTGAGATCTACTCTTTTGAGAAGAGGTTTTATTTTGTTTTGTTTTTAATAAGGTTATTAATTTTTTGCAAGCATATCTCTGCAGTGAGAGGATATTTGTCACTGACCTCAATAAGAACAGGATTCAGCCCAAGTTGGCAGTTATGCTTGTTTGGTAGTGCACAGGATGCAACAGCTTTTAACTTTATTTACTATAATCTTCAACAAACATAAAATCAGTTTTCTTAAATGTCCCAAGTTCTCTAATTTTCTCCCACTGAGACCATGAACTGAAGTCTGCCTTCAGATGAGCACACATACTATTGGCATGAGTGGAATTCATGCCTGTATCTGAAAACCAAATTCACTCCAACATGTTGAGTTGCCCTATCACAAAAGATTTTTAAGTGTACAAGGAAGAAGAAAATTTGGTTGCTTTTTAAAGAGTGCTACTCAAAGCATTATTACATCCCTCAGATTATTAACATTGCCTTCCAAACAAGTCACAGTTTTATTGCTATTTGGAATCTACAGTGGAAACAATTATGCAGCAGAAGATCCAGAAAAAAATCCCCTACTCTAGTTTCTCCTCCCCTTTTGGATTCTCCCAGGCTAGAAAACACTGTGCTTTCATTATACTAATGAAAAGGTGACAGATTCAACAGCAGCGGTCCCTTTAAAAGTGCAAACAAAGAACGCTGTCTGGACTTGTCAGCAATATTGCTCATGCACATACATGGGATCATCAGTTGCTTTTAAATTGTGTAAGCAACTTGGCTTCTCTTAGAAGGCAGAGACTACTATACTTTTTATACCTCCTGTTAGGTAATGGGATCCCTAAGATTAAATCTGGACACATAGCAGCCTGGTTTCTTGTAATACTGTGTTTATATTTATGGAGATTAAGTAGGCTTGGAAGGATGAGATTTTTAATCGGTAAATGTCAATAAATTTAGATTTCACTGTACACACACAAACCGACGAAAAATATTTTCATCAATAACAGAAATGTACAGATAAGCAAAGAAAAAAGTTGTTTGAGAAATTATTAGAATATGATTTAGGATCTTTATTTTGTATATTTTGACATGTGATGTTGATAATTTGTGTTTTAACAGTTGTAAAGCTTTAACTTTTTGAATATCAATATCTACTGTTATTAAATAACGATGATTTGACCCCCACATTGTCTGACACACATAATTTCCCCCAACAGTTAAAATTTAAATGGATAAAACCTAGAAAATGATTAATAAAAAATATGGACATTACCCATCAAAATTATAAAAAAATATAAAAACAGAATTCTGCCAACTGTAAGATTAACTGATTTATGCTCTCCAAATTAAAGAGAATTGCCTACAGTAGATACTGCAGCTCCCATTAATGGGTGACCAGGGCAATACCAACTGCTGCCATATTTTCAGAAGAGGTACGCTGTGATGACACACATTCATACAGTATACAAAGTGCTTTCCTGAGCTAATATACACGCGGTTAATGGGCTGACACTATCCAAATTATTTTCAATAACAGAGATGTCGTGAGGGGATTTGAATTCCTAGACAAAAGTATCTATCTAATGTGGAAATATATCTTGACAGGAGGATCATATTAGCCATCAACCTAGATAGATGCCAAAGTGTAACTATTAGACCTTCCAAAGTAATAGATTTTTAAACTAGAAATTCAGAAGAAAAAATAGAGGCTTGTATAGTGGCAAATGATGGAGGTGGCAGCTTGTCTTTCATGAAACAGGGTGTCTCTGTTTGAATAAAATGTGCTGTCTCTTATCAAGTGGAAATACTAATTTTACAGTCAGACAGCAATAGGTTGTTTCCTCTCACCTTCCACCTTCAGTGCAGAAACATGATTTACAATTTTAAATAACGCAAAATGCCATTTAATATGTTCACACACCCCATTATGTTGCCACATGGAAAAGAATTATAGTTGTTCCAGACACACATTCTCAGAGCTAGGGGTGGCTGAACACTATGACAGTCTTGATCTTTGAGGTTAGAAGTTCAAGAGAGGTTATGGAGAAAGGGAAGGGTGACAAATGTAATCATAAAGAACCTCCTGATGGAATCTCCAATAAAAAATATGTAGTGACATTGGCATCTGAAGATTGCCTGCCTGCCTGCCTGCCTGCCTGCCCGGTTTATCTGAATGGGAAAAATGAATGGAGTCAGCTTTGCAGCAGCTTCTGAAAGACTGAAAAGTGGGTTTAAAAAAAAAAAAATCACACATCTACAGCAAGATCCTCTAACAATTCTTGGCAGTGAGCCTTAGTGTGAGCAATCTCTTTATAATGCCATGAAAGAAGTTCATACTGATTGAAAAAACCTTAGGAGAAGATAAATTAAATGGTAAAATGCTCAGAGCACAACATATGTGATGTACTCCTCCTGCAAATTTTAATTAGTTTGGGACAAAAATGAATGGCACGGAAAGGTGCTTGACTATTTATAGTGCTATGTTGTTCTCACTGACTTTTTAAAAAGTCTTTAAAAATCCCTCTTTTAAAAACATAAATTTAAAGTAAGAAAAAGGATGTCTTTTGCTGGATGTTCTCTTGCTAATTTCACCAGGACATGTTCAGCAAAAGTACACAAAAGAATTACACTGCAAGTGGTCAAATGCTCTGCATCGACATTATCTTTATCACTGCTGGAGAAAATAAGTACTGTCCTTTCTTTATCTGAAACTTTTAAAGAAACTATCAGAAAATATGACTCACATTTCAAGTACTCTAGACAAACATCTATTTCAACTATAGGAAATTGTGAAGAGAACACTCTTGTTTTTTGCTTTTTAACATATTCCACAAGATGGTTTGATGAGTGCTAATTGTAGTAAGTCTGTGCAGACTCAGACTAACAATACACTTGTTTCTAGTTTTAGCAGCTTTGTGAAACACTAGAGAGCCCTTTGGGAACTATGGACCATATGATTCCATCTGCTGCACAGCACAGAGAGGAGTAATATGATGGCAAGAGTGGCACAAACCATGTGGAGGGGAAAGGCAGATATACGTACGCTTCCACCAACTTCACTTGGTGGTCTGCAGCATCTCCTCTATACCACTTGTTTATGCAGGGAGCTCGTTTTCCCTACCATACCTAGAGTTTAGGAGCAGGGAGCTATACAGGGGTATGAGGAGGTGACTATTTTTACATAGTCGTGATTTGGCCCTTAATATCATGTTTCATGGAAGCCACAGGAGTGTTTGTAGCAATTGTGCTTTGAAGGGGAGGATGGTGGGTGAAACGTTTAATTGATAATATTGAGAGGCAGTGGGTCTAATGGATTGGACTGGGACTCAGGAAGCGTGGGTTTTGTTCCCACCTCTGCCAATAACCTTGGGGAAGTCATTTCTCCTCACTACACCTCTGTTTTGTCTCTTAGTTTTGATTTGTCTATTTAAGATTGTAAATGCTTCAGAGCAAGGACTATCTCTTACTATGTGTTGGCACAGTGCCTAGCACAATGTGGCTCCAGTCTAACTTGGGGTCAATAGGAGGTACTGTAATAATGATTACATCTTTTTAGGTCAAGTTTAAGAAAAAAAGTCTGCTCACATTACCTGGAATTTGGAAAAAGATTAACCAGTACTAAACAGAATACTATTATATAAAATCAGTACATATCATACAATATATAGATTGCCTAGTGCTTAAAACAGAAATAAAAAGGTATTTAGATACTGTAGACAGAATTCATGACAGCCAGGCATTCCGGAGAAAGGAGGTAACTAGTGGAGTACCACATAGATGGAACATTAGAACCAGTTCTGTACCCTTCATGTCAAAGACGTGTGAGAGACCATGCAGTAAATGATCACGCTTGCTGGTAATACAGAACTAGCAGAGGACATGAGAAAAGAGGGAGGGCAATAAAATTCAGAATGGTTTACACAGCATACACAGGAAGGTTTACACAGGAAGATAAGTGGCTTATACAAATCATCATAGAAAAATTAATGAGACTAGAGAAAAAGAGTAGGGGAATATACTTTTCATGCCATAGACAGACACTACAAGATACAGAGCAGAAGAAGGGGATCTGGGGATAGAAATAGATAAAACTATAAAACTTCTTTGCACAGTGCTTAACAGCAGTAAGATGGTAACAAAATTATAGGAAGTGTAAATAGGAATATTGAATATAAGCCAGAGTACATTGTTTTAGCACTGTAGGAAAAAGGAATGCAAAATGTGAAATATTGTATTCATCTCTGGCATACATAAGTAAAGGCATTATGAAAATGGATAACATATAGAAAACAGCAACAATACTAATTCAGAGGCTGTCAAGGTTCTTAGCCATTCCAAACTGTAGATGTAAGAAAAGAGACAATTGTAAAAGAGTCCATGAGTTACACAAAATAGAAAATAGAAAAGATAGATGCTGGAAGTTTCTTAGTTCTAGTTTCAAATAGACAGTGGTCATAATTAAAAAGTTGACATGCACTGTATCTGAGACACTGCAGTGTTATAACTGTTGGTAAATGTTGACCTTTCTAAAGGTGATTTATACATTGTGAGGCGGGGGGGGGGGAGGGGGAGGAGTTGGAAAAACAGCAAAAGAAAGGAGACTAATTTCCAAATTCTCTTCTTAACACATGCTGTTCTGTGGCAATTACTGCAGCCTGATGGGTTACAATGCTCCTGTGGTTGCTGTGTCCCAGCTTGGTTGGAGGGCTGTGTTGATGAGTGTCTCTAGCTATGGACCCACTATCTTCAGCTCTGTCTCCTTCCCTAGCCTGGCCCATCTCCGTGTGCTTGATGATATCTACAGCACACAGAAGCAAGAGGGGTAGAATAGTGTGTGCATGATATTTCCCTGAATCCTGATCACATGTATAGCAGCACTCTACCTATTCTGCTATGTTCAGGGCCTTCTAGAACCTTTATTTGTGCTGCAGTATTGGCCCTTCAAGTGAGGATGAGTTTCCACACATAATAATTAAATTCATGGAATCAACTACTTGGGTAGCCATAAGAATCAGCTAATACAAGTTATATTCCAAAAGATTTATAGAAGCAATTAAAGAGAGAGAAAAACAATGTTGAGTAAAACTACAAACAAAGTTGCAAAAGAACTTGAATAACCTTCATTCTGTCCTGTTAAATTATACAGAATTTAATAACTAGCTTAAGGGGGAAAAACATTTCTAATGTTTTAAATATTTCTTTTCCTTCCCTTTGATGATGATAGTTCTTAGACATATATCTTCACCATGTTATTTTGTTTGTTTCTTTTATCATCTTACCCTCTGAGGTTTTCAGGAGTTACCAAACAAAATTTACCAGCAATCAGAACAAAGGAACTCAATGCATTGTCAAAACACTTTATTTACACTTTCTTTAACATTTTTTCAATTGCAATCCCTACCAATTCCTTAATACCCACCGCAAAAGGGAAAAAAAAAGGTTCAGGCTAGACAGATAAATGACCAAATCACTATTACACTAGCCGTTTCCATTGTCTTCACTCTAGTACTTTTTGGAAATATATCTCAGAATAATATAAGTTATTGCTATCAATATTACTTGGTCAGACCACCAGCCAGAAGGACTGATTTCTCTTCTCATTAACACCAATAGGAATCAGAAAAGATCCCATGGCAGTCAACGGTCTACCATGGTAAAATGGTGTCAGTGAGGAGAATCAGATACCAAGAAAAAATAGTTCCTTTTAAAATAAATTTCTTGTTCTTTACATGCAAACTTATATTTAATATATTTACCAGATGCATAAATGGATACAGTTTTTTATGAAATTATTAATTACTTTTATCTGTAATGGGCGTTCCTGCAGAATTGTATGTTCTAAAGTCTGGATCATCGGTCTTCTCCATTCCCACCACACACACACACACACACACACACACACACACACAAATAACTCCCCACTTCTAAGATGTGTGTATGTATTCAAAGGACTGGTGTGGTGCCAGAGAACTTATAGAAGGCTTTACACTCCCAGACCAGCTCAGTTTGAGATTCTAGGGAAATTTCTTTACTCACTTACAACCCATAAACTCACTGAAGCTGGTGGCTCAAATCCACTCTAAATTAAGCCAGTGTAAATACAAAGTAGCCCCATTGTCTTGTCTGAGCATCATTTTAGCTTTTGAGGTTTTGGTGGGAAAATACCAACCAAAATTTAAAAGCAATTAGAGCAAAGGAACTAAAAGCTCAATGTATGCTAACTTATGTGGAGAGATTCTACATTAAAACTAGCATAACAGAGCAGAATATGTTCCATTAACTTCAATGGGCTTCAATGAGGAGCAAAGTGAGAGTAAACAGAATATCTGAGCATCCGATTCCAGCATGCAGAATCAAAGTACATTCTGATTTGTAAATTTGGGTTGCACTTGGGTTACCATCCTGTTATTTATCCTTTGTCAAGTGATATAAAGCTAACTCTTGAGAATTACTGATCACCTTCAGCTCTCATTGAAATCAATGTAGTCAATGAACAGCCCAAACAAGTTTGTGTATAAGCAAAAAAAAAGCATAGAAAAACAATCATCATGCCAGATTTTCCTCTCACATTAGTTTTGAAATCAGTCAGAGAAGTGTGTGCGCAGTACTTCTCAGGATTTAGCTATGAAAATTTAAATAGTTTTTCTTTAAGAGGATTTGCTTCAGTGGCTACAGCAAATGAATGGCTAACATTGTCCTTCCTAATTAGCCAAGAGAGAACTTATTGAAGAAGGGATGACTCACATGAAATCTCCAGTGGTGAAGGTAACTTGCTTAAAGATAAATCTGGAGAATTTAATTCGGCTCACAACAAGTAAGTAAAATTAGAGTTTGGTGATCTGGCCCATTCAACACTACAAAGTGGATGGGATGTTTCCTATTAACTACTATTTTGGAGGACAATAATGTGACAACTCAATATGCTATAGCTCAAAAATCAAGGGTGTGCTAAGAAACCATGACTAAGATAATGTGCCAAATTGTTCTATGGATAATGGAAAGCTTAGCTCACCTTTTTGTACATCTCCAAGGATTTAGCTATTTTGTTGCATGCAAGAGCATGTAAACCATGTTGAGTGACAAATTCTGTTTCCTGCCTCTAATCTAGTTTTCAACAAAATCCACAGAAAGACTGTTCTACAAAACTTCTGTGATAGAATTCAGACATATTCTCTGCATTCTTTTAAGCATATATCTCAGAAACACAATGGCACTTTGCGTAGTCCCCTACACAGATTATTCCTGCTCCTGACAGGCACATGAGGATGTGGTTGTACACTTATTCAGACATGGGTCTGTTCTGCTATACAGAGCATGAATGTACCTTAGAGATGCTTCTGAGGCATATATATGCCCCCATTTGGGGGTGAGTTTTGCTTGTTCCAGAATTCGGCACTATACGAAATGATTATAGCTGGAAAAATGATTTTGGGGGAGAAAATTGTGTTCCCTCATCTCAATGGGGACAGGAGAGGCGTGACAGGAACAGTGGGAAGTGCTTATCTCTAAGGAAAAGGCGGTTTTGATCTCCACATTTTCCTCCTGCACCTTCTCCTGGTCCATATGGAGGCAGGGAAGGAGTTCACATTTCCACTTGCTGGCTGCAATTGGCAAATTTAGGTGACCTAATTGTCTCCCTGATTTCCTCACCATCCTCTCCTCCCCTCCCCCAACACAATGCAGCACTCTGCACCTGAGTTGCTCCTAGGTACACTGTGGGCTGAGCTGAATCTCCTTTTTGTGGTCAGGATTAAATAAATCATAAGAGGCCAAGAAAGACAGAATATGTAAGAGCTATTTTACATCTGTTCACTCTAAAAAAGATACAACCTGTATAGAATAATATGGCTACTAGTAGAGCTATATATATTTGTATATAAAATTTCACATTCACAAAATTATCAGTTTCTCTCTTTAGGAATGGCTCTGGCTCTGTCAATCTGTTTTTTCATGTCAGCGGGTGGGTATTGTAGTTGTAAGAACGCTTGATAGAGATCTTGTAGGTGTTTGTCTCTGTCTGAGGGGTTGGAGCAAATGTGATTGTATCGTAGAGCTACACCACCCTATACCAGAAACGTACTGACCACTATACTTACCTACATGCCTCCAGCTTTCATCCAGACCACACCACTCGATGCATTGTCTACAGCCAAGCTCTACGATACAATCGCATTTGCTCCAACCCCTCAGACAGAGACAAACACCTACAAGATCTCTATCAAGTGTTCTTACAACTACAATACCCACCTGCTGAAGTGAAAAAACAGATTGCCAGAGCCAGAAGAGTACCCAGAAGTCACCTACTGTAGGACAGGCCCAACAAAGAAAGTAACAAAACACCACTAGCCATCACCTTCAGCCCCCAACTAAAACCTCTCCAGCGCATCGTCAAGGATCTACAACCTATCCTGAAGAATGATCCATCACTCTCACAGATCTTGGGAGACAGGCCAGTCCTTGCTAATGGACAGCCCCCCAACCTGAAGCAAATACTCACCAGCAACCACACACCACACAACAAAAATGCTAACCCAGGAACCCATCCTTGCAACAAAGCCCGTTGCCAACTCTGTCCACATATCTATTCAGGGGATACCATCATAGGACCTAATCACATCAGCCACACTATCAGAGGCTCATTCACCTGGACATCTACCAATGTGATATATGCCATCATGTGCCAGCAATGCCCCTCTGCCATGTACATTGGCCAAACTGGACAGTCTCTACGTAAAAGAATAAATGGACACAAATCAGACGTCAAGAATTATAACATTCAAAAACCAGTTGGAGAATACTTCAATCTCCCTGGCCACTCGATTACAGACCTAAAAGTCACAATATTATAACAAAGAAACTTCAAAAACAGACTCCAAAGAGAGACTGCTGAATTGGAATGAATTTGCAAATTGGACACCATTAAATTAGGCTTGAACAAAGACTGGAAGTGGATGGGCCATTACACAAAGTAAAACCATTTCCCCATGCTTATTCCTCCTTCCCCCTGCCCCTCCTCCAGTTCCTCATATCTCCTTGTCAATTGCTGGAAATGGGCCATTTACATTACAACTACAAACAGTTTTTTTTCCTCTCCTGCTGATAAAAGCTCATCTTAACTGATCACTCTCCTTATAGTGTGTATAGTAACACCCATTGTTTCATGTTCTCTCTGTGTGTGTATATATATATATATATCTTCCTACTGTATTTTCCACTACATGCATCCAATGAAGTGGGCTGTAGCCCATGAAAGCTTATGGTCAAATAAATTTGTTAGTCTCTAAGGTGCCACAAGTACTCCTGTTCTCTTTAGGAAGTTTCCAGTTTATGTTTTCCTTCCTATAGCAGAAACAACATGAGGCCTGGATTTTTGAGACCTTGAAAGCTGAAGATGGGATGGGAGAACATGCTGTAGTGACCTTATGCCATTCCTATGGATATAATTTTACTAGCAAATGATCCACAAGAAATAGCTTATCTGATAATTTAGCTCTCTTTCTCTGTGTGCATGTTGTGTTTTCTTCACACAGACCTATTTTTAATTCCATTTCATTTAAAATACATTTCAAACAAAAAAATGACTTCTACTGTTTGACCTCCATGGGTTTGCTAGTAGTATTCAGTACTCAGTGTTACATATTAAAAAGTTGAGCTGTATTGCACAATTGTGGGTTCATATAATCATAGAATACTTGATTATACCAGCATATGCAAATCTAAATTCTGCTCATGCATACCACTTTGAAATCTGTTTTCTGTTAATAATCATGCAACTAAAACACTATCACTTGAATGTTCAAATAAAGCAAGAAGAAAAAGGAAACACACATGGCTAAGCCAAAGTCATTTACAAGTTAAAGTCAATGTACATGGAGGTTCATATGTTGTGGTGGTGTTTCCCTCTCCCCCTGCAATTGTCACCCATTTATATTGGGTTTGTATGTATGCCACTCTTCCATGGGGGAAGCAGGGAGGGAAGTTATGCTGCTCTCTCAAGCGTCACCCACAAATCAAGTTTATCTGCTTGATGCCAGAATGAGACCCCATTCAGAGTATATTGTACAGAGCTTCATTATGAGCTTGATCAAATTTCTTTGAATTCAATGGAAAGACTCACTGACCAACAAATAGGGTCCTAGCAGTATTTTAAGCCTGCCATGGCACAGGCTGGCCAATGGCTTTCTTCCAGTAACCATTTCATTACACTTGTGCTTCGTAGTGCAATCAAGACCCCCTAACCAAACCTTTTTGATAAGTGTGACCAATTTTATTTCCTCCCACCTCTTTGTATAGCAGAATTTCCCAGAGTGCATTGCTCACTTCTACTCTGTGTATCTATTTCGCAGACAATCTATTCCCTAGTGAGACAGTAAGGGACAACTGCCCTTCCCAGAATGCACTGATACAAAAAATGAGTAGACAGCAGGATAGGTAAGGATGATCAAATATGGTTTTGATGACAAAAAACTGTTATGTGGGCTGAAAAGTCATTGTAATTTTATATGTAAAAGCACTAAAGTTACTAACAAATGTTTTACGTCCTCCAGATATTATAAATGACTAACATTTCTGTCAAAATAGTGAGGGGGAAATCTATGGAGAGAAATTGTTTGCATTAATTAACAACCCTTTAAACAAGCTAGGAAATAAAAAAAATGTTTCACTTCTGTGCCTAAGTCATTTGCCTGAATTATCATGAATTAAGTACGGTCTAAAAAAAGAAAGAATTTTAAGAAGTCTAAACAATTTATTATGATATTACTTCATTTCTCAACATTTTCTTTGAAAAAAACATGGATTTTTCATTTTATGCATTTAAATATTTAAAATAAGAATTAAAAATAGATATCTTTTTCAGCTGGTGATGACCTTCAACTTATTTTATTCATACACTAAGTTCATCCATGTAGCAAAGGATGTAGTTATACAAACACGATACCGAAGAAACACTTTTTAAAAGAGTGTGATATATTCATACTAAGCATATCTTAGGCACCTCTGCTGAAAAAAAGCCTGACAAACGTATACTGCCTGGGGAAAAGGGATATGGATATATGTGCAATGCAGTCAGGAGATGTGAGAGAGAAACAAATTGACTCTTTCTTAGAACACCGGGATGAACTGAAGTATTATAAAAATATTGCCACCACCTTCTTTCATCCACTCCAAGTTCCTATGTATAATAACACAGCTCTTAGATGCCAAAGGGAAAATGGTAGTAGCTCACAGTACTGATAATAGATAAACAGTAGGTCTCAACAAACAGCACAGATGCAATTCATTCTTACTCTGTGCATACACCGCACAGAAATGAATTTATCAGAAATACAGCTTTTTACAGCCAATCAAATGGATATACAAGCTAATTAATGTTTACATATTATAGATCCAGAGTGTTCAAGAAAAGATTTTCTAACACCACCAAACAGAGCTGTTCAATAACATAGTAAAACTTTGCCTTATCCATAATTATTTATTCCCCTATCATTTTCTGTGTACATCTGGATCTTGGCATTTGAAATCATGATCAAAAACAAAAAGGTGCCCACAGCAATCTGGCATACATGAGAATTATGTGCATTGCTAAGCTGCTCAATCATGTCCACACCAACAATCATGTTATCATTTATAAGTCCAATAACTCTCCTTACATAAAGTGAGAATTGTTTGCTGGTAAATGACATGTCGCTTGTTTAACTATGTGCCAAATCTGCATTGCAAGGTGGTCATTTTTTATAGCATGCAAGAAGGTCATTTTTTATAGCATGCTTGTCAGAAACGCCATAGCAAGAATTAATTATTTAGGTACATGCTTATACTCTTTGCAGCAGAATGAATAATGAATTATCTTTGGATCAAAAATATGAGTGTTCTAGGTTCCTGAAATTAGCTTAGCACACTTTAAAAAATGTTATGCCTACTGTATTGTGATTTTATCAGAGTTGAGAACCAAAGCAGAGCCATCCTCTAGTCACTATGCAAATGAAGGAGAGTTCCTCACTTCCTTCATGAATTACTGAGTTCAGTACAGTAATAGCACAAATAGGTCTAGGATGAAACTTTCGGAGTTTAGCTCTGCTCTGTGCAGTATGTGAAGTTCTCATAGCAGTTTTCAAAGCATAGAGGTTGGGTCCTGTCAAAGTCAAAATCAAAACAAATGTTTTTTTTGTTTTTTTTCCCCCCCTTTTCAACCATTTTACATAAAACAGCTATGCAATGTAATATTGAAATGACCAAAAGTTCACTTTACTATACTAAAGAAAATTTGAAGCCAGTTTTGCTTAGAGAGGTCTTATTGATTTGACTAACGGAATACTCATTTTTCCTGTTAAAAATAATTCTAAAAGGTTTATTGAAACAAATTTATTCCCCAGAAGCCAATTCAGTTAGCAACCCGTAGCCCTGTTGTTGCAAACAGATGCTCTATTGCTCCATCCATGCAGTGTCCCAGTGATGTTACTGGTGGGTCTGTTTGCTTGATCAAGGTGCTATGATTCTTCAGCTTGCTAGAGCTCCCAAAAATGACTAGTACAAATTAAAATTTTAGTTTAAAACCGGAAGTTGTTCTATTTAAAGGTGTTTGTGTTAATTGTTTAAAAATCAAGAGACACAAACTATAACCAAAGTGAGACTTTTTGAATTGGTGCTTTTTATTTCCTTACTGAGATATTTTTGGTAGTAGATGTATAATAGCAACAAATATTGCTTAGTTTAGAGAGGTTTACAAGTCTGTTAATGGGCAATTTAAAAAACAATTTTTGTACTTGTGTAAATATATTACCTTCATACATTTGTGTATTTGAGTTTGTTTTTACTGACGGTTCTAGCTCCAATTGACCAAGTTTTGAGATTTATTTATACTGATGATCACCCTTCAAAAACATTCTGAAGTTTAAAGAATTTTGGATGAAATTATTTTTTTCTTTAAAATTCACTCCAATTGCAATTGGAATTTAATTAAAGGCCAGATCCAAATCCCACTGAAAGCAAATAGAAAGGCTCCCATTGACTTCTGTGGCATTGGATTGAGCCCCTGATTTCATTAATCAAAATAATGATTTCCATTTTATCATGAATTTAGTTGCAAAATCTTGACAAATTTAATCCCTTTATATTTCAACAAAGATAAAAAGACCGTAGAGACCTACCATGCTCTGGCTTGTAGCCAATGACTGCACCACAACTAAAGGGGGGCAGAATTTGTGTGGGCTTACCCAAAGAAGGACAGCTCTGCTTTGTGGTGGTGGGGGGGGGGGGAGAGGAAGAAGGTCAGTAACTGCTGCAAAAGGTGCTCGGTGGTCAACTTTGCAGCAATGACTCCCCCCAGGAATGTGCATAAAGGTATGAAACCTGGGTGGGGCAAAGCAGCGAGTAAGTGGTACTGGATAAAGAAACAGAATGGGGGAGGGGGTTTGGGGACTCCCATGACCGGTATGGCAGGGAGCCAAACCCCCCCGCCCCATTCTCATAGCCCTCCTTAAGCCTCTTGTGAGGCTGGTGGATGGTAAGGCCAAGCCATGGGTCGGCTGGGGGACCTGGATGGAAACAAAGGGGGGGCTGGTGGAAGCTCCAGAGAATTGATTTGAATAAGCATGGATTTGTCTGCACTGTACACTTTATCTGCCGGGTAGTCCCAGACATCTATATAATAAAGTTGTGGCCTGATTAAAACCCATAACAAGTCTCCTGTCCTTTTTGCGGTGTACCCAGACAATGACTGCACCACAACTAAAGGTGGGGCAGAATTTGTGTGGGCTTACTCAAAGAAGGACAGCTCTGCTTTGTGGTTGGGGGGCGGAGCGGGGGAGAGGAAGAAGGTCAGAAACTGCTGCAAAAGGTGCTCAGTGGTCAACTTTGCAGCAATGACTCCCCTCTCCTCCCCACTCAGGAATGTGCATGAAGGTACGAAACCTGGGTGGGGCAAGTCTCTATGTGAAAGCAGCGAGGAAGCCAGCACGCACCCTCCCTCCCCTAGTAGCCAGCAAGTGGAGGCGAATGGCAGGCTGGGTTAGGACCTACTGTGGGCATTACTCTAGTTGCCCCTTTTAAAGGGCGGCTGGGAAGGAATTTTTCCCACACCACCAGAATTGGCTTCAGTGGAGTGTTGTTGTTTTTTCCGCCTTCCTCACAGCGGGTGAGAGGATGGACCTTTTCTGGTGAATAAAAAAGGTGGTAGGCCATATGTCACAATTTATTTTGTAATATTGGGCAGATGTTCAGTGCAGATACTCCATAGGGAGGGCAACCAGTGACCAGATAAATGGCCTGGTAAAGCACTTACAAGGAGATATTGGATAAAGAATCAGAACGGAGAAGGGGGTTCGGGGACTCCCATGACCGGTATGGCAAGGAGCCCCCCCTTCTCATAGCCCTCCTTAAGCCTCTTGCGAGGCTGGTGGATGGTAAGGTCCAAGCCATGGGTCGGCTGGGGGACCTGGATGGAAACAAAGGGGGGCTGGTGGAAACCCTGGAGAATTGATTTGAATAAGCATGGATTTGCCTGCACTGTACACTTTACCTGCCGGGTAGTCCCAGACATCTATATAATAAAGTTGCAGCCTGATTAAAACCCATAACAAGTCTCCGGTCCTTCTTGTGGTATACCCAGACAATTAGTTCATTTTAGCATTTAATTGTGTTATATATTTGTGATGCTGGTAGACTAAGTGCCACCACTCTTGCCCAGGCTGCAGACCTCAGCTGAGCAGTGACAAATTCATAGCTGGATACCAGGGGCTGCTAACAGGGAGTTTCGCAAGGGAGTTCTCCAGGTGAAAGAGGAGCAATACAGCACCCTTTTGGGGTAAGTGACTGTCTGCAGTGTGTGTTTGTTTGTGTTTGGGGGTTACTTGCTGTGTGCTGAGCTTGTGTTTGGCAGTCTGTTTGTTTGTTTGAAGGACCGTGTGCTGTGGCTGACAGTTGGAAGCTGTGAGCTTCAAAGGAAGGTTTGAAACCAGGAAGCTTCTGGTAATTGGCTGAGCCTTACTCAGTGGGCGGGGCATTCATACAGGCCAGGGCTTTATAAAGCAGCGCACAAGCGACCAGGGAGCGTTTGCGAACAGGGGCTGCTAACAGGGAGTTTCGCAAGGGAGTTTGGAAGGGGCGAGGGTCCCTTGCCGGTTCTATCTGTTTTCCCTTTATTCCCCTTAAAACTTTAAACTTCTTGCTTAAACAACCCTTTCAGCGGACAGGGGGCTGCAGACGGGAGTTTGACAGAGGGAGGCTTACGATGGTTAGGAAGACCCGCAACACCTGTGCCAGCACTGCTTCTGTCTCCTCCACCTGCGCCTGTAGCCAGACAGAGCGCCTGAGCATGGATGCTTCTACCCAGATCCTGGTGTGGTTTTGCAGAGACTGTAACTTGCAATTTCCACTTACTGATATCCAGGCTGAGGGGACCATCCAATGTGAAAGGTGCCTGCTGGTGGAATCTCTCAGGCAGCAGGTGGGAGAGCTACAGGAGGAGGTGGCTAGGTTGAGAAGCATCCGAATCCACGAGCAATTCCTGGACAGTGTCCATGTGGAGACAGCTGAGGTAGCTGTCCCAGGACACAGGACTGCTGATACACCACTGGTGGAGGAGGAGATGGCTCAGGGTGGACACTGGCAGCTGGTTACTTCTGGCAGCAGACAGTGCTCCACCCCTGCTCCGAACCCTCCCGCTGTGGTAATAGGTAACCATTATGCTCTTCTTGATACAGGAAAGAAGGCATCACCCCCTACAGTAAAGGAGGAGAAGCCTCGTACCCCTAAGGCTGGGAGGTCTGCTGCCACCACTGCGAATAGGAAACGTAGGGTAGTGGTGGTCGGAGACTCTCTGCTGAGGGGGACGGAGGCGCCCATCTGTCGCCCTGACATTTCATCTCGGGAGGTATGCTGCCTGCCGGGAGCCCGTATCCGAGACGTTACGGAGGCATTGCCGAGGATTATCCAGCCCTCTGACTACTACCCCATGCTACTCATCCATGTGGGCACAAATGATACTGCGCGGTGTGACACTGAGCGGATCAAGAGTGACTACAGGGCTCTGGGAGTACGGGTGAAGGAGTTTGGAGCGCAGGTGGTATTCTCTTCGATTCTTCCTGTCAAAGGTAGGGGCCCGGGCAGAGACAGATGCATCATGGAGGTGAATGCCTGGCTGCGAAGATGGTGTCGCCAGGAGGGCTTTGGCTTCCTAGACCACGGGATGCTATTTGAGGAAGGACTGCTAGGCAGAGATGGTGTTCACCTTTCGAGGAGGGGAAAGACCCTATTTGGACACAGACTGGCTAACCTAGTGAGGAGGGCTTTAAACTAGGTTCGACGGGGACAGGTGAGCAAAGCCCGCAGGTAAGTGGGGAACATGGAGACCTGGGAGATGGGTCGGAGACGAGAGGGAGTGTGGGCTATATTGGCAGAGAGAAAGGAGGGTCAGGACAAAACCGGGAGGAAAGATCAAACCAGTATCTTAGATGCCTATATACAAACGCGAGAAGTATGGGTAATAAGCAGGAAGAACTGGAAGTGCTAATAAATAAATACAACTATGACATTGTTGGCATCACTGAAACTTGGTGGGATAATACACATGATTGGAATGTTGGTGTGGATGGATACAGCTTGCTCAGGAAGGATAGACAGGGGGAAAAGGGAGGAGGTGTTGCCTTATATATTAAAAATGTACACACTTGGACTGAGGTAGAGATGGACATAGGAGACGGAAGTGTTGAGAGTCTCTGGGTTAGGCTAAAAGGGGTAAAAAACAAGGGTGATGTCATGCTAGGAGTCTACTACAGGCCACCTAACCAGGTGGAAGAGGTGGATGAGGCTTTTTTTAAACAACTAACAAAATCATCCAAAGCCCAAGATTTGGTGGTGATGGGGGACTTCAACTATCCAGATATATGTTGGGAAAATAACACAGCGGGGCACAGACTATCCAACAAATTCTTGGACTGCATTGCAGACAACTTTTTATTTCAGAAGGTTGAAAAAGCTACTAGGGGTGAAGCTGTTCTAGACTTGATTTTAACAAATAGGGAGGAACTCGTTGAGAATTTGAAAGTAGAAGGCAGCTTGGGTGAAAGTGATCATGAAATCATAGAGTTTGCAATTCTAAGGAAGGGTAGAAGGGAGAACAGCAAAATAGAGACAATGGATTTCAGGAAGGCGGATTTTGGTAAGCTCAGAGAGCTGATAGGTAAGGTCCCATGGGAATCAAGACTGAGGGGAAAAACAACTGAGGAGAGTTGGCAGTTTTTCAAAGGGACACTATTAAGGGCCCAAAAGCAAGCTATTCCGCTGGGTAGGAAAGATAGAAAATGTGGCAAAAGACCACCTTGGCTTAACCACGAGATCTTGCATGATCTAAAAAATAAAAAGGAGTCATATAAAAAATGGAAACTAGGACAGATTACAAAGGATGAATATAGGCAAACAACACAGGAATGCAGGGGCAAGATTAGAAAAGCAAAGGCACAAAATGAGCTCAAACTAGCTAAGGGAATAAAGGGGAACAAGAAGACTTTTTATCAATACATTAGAAGCAAGAGGAAGACCAAAGACAGGGTAGGCCCACTGCTTAGTGAAGAGGGAGAAACAGTAACAGGAAACTTGGAAATGGCAGAGATGCTTAATGACTTCTTTGTTTCGGTCTTCACCGAGAAGTCTGAAGGAATGCCTATCCTAGTGAATGCTAATGGGAAGGGGGTAGGTTTAGCAGATAAAATAAAAAAAGAACAAGTTAAAAATCACTTAGAAAAGTTAGATGCCTGCAAGTCACCAGGGCCTGATGAAATGCATCCTAGAATACTCAAGGAGCTAATAGAGGAGGTATCTGAGCCTCTAGCTATTATCTTTGGAAAATCATGGGAGACGGGAGAGATTCCAGAAGACTGGAAAAGGGCAAATATAGTGCCCATCTATAAAAAGGGAAATAAAAACAACCCAGGAAACTACAGACCAGTTAGTTTAACTTCTGTGCCAGGGAAGATAATGGAGCAAGTAATTAAGGAAATCATCTGCAAACACTTGGAAGGTGGTAAGGTGATAGGGAACAGCCAGCATAGATTTGTAAAGAACAAATCATGTCAAACCAATCTGATAGCTTTCTTCGATAGGATAACGAGTCTTGTGGATAAGGGAGAAGCTGTGGATGTGGTATACCTAGACTTTAGTAAGGCATTTGATACGGTCTCGCATGATATTCTTATCGACAAACTAGGCAAATACAATTTAGATGGGGCTACTATACGGTGGGTGCATAACTGGCTGGATAACCGTACTCAGAGAGTTGTTATTAATGGTTCCCAATCCTGCTGGAAAGGCATAACGAGTGGGGTTCCGCAGGGGTCTGTTTTGGGACCGGCTCTGTTCAATATCTTCATTAACGACTTAGATATTGGTATAGAAAGTACGATTATTAAGTTTGCGGATGATACCAAACTGGGAGGGATTGCAACTGCTTTGGAGGACAGGGTCATAATTCAAAATGATCTGGACAAATTGGAGAAATGGTCTGAGTTAAACAGGATGAAGTTTAACAAAGACAAATGCAAAGTGCTCCACTTAGGAAGAAAAAATCAGTTTCACACATACAGAATGGGAAGAGACTGTCTAGGAAGGAGTACGGCAGAAAGGGATCTAGGGGTTATAGTGGACCACAAGCTAAATATGAGTCAACAGTGTGATGCTGTTGCAAAAAAAGCAAACGTGATTCTGGGATGTATTAACAGGTGTGTTGTGAGCAAGACACGAGAAGTCATTCTTCCGCTCTACTCTGCTCTGGTTAGGCCTCAGCTGGAGTATTGTGTCCAGTTCTGGGCACCGCATTTCAAGAAAGATGTGGAGAAATTGGAAAGGGTCCAGAGAAGAGCAACAAGAATGATTAAAGGTCTTGAGAACATGACCTATGAAGCAAGGCTGAAAGAATTGGGTTTGTTTAGTTTGGAAAAGAGAAGACTGAGAGGGGACATGATAGCAGTTTTCAGGTATCTAAAAGGGTGTCATAAGGAGGAGGGAGAAAACTTGTTCACCTTAGCCTCTGAGGATAGAACAAGAAGCAATGGGCTTAAACTGCAGCAAGGGAGGTCTAGGTTGGACATTAGGAAAAAGTTCCTAACTGTCAGGGTGGTTAAACACTGGAATAAATTGCCTAGGGAGGTTGTGGAATCTCCATCTCTGGAGATATTTAAGAGTAGGTTAGATAAATGTCTATCAGGGATGGTCTAGACAGTATTTGGTCCTGCCATGCGGGCAGGGGACTGGACTCGATGACCTCTCGAGGTCCCTTCCAGTCCTAGAATCTATGAATCTATGAATCATCTCACCTGTATGTTAGTATTGTTCAAGAGGTATTTAGATTCTACAAAATGCTTGTAAGTTGATGTATGAATCTTACTTGTAAAGTTTGTGTTCCGTGCTATGAGGTAATATGCAACTTTTGCTTTATAACTGTAAAAATGCATGCTGTGAACTTTTGAACTCAGACAGGAGTGGTTCATCCGCCCATCAAGGAGCACTATCAAAACTAAGTGGGCCATTGCAAAGCATCATAATAGCATCACAAACACTGGGCTAATGGCCCTCTCCTACCCATAAAGGTGCTGAGTGCAAGGAAACTTTTCCCATCAGCTTCAATTCTGAAAGAAAGAAAGAAAGATCTTCACCACTTTGCTGTTTGGACTCCTACAGGGCTGGAATTAGAAAACAAAAGCAGAGATCCTCACGGTCCACCTGGGTTAGTCCTAAAAGACATTCAATGCTGATAGATTATACTACACCTCTATCAGCTTGTGGAACCATAGACTGTAACTCATATGTGTGTATGTGTTATCTACTGTATTTAACCTGTAAATAACTCTTTTGTTTCTTTTTTCTAGTTAATAAATCCTTTGTTAGTTTACTATAAGATTGGCTACAAGCATTGTCTTTGGTCTGAGATCTAAGTTACAAATTGACCTGGGTAAGTGACTGGTCTCTTGGGACTGGAAGCAACCTGACTCTTTTGTGATCTTTGGTGTAAGTGACCATTTATGACTAAGTCCAGCTTTTGAGGACTTAGGCAAGATAGACTGAGGCAAGATAGACTGAAGTGTCCAAGGGGACTGTCTGTGACTCCATGATTAGACTGTCATAGTGCTTCAGGAGTTCACATTTTTATTGGATTGGTGAAATCTAATTATTGAACATACCACCAGGTTGGAGTGTCTGCCCTGCTTTTTCACAGTCTGGGCTGAGGTTAGCCCTCACTGTCATGAACCACTCTAGACAGCATGACAAAATTGTGATTGACTCATATGTTATTGCATGTGATGAAGAGATTTAAGTTGTAGGTATAGAAATAAGTAAGATAGCATTATTGGAATATAAGATTGATAAGTATGTAGGAGTGATATGTGTGTGTTAGTTATATACATAAAGCAAGTGGTAATGCAAGGCCTACAGGTTAAGGCCTGTAAGATTTCAGCTTAGCCACACTAGGCCTCAGGCTTAGGGAGGCTCGACATGAGTAGGTGACCTAGGAATAACCCTATTCCAGTAAAGTTACATGATTACTATAATGAATGTGCCAATAGGTGATTTTCTGGAAAACTATATCATAATGTACGCGTCTAAACCGTAAGGCACCTGACTTTAACACCATGGAAAGTTCCATAGTCGTGGGAAGTAGGAGTGTGGGGGGTGCTGTAGCACCCCTAGGTTTAGTGCAGGGCTCCACTCCCGGGCTCCCGGCTTCCGGCCCCATGCCCACCCCCAGCCTTGACCTCCATACACCTGTTTGAATCCCCCCTGCCCGGAGACACAGCCCTGCTCCTAGCCCCAGCTCTGGGGATGGAGGGTTTGGACAGAGGTAAGGGGGCTTGCTTTCAGCACCCCCAGATTAAAAATATTTTGGCACCACTGGAAAGTTCTGCTCTGACCACAGGTTACCAGGGGAACATGTTTATATAAACGTTAATAAGATGTTAATAAGAATAAGACAAACTAAGAGAATAACCTTTGAGAAGCAGGGCACCTCAAAATATATGGTGTATGGAAGTACAGATAAGGAAAAGGAGAGATGGAGCGCTCATATATTCATAAGGTGTTAGATGTGGTCATAACAGCTGGATAAAAAAATGTGTTCCCTGGTATGGGCAGGGTGGGAAGACTACAAGGGAAGCCTTCGGTAAGATTCACCCCTCTATCAATGACCACTTGTTGAGAGATCCACCAAACTCAATAGCATCTTTGGATATGTGAGTATGAATACAGCAGTAGCTATTGCAGGTGCTCTCTCAGGTTCTGTATATGTAATTGTAACCTTAATCATCTGCTAGTAAAACTGATAATAACGACAAGACTTCTTACTTGTGACTGTGTGTGGAGGGTCACTGTTTTTGTTCTTTGTGTGTTCCTACAGCCTCCAAATCTAAGGTTAATTTTCACCGTGTTCATCTTAAAACTGTAGCAACACAGAAGCAAGACTCACTGTGAATTAACATAGAATTATCACAATTAAAACAAAAGCTACATACTGAAATCAGAGACATTAATGGAAGAAATATCTGGCGTCAGAGAATATTTTCAAAAACAGCTTAGAGAAAAAAGAGATTAGCAAAATCAGTGTGGACCAGAGGAAGGTAACATGTTGATAGTCAAACCAATCAAATATCAATGTCCCACTTTGGGTTATCAGAAGAAAAGTTTCTTTTTATATAAATTAAGTTCAGACACTTTTTAATAAGTATTTTTCACTGAGAAACAGCAGTAGGCATATTTCTTTCTCAGTGAGATAGCATAACCAATTGCTAGAGATGAGTTAATGCAAACAAAGCCTATCAACAACTAATGTTGTCACACTTTTGTCAGCTATACCCAAACTAGAAATTTGAGGCAACAATAGGGTTTGCGGTAAGCACACTTAAAATCAAGGTATTAGTTCAATTTTGAAAAGCCATGAGAGATATTGCAAAATAACACAAGATTCATACAGTATGATGTCATGGCATTCACTAAGGGCTTGATTCAAATCCTATTGAAGTCAATGAAAAAAGTTGCGAAATAGAAAGTCCTGTTTACTTCAGTCAGCTTTGGATAAAGTTCTACATTTACTGTTTAATATATCAATACAGTATAACTACTCCCGAAGGCCTCAAATTTGCAGAATTTCATCTTTATGATTAACTCAAGGAAGAATTATCCTAAAAAAAAGTGGGAAAGCATACCAAATTGCAGTTTTACCTGACAATTTAATCATTTTGAAGCCATTTGCTTCAACATTTCTAACCTAGATTATGAGAAAAAGCTTTGCCAAGGCTGGAAATTTCCCCAGCATAATATTCTAACTATGACAAGACCTGTTCCTTCTTTTCATAGTCATAAAACCTGTAACCACATCAGGACTTCTTTCCCTAGTATATGGATGTTTGACATAACAGACTGCAATGTATCTCCGGCTTCTACAGCCTCACCAGTATACCATTTGGTTTTAAGGGATGGTCCTATCCATGTCATGTTTGCTGTCTTGCTGATCCCTGTTGTGAATACATTGTATACTGTCATTTCACCTATAAGAGCTCCAGAATTATAGCTGACTTGTAATAATGAAATGAGATTTTTTTTAACAGCTCCCCAAGAATTTCCAAATTAAGAATTACATAGACAGTCTAACCACACTTCTCCCTTTTCCCTTTGATCAAAAATGAGAGAGACTTTCCCTTCTATATTACACATGTATATGTGTAACCAAGATAGTTCCTTTTAGAGCACGAAAAACCATCATCTTTTTGAGCAAACTTGCAAGCTCTGATCAAATCCGAAAGTTTTGAAATATTTTAAGGCTACGATAGTTTTCTGTTCATTCAACCAGGTTCCATAATCTAAATGAATCAGAGCCATTTGGGTTCTTATTCATGAAAGCAGCTCATACTAGATACTGTTCAAGGCCTGGGCATCAATCTCTAGTATTATGAAGAAACACACTTAGATATTGTAAGTTATTTCTAAGAGGTCAAACTTCATACTCTTCACAGAATTTTAGTTACTGTAAGACCCACAAGTTCTTATGAAGGGAAGCTCTTTTTTTGTTGGCAAGCTAGAAAGAATGTTTTAACTACTAACTAACTGGTGTGGCTAAAATACTATAAACAACTCAAAACAAATGTGCAGATATTGGCTACTATCAAGAGAGTTCCCTCACCTATCATTAGAAATACTATCATGGCATGAAAATAATGAAACCTACAGCCTTATCATTTATGGCCAAATGTGTGCTATAATAAGAGTGAAAATATCATTGCAGATGGTTAGGGCTATGATCTACAAGTTGTGGACGCCACATGTGCTTATGTAGATATTTCCATTAGGTACAAATAGCAGCATAAAGAGGTGTAGCAGGGCAGCAGCTTCTGTCCAAGGTAATAGGTACTCCTGTATTAGATGCCTGCCTAGGCTGTTCTTGCATTGCCTTCAGGGGAATGTCCTGAATTTGTCCTTTAGAAAATTAGGAAGAAGAGCCCAATCATATGAACTAGTGCCTCTCTCCATAGGAAAATGGCTAGAAAACAAACTTGCAAATTTTCACACTCTCAGCAATTATGTGTCAACTATCAGCATTTATTGTTTTTCTTCTGTGATTTGTAACCATGCCCCTTAACATTTGTTTTGTTTCTTGTTTCTTCTTAAAACTGTAAAACCCAAACGTGTGAGGAAAAAAAGTACAGCTATTACAATTAACCTCTAATATTGCTATATGCTGAATTGATTTGTTACATAGAATTTCTGCTGACAGTTCAAAAATTGATCTACTTGTTTAAAATCAGTTTGCCAAGAAATATGTCAGAATAGCTGGTTTTATTGCTATTCTCCTTTGATTTCTGAAAAAAAAGTGTCATAAAACATCCAAGTTGTTTAATTATACATCAAGTTTTTTCTATCACTGTTGTTATTCATGTGGGCATGCTATGTCCTTGTCAAGGTACATCTCTACATTCTCATAAGACAGCTATAACGATATGAGGGGATTCCCTACAAATCCTGCATCTTGGCAGGGAGTTAGATAAGATGACCCTTGTGGTCCCTTCTAACCCTGTGGTTCTATGATAGCACCAACTGTACACCTTGCTATAGTCTGCGCCTATGAAAGGTGTCCAGTGTTTAAACTATAGGTTTCCATTTTGGAAGAACCCGCAAATCACCTTTTTCATACTTCCTTTTGACCAAGCATCTCCAGTCAAACTTATGGACATATATGTAGAATAAATTAAGCATATGATTTTAGTATGCATAAATACAGGGCAGAGTATGCTATGGTGATTACTAATCTGCATATGTGGGAAAAAATCATTATTTCTAAATGTGATGGTTATTAACCAAGATTTAATGATTATCTTACAAAATAAATATTCTAAACATCAAAGAAAAATGTACTTAATATTTCCACATCATTTTTCATTATGAACAATGACTAAGCTATACAAAAAAGGAAATAGTATAACATTTTATTCTACCTAAATTAAAAAAAAAACAATCCAAATATCTCAAGATATTTTTAAGGGTCACTCAGGTCTTGACTAAATAAAAACTGAAGATACTGTAAATTGAGAAAAAGCTTGGGAGTAGAAGAGGCTCCTTTAAAAATTTCAAGGAAGTTCCCACGGGCCTGTTTCTGATCCCCTTCCTCATGTTCCCTGGCAACTACTCCACAAGTGGTCCCATTGAATTGAGAGGGAACAGTTAAGAGTAAAGGACAATCCGAAGTGAGTAAAGAGATCAAAATCTGGCTCTATACAACACCCAGTGCAAAGAATTCATAATCAAATGGGTTAATTTATTCAAACAATTGGCTAGATGAGTGCAAGTGAAAGAAATAATTTGTGTTGGTAATAGATAATCCACAGGTGTGTTTGAAAAAGCAAACATTAAAAGGTCAGCTATGACTGAGCAAATATCATTTATATCAATGAACAAAGAAATTGAACTCTGTTTCTCACACTATTTATTTTGTCGCCTTATGGGCTGAATCCTGTTATTTTTGAAGTCAATGGATATTTTGCCATTGACGCCAGAAGATTCAAGGTGGACCCTACATCAGTATATTTGTTTATGCATAAGCATGACAAGATTTTGCATGTTCTACCTAGATATGAATTTTTAAGAGTACACCTACGTTTAAATGAACTGAAAGCAAGATTATGACTGTCAAGGAGAGGAGGGTCTGTAAAACAGAAAATAAGTGATAACACATATATGGAATGTCCAGTTATTTGTATGAGTTTATTTATTAATTTCATAAAGTTAAATTTAAAGAGCTTGAGGTAGATGGAAATGTAGTACTATAGCTTTTGACATAATCCAAATGTTAAGCCGTTAACCGCTAACTCTACCAACTCTATCCCAGTTTCATTTTGTTCAAGTTGCAAATGACAGTGATCGTTTTCTCCATTCAAACTTTATCTGTCTCCTATACATTAAGAGAACAAAGAAAAATCATAACATGACAACATTACATTAATGAACAGCCCAGTAATTCAATCTACATGATGGCCCATTCCTACAAGCCAACCAGCTATTTACCAGATACCTCAGATTCCCTAAATAAAAGAACAAGTGGTACTTGGAGCTCAAATAAATAAAACAAACTAAAAGAGCTGCAGAGAATAGTTACTCTAGAAAATAAAGAATAAATCATAACAGTCAAAAGAAAACTGAAATATAAACCTTAAAAATAGTGTATTTTATTTTAAAAGGAAAAAGAAAGTAGTGTAATAAAAAAATAGAGTGACAGATCTTCAGCTGGTGTAATCAGTGACGCTCCATTAATTTACACCTGCTGAAGGTCTGGTACAATGGGCCTAAACTCAGGAATGTCATATAGCTTTCCAACACTTGACTTAGAGTGTATTCACTACGGAGGTAACACACACAATCCGCCAGTAGGACACAGCCACCAGTGCAAATCTATTCTGCTGCTCTGCTCTGTAGCTTGGTGACAACCGATCCCTCCCAGTCTAGAGGTGAGTACAGGATACATGACTACATATTCAGTTTGGCCAAGAAATTTAAAACAGCTGTGTGGGAGGGAAGGGGGATGGTTGCTTGTCATGGCGGGATACGTGAAAGAAACCTATTTTGAGCACATATTTGTGAGCTTGGCATGCTGAAAAAAAGGAATTACATAGTTATCAAAGTATAACATGGCAAGTTTAATGTAAGATAGATTTTAATGAAGTTACTGTGTAACTACTGCACTGTTACAGCTATTAATTTATGCCCATTCATATAGTCCATGAATCACAAATATTTGGCATCTGCCACCTGCTTAGAAAAACGAGATTCCCTTGGTTTTCAGTGTAAATTAATCTACAGTTCTTGGCAGTATGCAGGGCTGGAACAGGAGTTGCACAACAGCACAGTCTCAGGAGATCAGGAGAACACACAGGTAGCTGTACTGTCTGCATTTTACATTGCATCAATCATTGTGAGCTCCTGAAGCAGATGCTGTTCTTTAGGGACAAAGAATCATGGCTACACAGATCTTCTCAACCTCATCCTCAGAGAGAGATTGAACAAGTCAACAGAGGCTAACGATCCAGCCACCCTCTTCACCTACAGACTTACTCAGTCTGGGAACTGGCACAGGACTTTAAGGGTAAATGAGATACATACACTTAGGCAACTACAAGAAAAGGAGCTGTCAGATGCCCTATGTACAATACATCCATTCTAGATAGCTTTCAGAAGAATTGCCCTCCCCTTATCCTTTTTAAACAGTTTGAGATGAAATAGTGATTCTTCCCACCCCAAAGCAATGGACCTTTCCTTGGTACAGAAAATTACTTCAACTGTAAAGTAGAACTCCTACTCCAAACTTCCCATCAACTTGGTAATGGTAATATTTTACCATTACTGCCCTCAGAAGCAGTCACATTAAATATGTGTATATGTATAGCATGAGTTCAGTTGACGTTCATATATTTATGAATTTGTTCCAAATACATTACCCAGAAATGGCAGAGTAAACCAGTCATGAACAGTTAAAGCAGGCAGCCTAAATGAGCATAAAATACTATTTCAATTATTTTTAGTTTGCCCTGAATTACAGATGGCATGACACAGGCCAGATGTTAGCATGGACACTTGCTTTTCATTTGAATCTTTCTGTGAAAAGCAAAAGACTTCCTTGGGCATTATAAAAAATTAATCAGACTAGAGGTCAACCACAGTCTTGCCCCTGAACATTGTCTGATGTTCTTTATAGATTATAGAATGGCTTTTTGAGGAGGCTTTGTCCTCTTGCATTTTAACCTACTACTGTTGTAGTACCTCTTTCAACTTGGAATTTTTATTGTATGTTAAATGACCCCTTGCCAAAGCTAAAATTGTCTAAATCAAAACCTTATAGTGTAGTTTAATATATTTGCACCATTCCATTGGTCTCTGTTATAACTTAATAAAAAATTTCAATCTTAAAATAATTCACAAAAATGTACAGATGCTTCAATTATAACTGGATCACTAAAGTTTGTTAAGCAAATCCAATAATCTTTAGATGGATGTGCTTTTCTTTACTTCTATTTATCAATTTTTAATGGATGTGTCATAGAATCATAGAACTGGAAGGGACCTTAAAAGGTCATCTAGTCCAGTCCCCTGCACTCATGGCAGGACTAAATATTACCTAGACCATCCCTGACAGGTGTTTGTCTAACCTGCTTTTAAAAATCTCCAATGATGGAGATTCTACAGTCTCCTTAAGTAATTTATTCCAGTGCTTAACCACCCTGACAATTAGGAAGTTTTTCCTAATGTCCAACCTAAACCTCCCTTGCTGCAATTAAGCCCATTGCTTCTTGTCCTATCTTCCGAGGTTAAGAAAAAACAATTTTTCTTCCTTCTCCTTCTAACAAACTTTTACATACTTGAAAACTGTTATGTCCCCCCTCAGTCTTCTCTTTTCCAGACTAAACAAATCCATTTTTTTCAATCTTCCCTCATAGGTCATGTTTTCTAGACCTTTAATCATTTTTGTCGCTCTTCTCTGGACTCTCTCCAGTTTGTCCACATCCTTCCTGAAATGTGGTGCCCTGAACTGGACACAATACTCTAGTTGAGGCCTAATCAGCGTGGAGTAGAGCGGAAGAATTACTTCTTGTGTCTTGCTTACAACACTCATGTGAATACATCCCAGAATGATGTTCGCTTTTTTTGCAATAGCGTTACACTATTGACTCATATTTAGCTTGTGGTCCACTATGACTTCCATATCCCATTCTACAGCACTCCTTCCTAGGCAGTCATTTCCCATTTTGTATGTGTGCAACTGATTGTTCCTTCCTAAATGGAGTACTTTGCATTTGCCCTTATTGAATTTCATTCTATTTACTTCAGACCATTTCTCCAGTTTGCCCAGATCATTTTGAATTTTAATCCTATCCTTCATAGCACATGCAATTCCTCCTATCTTGGTATCATCCACAAACTTTATAAGTGTACTTTCTATGCCATTATCTAAATCATTGATGAAGACATTGAACAGAATCGGACCCAGAACAGATCCCTGTGAGACCTCACTCATTATGTCCTTCCAGCATGATTGTGAACCACTGATAACTATACTCTGGGAATGGTTTTCCAACCAGTTTTGCACCCACCTTATAGTAGCTCCATCTAGCTTGCATTTCCCTAGTTTGTTTATGAGAAAGACATGCGAGACAGTATCAAAAGCTTTACTAAAGTCAATATACCACATCTACCGCTTCCCCCCCATCCACAAGGCTTGTTACCCTGTCAAAGAAAGCTATCAGGTTTGTTCAACATGATTTGTTTTTGACAAATCCATGCTGACTGTTACTTATCACCTCATTATCTTCTAGATGTTTGCAAATTGATTGCTTAATTATTTGCTCCATTATCTTTCTGAGTACAGAAGTTAAGCTGACTGGTCTGTAATTCCCCGGGTTGTCCTTATTTCTCTTTGTATAGATTGGCACTATATTTGCCCTTTTCCAGTCTTCTGGAATCGCTCCCATCTTCCATGACTTTTCAAAGATAATCGTTAATGGCTCAGATATCACCTTAGTCAGCTCCTTGAATATTCTAGGATGCATTTCATCAGGCCCTGGTGACCTGAAGGCATCTAATTTGTTTAAGTAATTTTTAACCTTTTCTTTCCCTATTTCAGCCTCTTCTGATCCTACCTCATTTTCACTAGCATTCACTAGGGTAGATGTCCAATTACAACCAACCTTTTTGGTGAAAACTGAAACAAAGAAGTCATTAAGGACTCCTGCCATTTCCACATTTTCTGTTATTATTTCCTTCCCCTCCCGCCCCGCCCCCATTGAGTAACGGGCCTACCCTGTCCTTGATCTTCCTCTTGCTTCTAATGTATTTGTAGAACATTTTCTTGTTACCCTTTATGTCTCTAGCTAGTTTGATCTCGTTTTGTGCCTTGGCCTTTCTAATTTTGTCCCTACATACTTGTGTTATTTGTTTATATTCATCCTTTGTAATTTGACCTCGTTTCCACTTTTTGTAGGACTCTTTTTTGATTTTTAGATCATTGATGATCTCTTGGTTAAGCCAGGGTGGTCTCTTGCCATACTTCTTATCTTTCCTATGCAGGGGGATAGGTTACTCTTGTGCCCTTAATAATGTCTCTTTGAGAAACTGCCAGCTGTCTTCAATTGTTTTTCCCCTTAGACTTGCTTCCCATGGGATCTTACCTACCAACTCCCTGAGTTTGCTAAAGTCTGCCTTCTTGAAATCCATTGTCTTTATTTTGCTGTTCTCCCTCCTACCATTCCTTAGAATAATGAACTCTATCATTTCACAATCACTTTCACCCAAGCTGCCTTCCACTTTCAAATTCTGAATTAGTTCCTCCCTATTTGTCAAAATAAAATCTAGAACAGCCTCTCCACTAGTAGCTTTATCCACCTTGTGAAATAATAAGTTGACTCCAATACATTCCAAGAATTTATTGGATAATCTGTGCCCGGCCGTGTTATTTTCCCAACAGATGTCTTAGTAGTTGAAGTCCCCCATTATCACCAAGTCCTGTGCTTTGGATAATTTTGTTAGTTGTTTAAAAAAAGTCTCATCCACCTCTTCTTCCTGGTTAGGTGGTCTTTAGTAGACCCCTACCATGACATTACCCTTGGTTTTTTACCCCTTTTATTCTTACCCCGACACTTTCAACAAGTCTCCTACTTCGAACATCAGTCCAAGTGTATATATTTTTAATATGTAAGACAACACCTCCTCCCTCCCCCCCTCGCCTGACCTTCCTGAGCAAGCTGTACCCCTTCTATACCAATATTCCAGTCATGCGTATTATCCCACCAGGTCTCTGTGATGCCAACTATGTCATAGCTGTGTTTATTTACTGGAATTTCAAGTTCTTCCTGCTCATTCCCCATACTTCTTGCATTAGTATACAGACATCTAAGATACTGATTTGATTCCACTCCCTCCCCTCCGTTCTGTCTTGCCTCTCCTTTATCCTGCTGTAACAGCCCATGCTCCCTCCAAATTCCAACCCTTCTCCCAGGTCTCCATGTTCTTGACTTACCTGTGGGCTTTGGTCACCTGCCCCCTTCGGACCTAGTTTAAAGCCCTCCTCATGAGTCTACCCAGTCTGTAGCCAAATATGCTCTTCCCCTTCCTCAATAGGTGGACCCCATCTCTGCTTAGCAGCCCTTCTTCCTGGAACAGCATCCCGTGGTTAAGGAAGTCGAAGCCTTCCTGGCAACACCATCTTCGCAGCCTGGCACTCACCTCCAGGATGCATCTGTCTCTGCCGAGGGCCCTATTCTTGACTGGAAGGATCGAAGATAACACCACCTGTGCTCCCAAGTCCTTCACCCATACTCCCAGAGCCCTGTAGTTACTTCTGATCTTCTGAGGGATGTCATACCTTGCAGTATCATTAGTGCCCACATGGATGAGTAGTATGGGGTAGTAGTCAGAGGGCCAGATGATCCTCGACAATCCCTCTGTAATGTCTTGGATACAGGCCCCTAGCAGGCAGCATACCTCCCGAGATGCCATGTCAGGGCAACAGATGGGTGCCTCTGTCCCCCTCAGAAGAGAGTCACCAACCATCACTACCCTATGTTTCCTCCTGGAAGTGGTGGCTGTGATCCTCCCAGCCTTGGGGGTACATGGCATCGCCTTCTCATTTGGGGGTGATTCCTCATCGCTCATTGCCAGGGCAGCATAACGGTTTTCCATCACCATGGTGGGTGGGTTGGGACTAGGGGTGGAGCACTGCCTGCTGCTAGAAGACACCAGCTTCCAGTGTCTTCCCTGTGACAGAGCCATATCCTCCTCCCCCAGTGGTGTGACAGCAGTCCTCTATAGCTGGATAGCATCCTCAGCCTTGGATGTCTCCATGTGAATACTCGCGAGGAATTCTTCGTGGGCACAGATGCTCCTCAGCCTAGCCACATTCTCCTGTAGCTCTCCCACCTGCTTCCTGAGATATTCCACCAGGAGACACCTTTCACACGGCATGGTCCCCCCAGCCTGGCTTTCTGAGAGTGGGAAATGCAAACCACAATCTCTGTAAATCCACACCAGGATCTGGGTAGAGGCATCCATGGTTAGGTCCCTTAACTTTGGTTATGTGTCCCTTTTCATGTTTGTATGCATAGTACATAAAGATATAACATATCAGTAATATCACACTTTTTAAAATGTTTTCCAAGAAATCTCTACTATTCTCAATGATCAAAAAAGAATGAAGTCCATCTGTGTTTGTTCTGGATAGCTTCTTCACCTCCAATCCTGTATGTTGTTTTCTCTATCTTTACATACAGAATTATATTGTCCACTCACTGGGATCAGTCTAACAAAATATTGCCCTTTTAGCCCAAATGTAGTAATACATAAATATGTGACCAATACTGTCCTCACCCCCCCCCAACATTATTTCTTCACATATCTTCAAAAGTCTGAGCAGAATAATTAGTTTTGAGTGGCATGCTAAGAGTCTATTGCACTAAGCAAGGAACTAGGAACTAAAATTCATCAGTTGTAAGCATAATTTAGACTCTCTGGCCCAATGAAAAGCTGTGTAGTCTTAACTTCTCTGAGACTGTTTCCATATCTGCATAGAAGGGATAACAATACTTCTTACCTCCCTCACAGGATGTTACAGGGATTATATAGCGGTTACAGCCAAATCAAGATCCTTATGTAAATCCTAAATAAACTGATTTTGAGTAAGGATTCTCCATTAGGATTGGAATATATGGAGGAATGTACATATACCTATCTGGAGTGATGTTGGGGACAAAGAAATGAGTGCATAAAAGGAAGAGAAAACAAAAATATTAAGTCATCACAGGGCTATAAGGGCACAAAATTGAGCTGTGCTAAAACTATCAGGGGACATTGCCTACTAAATTTCACCATGTGTTTCAGACCTCTTTGACAAAACATCTTTTTTGTACTGGAAATTTACAAAGTGTCTTTTCTCATGTGAAACCCATCTTTGTTTGCAAAGTGATCTCAGTCTCATGTGGAATTTGGATCTCTTGGGACACAGAAAATTTACACACCTAAACAAAAGTTTCCCCACACAAGAGATATAATATAATGGAAATATCCATCTCCTAGAACTGGAAGGGACCTTGAAAGGGCATCGAGTCCAGCCCCCTGCCTTCACTAGCAGGACCAAGTACTGATTTTGCCTCAGATCCTTAAGTGGCCCCCTCAAGGATTGAACTCACAGCCCTGGGTTTAGCAGGCCAATGCTCAAACCACTGAGCTATCCCTCCCCCCCGAATGACCAATTATTATTTGAGAGTAAAAGTACATTTTAAAAATGTATTTAATATGGTGTCTTTCAGAGCCCAACCACTTCCTGAGGTAAAGAATGACACCAGTAATGGTGGTGAGAGAGACTGCCAATCCCCTGCAGACAAATACGACCATCATTGCTTTAGTATTTTGACAGCAAACTCCTATGGCTTTGTGTAGTTTACAACAGCATTAAGCACACTGGTGGAAAAATAATGCTACTAATAGATAATTGTGCTATCAAGAGTGGGGTGGATAAATGGGTTAAATTGATAATAAAAGTGACCCCAAATTTAAGCTTCAGTTCCTGGAAACTTCAAGTTCATACACATATTGCATACAGTATTTGTTAATGTTTTGAGAACATATTAGAAGAATGATCTAGTAACTGCTTCTTAAGTTCTCCTTAGAACTGTGCCTATGACACCACTGGTAGCATTCTCCCCACTTATGACTTTTCTACAAGGGAACAATGCAAATCAACTATGTGAAGTCAATGCAGATAAGTTAGAATGTGTTAATGCCTCCTTTCCATGTGGATGCTTTTATGCAAGAGTAAAGTGGTTTTTAGTTACTGTAACTTAATCCTCCTTTGATACATGTGCTAATATCATGTGTATCGAACATAGGCCATATTCAAATTTGGAGCTGAGTGACTTTGTTTGGCCAAATGTTTAAGTTAGCATTACTACAAATTGCTTGAAGCTGCCTTCCAGCCTGTAGGCAAAAAAGTTAGTAAGGTAAGGTCATTCACTCACTAAAGACTCTGCCCCTATCCCTCAGAGTCCCTTTTTACCTTGTTATGCTTACTGTCATGAGGATGTGTGGAAATGAGAGAATGTGTAATACTGAATAGCCATTTATGTATTTTATATATTTATGTCTGACCTAGGCAGAAATCTGTTACCAGATTTCTCATGTCCTGCTTATGAAGAACACATCTGTTTGTTGTCACCAACAGATTTTGCAAAAAAAAGTCTATCTCATATAGAGATATCAAATTATTGGTCCACAGTGAGCTGTAGACAACATGTTGGAATCTCTATTTGGGCAAAGCCCCTGAAGCAGAGTAAGAGTACCCTGGAGGCAAGGTGAAAGGTCCTGACCATCACCGAAACCAAGCCTGAAGCTATCACTGAGAGAGACTACCTCCCCACATAGAAAACAAGCTCAAGTTATTAGCTGAGAACTAGTTCTGATGCTGCAAAGAACCAACACATGAGTGAGAAATTCTAAGAAGACATGAGAGTGCTTTTGTATAGAATTCAGAGACATCTGAATTCTCCAACATTCCAGTACAGTGTGTGTGTGTATGTGTATGTGTATGTATGTGCCTGGTCTAGCAAATTAGGTCGGTATAACTATGTCACTCAGGAGTGTGAAACATCCACACCCTGGAGCGAAGCAGTTAAGCCAACCTCACCCCCAGCATAGAGACCACTAAGTTGATAGGAGAATTCTCCTGTTGACCTAGCTATGGCCTCTCAGGGAGGTGGAGTACCTACACGGACAGGAAAACTCCCCCGTCAGTCTATGTAGTATCTTCACTGAAGTGCTACAGGGGTGCAGCTGCACCACTGCAGTGTTTTAAGTGTAGATAAACCCTAAATGTTTCCCCAGATAGAAACTAAAATGCCCCGTCTGTTATTTAATTAGTAAGTGATTAGTCTGTGTTCAAAGTGTATTATTCCAAAGCTGCTAAGTGCCTGATTTGAGAATCATTTCTGCATCTGTGTAAATGTGTCCAAGAGATTCAGTCACTGTTTTAGCCTGGGAAGGGAAATAAGTAAAGTAAATAGAGAATAAGGCATGTCTATATTACAATTATGTCAGCAAAACTTATGTCGCTTAGGGTTGTGAAAAAACAACACCCCTTTGTGCCAGCATAAGTGGTAGTGTGCACAGCATGCCTGCCAACATAGCTCGTGCTGCTCGTTGAGGTGTTTTATTATGTCGATGGGCGAACTCTCTCCCATCGGCATACAGCGGCTACATGAGCGATCCTACAGAGGCACAGCAGCATCGGTACAACTGTGGCGCTGAAAGCTCGCTAGTGTAGGCATGACCTAACATACATTTTATGTTCAGAGAAACTGAAGGTGGAACACCAAAGTGGGAAACTATAGAGAAACCATTCTAAAGTTATATTTCCTTAAAACAAAGACAAGAGTTTATCTATGATTCTATAAGTCATCTTCTGTCTTTAGCAGACTCTTAGCCCAATTAATTGCATTAAAAGAAAGGTGTTTTTAACTTTCCAGTGAAGTATTGCACTAATTCTTGTGTTAACCTTATAAATTTACTCATTGTAGTAATCTGCAAGCCAGATAAACTGAACCGTTGATTTGTTGATTGAATTTCAATTGTAACTTTGGTTTGATCATTGTGTTGTGTTAAATTTGATTAGTTTAGGGAATCTGAAACAACATTAGCTAGTGGCATATTTTGTTTAAACCTTTGTTTCACATTTGTTTGCTTATTTTCTTTTAATTAATCCATAAAAGCCCCTCAAAACTTCAACATGGAAAAACAACCTATTTAGAGGTACAGATCAAGTAGCTCCTGGATCCATATTTTAATTATTTAATTAAAACCCTATTAGTCAGTAGAGGTGTATGTTGTAAAGGGGACAATTTTTGTGCAGCTGACCACTTATACTGTCTGAGATTTAACAGGCCACTATCTGGAAAGGATTTATACCCTCCTGATGACACTCCCATAACCTGCTTTACTAACCGAAAACACAGACGGCAAGAATCTCCTTTCAATTCACAGAAAACTAGAAATAGGGTTTCTTTATTAAAAAAATCAAATATCATTAAAATAATGATAAACAAAAAATAAAGCAACCACGTAAAAGGAACAAACTGTTTCTGAACCAAAGATGGATTAATTTTACAGCATAGCTGCACTCCTTGTATAAAGTGCAAGAAGAGAACCTACAACTTGCCAGTTTCCACTGATCCATGCCCTAATAAGAAACTGCGGGCTTTCTTCCTTCACCAGGAAGAATGTTTATTGAAGTGTGTGTGTGGGGGGGGGGGGAGGGGAAGAAAGGGGAGAGCAAAGAGGTAAAACAAAACAAACAAACAAAACGCCTTCCACTGTTGTCTAACATGAACCTATTTTGATTGGTTTATGCCGCATCATTGTTCAGATAGGGTAGTATTTTCAAGCAAATTAAGTCCTTATTGTGCAAGGAGCAGAGAACCTCTTGCTAGATATGGAGCACCCTCAACAGTCAACTGACACTGATGCCCATCAGATCTCTCAGTATTGCATGCCAACTCCCTTTGTTTAGAACCCAGTCTTGAAGTTACTTACGAAATTATCACTGACTTAAATGTAAGGAAGATCACTCCTTTCATACTAGTTTTAGGACAACCTCCTTCCCGAAAGTAGCTCCTGTTGGAATTAGACTAATCCAAATGAATCTGCAAATTGCTTTGACACAATTGTCTGTTTTGAATCAGCACACCCGACAGCTTTCTAAAATAAGTTAAGCATTCGTATCATTGCAATAAAATTATAGAACTGACTGCAGGAGCATTTATCTTCTAAATGTATTACTATGTCATAATGTATTATCATATTGATCCAATAATTGTCTTAGTAGATGCAAGATAAAAATATAAATCTTACAAAGTAACAACAGGAGATGTGCATTTTACACAAAGACGATAGCAGCAAAAATTACCCTGAGCAAAAGTGTCAGCAGATTTCAGCATTGCAATCTAAAGCATGACCTTCTCCTTTTATGCTAAGCTGCTTTTTATATGTCCTTTGTGAACATAATGTTGATATCACTTCTTTCCTCCATTTTTCAGAAAGGACAAATCAGTAAGTATTTTACATTTAATCTAGAAGATATTTCATCGGCTAAAATGTCCTTAAAGTTTAGTAGCAAACACATTTTAATGGGCAGATGCTATTATTATATTTTTACATATCTGTTATTCAGTAATATTTAGCAACTGATTACATTTAAAAAAGAAAAGCTATCAAACTCCCTCTATTTGTCCTTGATTTTCCTTCCCCTTCTCTGGTTCATTAGTCTACATAAAAATGACAGCACAATAGTCAAAATCCATCTTCTGCAACAGGTATTTCTGATCAAAGGACACTTTTTTTTTTATTGTCCAGTCTGTTTGCCAGTATATGCCAATCAGTGAGGCTACACCTAACCATCCCCTAGAGAAAGTTGGGACCTTAGGACCATAAAGAAACAACTACTAAAAACTCAAGGATTGATCTATGTAAATATATCTATTAGCAACCTTTTGGCTTTGTATTTCCCTTCTGTCTCTATTACTTTCACTAATTTTGACAGAAAGGAATTTCACAAAAATCATGCATATGGATCTGTACACTGACTGGAGATACAAATGAATTTCTAAACATGATTTAAGGTGGATTTTTCCTTTGGTTTTGTGGTTATAAAGATCTTCAAGCCCCATCAATTGTTAATGAAAAGCTAACGTTTTGTAACAAACAGCAGCCAGAGGCCAATAAAACCAATAAACTCCCATAGTTTACACCTTGGATAGCCTTTTGTTACTTTAAAGTGTTTGCTCCCAACTTAACTAACAAAGCACTGTACTTATGAAAGGGTTCTCCCATATGTATTTAATAGGAAAAGGACAAAAATATAGAGTCATATCTGAATCCAACTGCTGATTTCTGACCCCTCTGATTACTGTCCTGTGCATATCAGGTCCAACATGGCATTCATCATCAACCTTTTAATTGCCTTTAGACAGGTACATGAAGAGGAAGTGGCGCGGGCCCCGGGATGTGCTGGCCGTGGCTTCCCGCAGCCCCCATTGGCCTGGAGCGGCGAACCGCAGCCAGTGGGAGCCGCGATCGGCCGAACCTGCAGAAGCGGCAGGTAAACAAACTGGCCTGGCCCACCAGGGTGCTTACCCTGGTGAGCCACATGCCAGAGGTTGCCGACCCCTGGCTTGAAGGATATACAGAAGGAATAAAGATATGAAATCCTGGCACCATTAAAGTCAATGAGATTTTTGCCATTGACTTGAATGGGAATTACAAAAGACTATGAACTGCCTCTATGAATAATAAATAATAGTCATTAGGCCAGGGACAGAGAGTAAGAATGACTCTATAGCCTGTTGGTCGGGCACTCACTTAGACTTTGAGGGAGACAATTTCAAATCCCTGATTCAAATACTAGTATTTAATATGTTATACACCTTGGAACAGCACCAACAGAAGAGGCTGAGAAAGACCCACACCAGAATATCTCATAATCCAGTAGTGAGGGCACTCACATGAGAGGTCAGAACCCCATGTTCAAATCCCTTCTCTTATTCAGGTAGGAGAGGAAATTGCATATGGGTCTCCCACATCCCGGATGAGTTCTCTGACCACTGAACTAACTGAATTACTAAATGCAAATAAATCATCCAAATCCAGCACTTTCTTTTGTCTGCAAGAAGTTCACAAATCCATTTTAATTTATGCAAACACATTATTTAGTTATTAAGAATTTTCAGCCTATTGTTTGTGAACTGTTCACTGTTCATTAGTCCTGGTATATCATTTGTCACCTGAATCACTTGATGGGAAAGGCTGGCCCTGTTAAAGTCAGTGGCAAAGCTCCCATTGGCATCAAATAGGGCCAGGATTTCACCAATGGAATTGTTTCTGCTCTACGAGGATGATAGACTGTTTTAAAAAAGAACAGCAGCCAGGGCCGGCTCCAGGCACCAGGCACCCAAGCTGGTGCTTGAGGCGGCACCTGGAGGGGGGCGGCGCGGCGCTCCGGCCGCCGGGGAGAGCGGGGCCACAGCCGGGCTTGCTGCCCTCCCCCCGGCGCTCTGGCCGCCCTCCCCCCCTGCCGCCGGGGGGAGAGCGGCGAGCCCCTGCTGGGGCTTGCCGCCCTGCGCTCTGGCCACCGGGGGGAGAGCCGAGCCCCAGTTGGGGCTCGCCACCCTGCCCCCGGCGCTCTGGCCGCTGGGGGGGGGGGGGAGCCGCCCCCCCCCCGGGGCCCGGCGCCCCCCCCCCCCCGGCCCCGTCGGCCCCCCCCCCCCCCTGTGGGGGGGGGGCGGGGCAGCCGGAGGCTTTTTTGCCTGGGGCGGCAAAAAAGACAGAGCCGGCCCTGACAGCAGCAAATAGTCTTGTTCATGCAAGATTACCTTTTTTCACACATCAGTATGGGTATTCATAAGGACCGTCATTTACCAACATTTTGTGCAAATGTTTGCAGATAATGAATAAGAGGGCATGAACATGATCAAACTGAACAGCTGTCTGGAATTCAAACAGTAGTATTCAGCAAATTCTAGAGCTGGAGAACACATCTTAGAAGTTGAGTCTACCCAGCTTAAAACAATGCTTGCTATTTAAAAAAAACTTTGAAATAATTTCTATTTAGGCTCCCACATTGTTTTTGTATCCTGACTTTCCTCAGAAGTATAGAGATTGACATCTTTTGAACCACGTACCTCCGGGGCGCACACTCTTTTTAAAGCAATTAGAAAAACAGAAGAATTAAAAGATTTTTAAAGATTACGATGAGTTCTGTGCTATTCATGTAACTGTCTTTGCCTATACTCTCTGATGTAGACAATTTGCATGCTCACTGATTTGCTGAACGTCAATGGCCAGATTCTGCTTCCAGTTACACTGTTGTAAATCACAGTGGTATATCTGGAAACAGGATCTGATTCCTCCCCCCTTTCATTAATTCCATTTCTGCAGCAGTATGTTGAACAACAGAATTGCAACAGAATTCTCATCTTTATAACTACAACACACAACACAAACAGCATGTTTTCTATAAGGTAATTTGAGGGCCTAAAACTTCAAGTGTTTCTTTGCAGTTCTAATTAGCACTGACCGGGTTACAACTGTCAACAGTAGAATCAGTTTTTACTGTATTATTTCATGGTTTGTTTTTTTTTCCTGTGCACTGCATCCTCTTTATCTTTCCTTTGTTTATTTGACATCCCTGTAAAACCACCAGATGGCATTGCAGTGTTCATTTTATTTAGCATTCTTTATAGGAGAAACTGATAGGAACCTCACATCAGTATGAGGCTCCTTTTTCTACTATACTTCCTGTTTCATTAGTATTAAAGTTCTCTTTCAGCAGGGAGTCCCAGTTCACCATAAATAGGTGCACTGTGCCTCAATCACATGGGGGATCAGAGTTTAGTAAACATAATTTATTTGTAAAATATCTGTGGAGAGAATGTTAGCAGCAGTGCTGAGAATGATTCCCCCCCCCCCCCCAAATTACCAAGAATGTAAAACATGTGGGTAGAAAAAAAATTGTTTTATTTTGGGGTGGGGCGTGCCTCAGAGTTTAATTCTAATTGCACAATGAGATACCTTCAGAGAAATCCTGGGAGCCAAGCCATTTAGAAACCACTTCAATAAAATTGGCTAAATATAAGTAAGAACAGCTTTAGCTAACTGCTAATGGAACCACCATAGGTTTCCTGTTCCTTTTAGAAATAGGTTCTTTCACTACCACTATTAGCTTTAAAAACGATTGATAATGTTGTCTGTGGGGTAGGCTATTTTGAAAACTCATACGCTCTTACTTTATAAAAAATAAACCTAAAACTCCAACTTCACACAATGTTTCTGATTTTTTTTTAAGTTGAAAAGAATTAGGGTTCACTTTTAAAATAATGCAATTAAACTGTACACTGCCACACTATGCAATACCACATACACTTTAGGGAACAGTAACCTATAGTAATATGCCTTAAGACCAGAGCCTGATACTCTTGCTCACTCTGGGTCTATCTAGATTAGAGTTTGCGTTGTGCCAAAACCCAACTTAATTGATTGCCAATTAGCCCAAATTAATTCAAAATTGTAAATTTTACTCTAGCACTCCACAGATATTTGTTCCTGACTAAGGCTTTGGCTTATTGGAAATCAAATTAATTAGTTACAACAATCAAAACCTCTAGTCTAGATGGACCAGTTTAGTACCTTATTCAGCAAATAGTCCTACTGAAGGATAGGATGGATTGCTGAGTAATGTTTTACTCAATGGGCCTGATCCTGCTGGGTGCTAAGCATCCTCCACTCTCATTAACTTTTGAAAGGTAGCAGGGAGTACTCAGTGTCTATCAAGACACGTTCAGCACTTACCCGGATCAAACCCAATATGAATGAGGGAGAAAAATCTGGCCCATAATGTCCACAAGGATTAGAGTCACAATTCAGCACTGAAGTACACAGCACACAAATCCACATTTGCACTGCACAAAGGGTCTCTCAACATGACATCTCTCCATAATGATCACCTAGTGAATGCTGGATTAACTATATAAGAGGAAGGACACAAAATGGCTTAGGAAAACATGGCTTTGGTAAAGCAAGAAGCAGAATGGACCCGATCTTTCCCATAAAAACAAGCAACTAGTTAAAAAAAAAATAAAGCGGGGCATTGACTATGGAGAAGAAGTCACTCCTCATGTACCCAGATATTAAATAGTTTCACAACTAAAATATCCCATTTGATACATATTACATCTGTTATTAAGATAATGTTTTATAGGCCACAGCACTAAAAAGTTTATAGCGAAATATTTGCTCTTCTCTCGATTGAGGGTGCATTGAAACTTGTGGGATTTGTGTGGTCAACCTCAACTGACATGAAAAGAAGTTTATATTTGCTCACTCCTGTTCAATCTAATGTACTTTCTTCACATCTAGGACTAGAGTAAAATGTTTCCTCATTTATTTTATTAATAGACTTGTGTTTGGAACTACTCAGCCAGCCATGTTTCAAAGCGGTGTACACAATTATTAAGTGCTCAGGAGTTAAAGTAAATTAGTTTTATGTTAAAAACAGTAATTTGAAGCCAGTCATTGCATTAAAGAAGTTACTTTAAAAAGAATCATTGAATAAATCTTAAATATGTTCTGTCAAATATAAATAGGATCACTGTATGTAAAATATTGAAAGTCAAACAAAATATGTAATTACCACCAACATAAATTAATTTAAAATATGTTTTTTCTGCAAATATATTAAATATAATTAATATTTTTTCCTCCAAAGTCACAATGTTTAACAAAAAATTCCAACGGTGGTTGGATAGTTTTGCAAATGCTTTTTCTGCAAAGCACCTACATTTGACATTCCCTATATTCCCCCTATTTCCTTTAAAAGGTAATCCTTGGATCCTTCTTAATCACAACCTTCATGATCACACATTTAAAAGTATGCAGATGAATCCAACCCTTCTCTTACAAGATGAAGCATTAACATGCTTTATAATTGATAGAGACAATAACCAGAATACCAGGTTTTTATAGAGGCAATAAACAGAATACCAGGTAATTACACACACACACACACACACACACACACACACACACACACCATTGTTAAGCCTAAAATAAAGAAAGAATAGGGCTAGAAGTCTAATTTTTAAGATATACAACCAACATTTCCCGCGCCTCCCTCCCCCCCCAGACTGCATTGTTCTGGAGTATAACTGGAAAAGCAGTTAAAGTAGATCATACCCATTACTATTTTTTATTAACAAATTTGGGTCCTGACCTTCCAAGCTGCTCTACTCATGTGGAATGCTGTGGATCTTGATACTCACATGTAGCAGCTTGCTGAATCAAAGCTATGGCTGGAAATGTATAACTTCTGTATGGAGAGACTCATTATTAATCCTAACCTTTTTAGCACTGCTGATAAAAACCTTATGGAATAGAACTGAAAGTGTTGGGGGGTGAGGGGAAGGAATCCAATCAGCACTGAAGTCAAGACAGATTTTCAAACACAGATTTATCTATACCTTTAAAAGAAAAACCTCAAATACATACAGCAACACAAGATTTTTTTTTCAGATTCAAAAGGTAGAAATATTCTCCATGAAGACACACTACTCAAGAGGGACATTACACCTAGTACATATATTTAATATCACAACCAGCAATGTTACAGTACAACCTATTGTATTTCTAATTGGTTTCTTAAATTAACAGGAATTGAGAAGGAAGCCACTGGGATATAACCATGTAACTTGATCCTGATTATGAAAAGACTATGTTAAAATTTGTAACAAAAGCCTTTTCAAAATATCATACCAAACGTTATTTTGAAACATTGTGATTCTGAAAATGTTGCTTTATTGAATACATTTCCTTTTCTTTTATTTTAAGCATAGTTTTCTTGGGGAAAAAAATCTACATACAGATTAACTGAAAGGCAAGAAAGGAAGGATACAGATGGTATTATAATAAAAAAACAACATATAAGGACATTGTGTATGTAATCATATATATATATGGACCAAAGCTGACCTCACAAAAAAAAATTGTTTTGTTTAAATTCTAATGGCCTCCCCCTACCCCCATATGCAACCCAAAGCAAAAATCCCCCTTCATTGTTTCTTAACACTGCAATAGCATAGCACTTATGAAAGTGAAACTAAAAACCTAACAAATTCTGCAACTGACTCAGTTATTTTGATTTTCAAAGTATCAGAAATAAATAAAAACAAAAACACCAAACAAACAAGGAAAGAGACATCATAAAAAGTATAATGTAAATTACATGGTTACAATTCTTTCAGATTTGCTTGAGTTTATGGTTTAAATTATAAGATGATTAAAAACAGAGTTTAACAGCTTTTACTCCATCCCTCCTGCCTTCCCTTTAGCTCCTATTCTACTTTTATGTGCGACGCAGAACATTACCATAACACCATTAATTCTGTAATAGGAAGATGCTCAGTGTCCTCTTCTATAGCACTTCCTTACCACTTGAGCCACAGAGATTGGTAATGACCCTTTTACAAAGTCTACTGTGATCGACAATGGAAGTGCAAAAATAGTTAAGGGTGGGGAAAGGGAGAGTCCAATAAAGACAACTGTATGGTTTTTTTTTCCTTTTTTTTCCCCCCGTGCACACAGGTTACTTTGATGAGTTCCACTGCTTTGATGAAGTCTGCATTTTCCAGACACCCGCAACTGAAGCAACTTGTAAATTAAAAACCTTCTGCAAATCAAACTCACTTAGAAAAGCTTCACATATTTAAATACAGATATTTAAAATCTTTAAGATATTCTTTATACTTATGCGTAAAGCAAAAACACAAAAATTCTTTCCAACATCAAAAAGGAAAGTTTAGGAGATCCATCTAGAGCAGTGGTTCCCAAACTGGGGTTCGTGAACCCCTGGGGGTTCGCGAAATGTTACAGGGGGTTCTTGGAAAAAAATTCCCTAATGGTGGACAGAGCTGTCCCTGGGGACCCCAGGCAGCATGGGGCCAGCACCCCGGAGCCACTGGACTTCCACGAGCTAAGCAGATCAAAGCAAGCAGATCTATCACACTGAGGAGATTTAAACTTCAAGACTCCTTATAAGAAATGAAAAGGGAGGTGGATACTTTTTGCTGTTTTTAAACTTAAATAGGCAGCTAGTATTGTTTTTTTTAATTATTATGAAGAACAAGTTTAAGCTTTGTTGTAATGTGCATTGTTTGCCTGGACTGCTCAAGACCTGAATGCTTGTGTAAGAGGAACTCTTTGAGTTGGCTTCTTAAATACCGTCATGACGTTTCACATCTGATACTCCTTGATGAAACAAAGGAGCCTTGTCTTATAACAGGCTTATTCAAAGTGATACAAGCTACGAAAGTGAGATCTTGGAAGAGTGTCGCCATTTTCATAATGTAATAAAAATACTGTAATGATAAATAATAAATAGTGTGTAATATGCATGTCATAAAAACAAATTTTATATTTCCCAGATCACTGCTTTTATAATTTATACTCAAATAAAGGAGAAAATCCCTGGAAATATTCATTTTTAGGAGGGGATTCGCGAGACTTGACACTTTAGTGAAAGGGGTTCACAGGTTGTTGAAGTTTGGGAACCACTGATCTAGAGTAAATTTTATGACAATTCTGTACTTGAACCTCAATTCCTTTGAAGACATGGAGACAAAATTGTTTTGATCCACTGACCTTATAAGGATTTTGTTTTAATGCTGTGATACTACAGAATAACAGATGGAACTCACAGGTGAAAACTGAAGTGCAAAATAGTATTGTAAGTGCATATCACACCCCGGCAAAAAAAATTCTAGTGAACAGTAGGCAAGGTGGACTGCTCAAATTGTAGTAACTGTGGTTTCACCAATGATAACACCTACCTTTTAAGACTGCAAATAAAGTACAAATAATTAAGTATTAAAATTAGGAAATTAAAAGTAACTTATTTCTTCTCTTTCAGCTATTACAGAGAAAGACAATTTACAAATTCTTGTTTCTGGCATCTGCATCACATCCTGAATTATTACACAAGGAATCTCATTCTGTTCTAACTCATAGATTAAAATTCTCAGGATATGTGATTGTTCTCAATCCAGTGTTTACCAGCATAAATATCATTTTTCCCATCTTAGTTTAGCATTGTCTATTATGCACCGTGACATCAAAAATAACAGAGCACATCAGATTTTAAAGTAACAGTTACCCCATTGGTTTTTTTTTGTTTGTTTTTGTTTTTTTTGCTTTGGTTTCTCTTTTGGCCCCAAGTTTCTGATTTTTTATGCAAGGAAAATAAGAACTATAGTTAGTATTCAACTTTGAAAAAAGTAAAATGTACTTTAACCATCCAGAGCAACAAACGATTTCCCAAGGAAATAAAAATAAAATCAGCTGAACTTCTGATCCACATAGATATAAATTTTGGTTTGAACAGATAAACACAAGTAAACATAATCCAAGAGGCAGAGGGGATTTTTTCACTCAAGTCAGTGTTTCCACACGGAACAAAAAGTTCTGTTTTTCTGGTTATAGACTTTTCCTGTGTTTCTAAGAATAGTCCGCAGAAAGTTGTATTATTCTCAGGAAAACAATTTTACTTTCTTAATAAAAAAATCCTGCATCCCCTTTTCAGACAAACCCCCAATGCAGTGAAAAGGTCCCTAACCCTTGCTCACACTGAGTAACTCCTTACTCTGCAACAAACCCCACTGAGTTCAGTGGGGCTACTGACTTTGTAAGGCACTACTCATCATGAGCAATGGTATCAGAATCCAGCCTTCAGTGTTCACTCAGAAAAAATTCTCATTGAAGTCAATGAAATGTTGCCTTGGTAAGGATTGATTGAACACTGAATCAAAATTTCAGGATCAACTCAATATTATCTTCTGGTTACATAGCACCTTTCATATGAGGAACAAATTGCTTCACAAACAACTTGTGAAGCCTCACACCACATCTGAGGTAGGTATAGGTCTATAGCAGGTGAAAACTAAGGAAGGTTTGCTTATGGTTACAGAGGAAATCAATATCAGAGCCTGGACAGGTCTCCTGATTCCCAATCTTAGGTCAAATCAATAGATAAGGATAACTTACATTTGGCCTTTAGCTCTGATTTCTCAATTTCCTCTTTCTTCTCCAGGGCTACAAATGTAATTTCATTTTTTTTGTCTAAATCAGGTATAGTTTTCTTTATCACATCTGTACGGTGTGGGTGAGTTCGGAGTGTCATATTTCATTGAAATTTTTTCTTGGTTTGGCTAAACTGAAGGCACTAATGTTTTTCATAACTGAAAATTCAGCACAGGTCCAATTTTTCTTGCATTGAAGGTAACAGAAAAAAAATTGAGACAAAAGTGAGACGATAAAAACCAAAGACACCATTTGTGTAAGATTGTGGCAGAACACAGATGTACACATCATAGTTGGCCATTTCTTTTGGTCCCTTAATGTCACTGTAAAAGTCATTTTTGTGACTAAAATAATGGAACATGCTTATAATGATTTTGCATAAAGTACAACTCCACTTTAATGGACATGGGCTCTAATAGTAGAAACCTTAAATTCAGAACCTCCCAAATGACGCCTATCTCTGTAATAGATTACTCCAAAACTCCAAAATTTTGATGTTGCAGGACCAGGATCTATATTTCTAACACAAAATTAGCAGAACCATTTTGCACACAGTTAGTATTTTCTATTTTCTGGTTTCCTTTTAATAGGCTGGAAAGTATTATAATTTATGTCAATTTTGCACATCACAAAGGACATTCAACATGAATGAAATCACTTTTGGGGGGGCAACTTTAAATTTTGGAATATCCTGGCTTTTATACACCTTAACATTGTAGTGCTGCTACTTATTTGTAATCTGCGCCCTGACCACACAGACACACACTTCTGACTATTTGAATGATTTTGGTATTTCATCAGCTTCAGGGTAGATCACTACAAAATGATATCAATTTACAACTTGATCATTTGAATATTATTTGAATATTAATAATTTATCAAAAATATGAGATGATCTAGGGACCAATTCTGCATCCCTTTGCTTCAAATTGACTTCAATAGATAGAGATTGAGGTACACAAGGAATACAGGTTTAGTTAAATAATAGAGTGAAAACTACCGTAAGCAGACACTCCAAGACTAACAAAAGTGGTTACCCAATGGAAGTAGTCTAATAAAATAAATCAAAATTTCAGTTGAGATATTTGTGTGTTCTTTGTTATAGGAGTTTGTATAAATTAGTGTCTTGTAAAGTTTTCACTGTACAATTTTATGACTTCAAGACAAAGATTAAGAAGAAAAAGTTCAAGCATTTAGCAAGGATGACAGCCAAAATCAACTGTCACGACTAGTACTGAAGCTCCTTTATTCCTATCACATATCAATATGCAAATAGCTTGATAATGCCTTGACTCAACTCATCTTTAAAAGTTATATGAAAAGTGTATAAGTCCTCAGCAATCCAGGTGGAGGCAAAAATTGTCAGTATTTGCTTTGGTGTATTAATCTATTCATTCACAATTGAGTGGGCCTGTACTAAGTTACATCATATCATTTATTATTTCTAGTGGTATTGAATGTAATGTGCTTGAATCTGTTCCTTGATTTACAGAATTGCATGACATAAACCAAAATCACCTGAACAGTATATCTAAAAATTCTATTTTAGAAGGTCTACAATCACTAAACAAATACAGCCACAAACACAAGCTAATATTACAATTGCAATAATGCTATTCCAAAAAAAATCCATTCAAATAAAACACCGTCCCCCCAAAAAGGACATATTACATTCTATTTAACTGAGAATAACTTAAATTCAAAAAAAGTTCTCCTTTTAGAAAATAAATCATCAGATTGTCTATATGACTTCAATTAATCCATAGCCTGCTGCATTTTTTCAGTCAAAGGAATGTAGCAGAAAGCTGTCCATAGATATCTATAGAAACGGCAGAGTTTAAAATATTCCATTTTGTTGTTATTGCTGACTTTGAAACCCTATTAACCACTGTGTCCAGAAAGGAATGAAACAACTTCTTACTCTATATTTTCCAAGTCACAAACATGCTTTACATACAAATTTGTAACCACAACATCAAACCTAATGGAAAAAGGGAGAAAATCTACTTACCTGAGCCCCTTTTGGTCACAACCTTCAAGCTCTGAGAAAGAGTAGCATACAAGAGAATCAAGTGTGGAACAGGAGCTTTCATCTTCCAGCTCTTAAAGGCTGCTCCCTAAAGCACCAAAAAAAATACATATATCCTGTAAGAATATTTAAAAAGCTTAATTTTTATGTTTTTGCTGAAATACATTTTTAGTAATTAAATCATAAAAAAGAAACCCTAGAAGCGTCACCTCAGTTCAACTCGTGCTAAGAAGCTGGGCTAGGACCAAATACAATTAAAAAAACAGAGCTGAAGTCACTCTAGAGCACTGTAATACCAGGAAGATTATTTCTTTTTTTTTAGGCTTAGCTCTGGAGCCTCAATACCACTGTAAGGGGAAAGATTTGTAATTTTGTCCGCAGCATGAAAATGCACCACATGGATCAATGTACCTATTAAATCCTTCTGACCAAATTATATGCTGGGTCAAATTCCACGGAAATCAGTTTATGCCAGCAAAGAATTTGATCCTTTTACCGAATTGACAAAATAATGTTTTTTTTCTTTCTTTTTCTCTTTAATTTTTGAAAACAAAGAAGATAAAACATTCTGTTTATCATTAGACCATTAACCTCTTACAGAAAAAAACTAAAAAATTAATTTGCTTTCATTGACTCTTTCTCGTTGGCTGTTTCGTTACATCTAACACTAAAGAGTTAATAAAAAAACAATCTGGTCATCTTTCTGATAAAACTGTAAAAGGAACCTGTAAGAGGAACAGTTGAAATAATCTCTCAGTCTAAAGTATACTGAGTAATAGTTAGCTATGGGCGCAGTTGTATAATGCCACTACTTTCAATAGGCGTCAGGAGTGCATAAGGATTGCAGGATTTGCCTACAATGTAGTCACTATTCATCTCCTAGAGATCCACATTACAGGGGTTCTCCAGCTAATGGTTCATCCTTCGCCTGTATGGAGTGTGTATGGGTATGTACTCCCATTATTCCTGGACCCGACAGAACATGCTCTGGGGAGTGAGCAATATATTCATGAGGGACAGAAGGGGTTGGGGGACCTAGTGCACTATCCATTCCCATCCTCCTTGTAAACCAGTGTGGAATTCAATGGCTACCACCACTTTGGGCACTCACCTTTTCATGGAGTGAATGGGGATGCCCTCAGTGGGTTGACCCTCACAAGGCCAGGTACTAGCACTGAGGTAGAGGGTACCAATATAGATCTTAGGACCATCTTCCACTATTTTTTTAAAATGGGATGAAGACCAAATCTCACCCCTACTCAACAACACCCATCTGTATACATGCCATGAGGAGCACTATACACAGCTTTGTCAGCTCAGGGGAAAGATCTGGCACGGGGGAGGGGCACTTTAATGATATAAAGGAAGGCCCCATCCTTGTTCCTGTTGAAATCAATAGGATTTTGCATTGAACCTGAAGAGTAATATTTTCAAAAGTGCCTAAATGTTTTAGAAGCCAGTGTCCCACTTTCAGAAGTCACACCGAATGCCACTGACTTTCAATGAGATTTAGGTCCCTAAATGCCTAAGTCTCTTCTGAAAACAGGATTTGGGGTCCTAAGTCAGTCACTTGGGTGCTTTTGAAAATGTTACCCTAAATGTCATTATTGTCTTAAAGCAGGTGGGAAAAACAGATAAGAAATGGGGTAGATGTAGCATAGCATATAGAAGGGCAGAATTTCTTAGATAAAGACTGCAGAACCTCATTGAAAATGTCACTGTCAATTCTTGTATAGTACAGTTTTATTTTTCAAGACATTTGGGAACTAAGAGCATCAAACCTGCAACAGCTATGATTATGACTTTATTAGAGATGAGAAAGCAGGAAAATGTGCCTTGACGGTCACATTTTTGCACCATCTCAGAAACTTAATGCTTATGTATTTATTATACAATGATGTCACATATTAATTCATTCACTTGCTCGGAACCAATTCTGCTGGATTTGCATTCTCAAGTGGGGGAAGGTCATTTATCATTAATCACCAGAGGTCACCAACAACCTTAGAAAGAGAAGATATAAAAATTAGAAAAGAGGTCAAATTAACTAGCAGGGTGAAGAATTAAATGATAAAGCTGTCTGGATTTCTGTGAATAAGATTCAGCCTAATGCTAACTCTCAGCCACGGTTTTAGTTTTCTAACACATGATTTTTGGTATTTAGAATTTTTTTAAAGGTATAAATGAAGGCTAATTACCCAGAGGTGGATCAGAACAGATACATCTAAAGCACTGTGCCACATTGCACAGCAGGCCTGAGTCAAACATTTCTGAAACGAAAATCCCATTTCTCAGTCACTGCACTAACTGATGCTGCAGGAAATCCTGAAGCTGATATCTTCAGCCTCCAGGGTATCAGCTAGAGTCAGCCCCTTGCTCTGTGTGAGCCTAATAAATGCTGTCCAAAGAACTACAGGATTTTACTATGTACTGCAAGATCACCAAATGAATTCTAGCTGTGAAAACAGATCCAAGTACATTTTTCTTATGGCCATATGGCTGAAGAGAACATTTCTTATTGTAAATGTATATATATATTCATAATAAAATCATGCAATAATTTTAAAGTTTGAATCTAAGAAGACATCAGTAAATATAACAACATGAATGTGTGAGGGACTCAGTGGATCAAATTCCTCTTCTAACTTTGGCCCATTAACTTTTTGAAGTAAACAGATAATAAAATTTCATAGTCATTCAAAATCTTTCACCTGAATATTTCTAAGCTCATCTGAAATATCCGTTAACCCTCAAAAGACAGCTGTGACCCAGGTCCTAGCAAGTTTTATAGTAGATGCTTGGTAGCATCACCAGTATAATTAAACCTGCAACACAATTTCAATCACAAGACTTGTTTTCCACACACTGATCTCTTTCAAAAGTATCACCTTGTGAAATTTCCCATACAGAGCATCTGCCTAAAAAGTTTGACCAAAATACTGTTGGCTGGTTTTGAGTGTGGCAGGGCCTGCAAAAATATACATTTAACTTTAAAATAATACACCGCATATTTTCAGAAGAAAGTAGAGCATACATAACCAAAGTCTGAAACAAGAAATTTGGCATGCATGTGTCTACCATTGAGGACAAGGCCTTTGCTTGCTCTGTATGAAAAACGTTTTGATTTAACAAAGAGCTGGTCATTCAAAAACAGCTTGCTTGAGCATGTGCAGTAGTACATTCTGCTAAACCCACAGGTGACTATATATGTGAACAAGTGCATACTTGTTGGTTCAAAGAACTTTCATGCCAAAAAGATCCAAGGTGAATAGCTTCAGAGTAAGGAAAAAGAACTCCTTGGAAGAGTCAGTGGAATGTGTAAACTGTATGACCACCAGAGTCTTCTTTTTTTTACTCTCTCTCTCTCTCTCTTTTAAGAAAAGTGGAAATAACTAGCACTGATGGAATGTTAATCTGTAAGATTAACCACTTCAAAAATCAGGAAATTCCAAAAGTTAAGTTAGTGCCTTGTATATATTGCACATATGGTGTATTTTCTCTTCTTTTCCTTGTTGCTGCTTGGGAATTTCTCAGTAAAAGTTTTCATTGAAAAATACCAATTTGTCAAAATTGAAGGGTTCTTTGGAAAAGTATCAGTTTTAACTAGCGACGGGCAATTTTTTTTGGATGAATATTGTATTGGCTGAAAAAGGTAGTTTTGGTTCATCTACTACTATTTGTGAATTTGACATGAACTCACTATATAGTTTTGGCCAAAAAAGCATTTTTTCAAGACTTGTCTACACTACCGGCTGGATCGGCAGGCAGCGATTGATCCAGCGGGGGTCGATTTATCGCGTCTAGTATAGACACGATAAGTCAACCGCTGATCGCTCTCCAGTCGACTCCGGTACTCAACCAGAATGAGGAGCGCAAGCGGACTTGACGGGAGAGCGTCAGCTGTTGACTTACCACAGTGAGGACACTGCGGTAAGTAGATCTAAGTACGTTGACTTCAGCTACGCTATTCACATAGTTGAAGTTGCGTATCTTAGGTTGACCTCACGTGGTAGTGTAGACAAGCTCTTAGAAACAAAAGGACTATGAATTGCGGCTATGAATGACAATAAATAGTCAGCGGGCCAAAGAAAGGGAGTGAGAATTATTCTATTACCTGATGGTTAAGACATTCACCTACGATGTGGGAGACACAAGTTAAATAGTAATTGGAACATGGAGTTAAACTATTTTTACAGAGTGGAACAGGAGATCTTGAGAACAACCTACACTAGAATATCCCATAGCCTAATGGTTAGGGCACTTGCCTGCAACGTAAGACACGCAAGTGCAAATCCATTCTCTAGGTTGAGGGGGAGGGAATTAAACCCAGGATCTTCCACAACCTAGGCAAACACCTAGCCATTAGGTTAAAGCTTAAAAGGGAGGGCTCTAGTACTATAACCACAACTGTTTTGTGAATTTTGTTTTGGGTTGAACGACATGTTCCATGCAATCTGAAATGGATTTTGTCAATTCGCTGAAATTTTTCACAATTTTTGGATTTAGTTTATCTTGCACCAATTTGTCAGGTCAAGAATGGAATTTCTGGTCAAAACCAGAGAGAGAAACAGCCAGAAGGATACCTTGCCCAGAATAACCTATTGCCCAGTGGTTAGGACACTCACCTGGGATGTGAGAGATTCAGCTTCATGGTTCCGCTCTGCCCGATCTGGAGTAGGGGACGTGAACCTGAGGCGTACCTTTGGCACCAGGGTATTGTCTAGTCTGGGGAAGGTCTCGGTCTCATTTTTACATGAAAATTTTCAAAAGGTCTCAGTTTTGTTCTGGTGTGGAGCTCCTACTTAATTTAATATGTTATTTTAGGGTTTTAATGGAAAACACAAGTTTTAGAAGGCTAACTGCCTAAGAGTTCACAAGGCAATAAGTCCTTGTTACCATGAATAAACTGTTATATATATCTTCTAAATGCAGTCACACTATGGCATCTCTGAGCCTAGTACTGGAGGCATCCCACTTTGTGAAAGGAAGTCTTATTCTGAAGAATAAGACTATTTGCATATAATCACAGAACCACAGGGTTAGAAGATATTGCAAAGGTAATCTAGTCTAACTCCCAAATGCATTAACAATCATGGAAAGAACACTGTGTTCAAGTTATGAAAATAAAATCGGTTTCTCCCCCCACTTCTCCCCCGGTTGTTACAAAAGCAGGTTAATAAATGGTTTCCAGTCTCTCCCACAGGACTCTCTTGCTGCCAGTTTCTCTAATGAAAACACTTCTGAGAAGGATGGATTTGTCTAGCAGGAAGGCCAGAAATGCCAATGGTAATTGTGAAATTAAGCAATGTGTCTCCCAATATAGTAATGCAGACATAGATTTCTTAACTTATAAACTGTTAGAGTGAGTGCAATCAGTGATTATGGAAAAGAAACACTGGTAAACTCAGAACCAGGATTATTTGGAGGCCCTACATCTGGCTAACTTCAGGCTTTGGGAGATCTCTCAGCTCTAAGGATTGTCTCCAAAACTCTTAATTTTCAACCGCTGATAATAAAGGTGACTTGACTGTGGGAATCACAAAAATGGAAATGAAGCTGAATAGTAGGACTGATCAAAAACTTTTAATCATACCTATTTTTCTAGAGAAAAGGGAGCTCTAGACTAAACATTTTAAAAGTATCTTTTCTATGGCAGATTTTAAAATTTGTCAAACACCTGTTTTTAGTTTCTGGCCAGAATATGAATATATTCAAATTTCTGCCTAAAATATTTTTTCCATGGAAAATTTAGATTAAAAATGTATTTTTGTTTTCTTTTCATTGAAAATTTCCCTGGGGAAAACCATTTTTTGAACAGTTCTATTGAACGGAATAGATGAAAAACAGTGAGAGGAGTCGTGTGCCAAGGCTGGCTTCAAGAAAGACAGTTCCTCAGTCCCAATGTTAGTTGCATTCTCTTAAGCCTTAGCCAAAGCTCACTGAAGTCTTTCCTTTGACCTCAGTGGGCTTTGGGTCAGTGCCTTAAAGTCAGACTCTATTGTTTGTCTGGTTTTTTTTTTAAACTAACAATTTATTTAATGTCAATGTGTTTTCAAATGGCAGAGGAACCCAGATATGATAATGGGTCAGCCACAACAGGAAAATCTCAGAATTGTCAATTTCCCCCTGCTGGCAGAGAAATACTCCAGGAAGCAACTATACTTTTCTGTTCAGTAGCGATGGTTTGTCAATTGCACAACCAGACTTGCTCTAGAGCACTTACTACAGAGTAATGAATTTGCAAGAGGGACAACATATCCAGAAGACTTAAATAAAATGTCCTTTAGCAATGCTGTTTCAGCAACATGAAGTTTTGATGTAGCAGCTCTTTGGAAATCCCTAAGCAGCACACCATCAGTCCTCATGGAAGTGTTGCAAGAGTCACTTTGCAACACATTTGGGCACTATTAAATTAGTACCTTTGATTTCTAACCAATAATTATTTCCAGGCAGTATGACCCTTCTTAACATGCTATTATCACAATAACAAATTAGAACCATCATGATCTCAAAAACAGGTGTCAATTCATTTTCATGATCTACTACATTAGCATCCTGGAACAGATGGAGAGCATTGACAGCATTAAAAATGTCAGAGAAAAACAGATCTGTTTCAAAGAACAAGGACTATGACAGTAACCTTTTCAAAGGTTCCAAAAGTAAAAAGCCTGAGAGGCCAAACTGAATCAAGTGGTCATAAGAAGCCAGAATCAAGTGCAATAGAAGGGAATACAGTAGAATACCTCAGAGTTACGAACACCTTGGGAACGGAGGGTGTTCATAACTCTGAAATGTTTGTAACTCTGAACAAAACATTATGGATGTTCTTTCAAAAGTTAACAACTGAACATTGACTTAATACAGCTTTGAAACTTTACTATGCAGAAGAAAAATGCTGCTTTCCTTTTGTTTTGTTTTTAGTAGTTTATATTTAACACAGTACTGTACTGTATTTGCTTTTTATTTATTTTATTTGTGGGGGGGTCTCTGCTGCTGCCTGACTCTGTACTTCTGGTTCCAAATGAGGTGTGTGGTTAACTGATCAGTTTATAACTCTGGTGTTCATAACTCTAAGGTTCTGCTGTACAAAGTTTTAGATTCTTAAATCTTTGGATTTTTTTGCAAGTCATTCTTATCCTTCCATGTTTAGCAGCACTCCTAAGTGTAAGAAAGCAGTGAAATTTACAGAGCAATAAAAAGGAGCTTACTGGTAAAGCACAAGAGTGGAGTGATGTTGTGACAATGCTCCAAGTAGAAACAGACAACCAATTTGGCAGCTTATTCTGCAAATAGGAATCTAGCAGAGTTGATTTGGTGACTTTTGTAGGGTTTCCACTCAATTGCATCATCACATTTGTGGCTGGAACTGACCCACATTACTGCCCTATTTCTTGGATGTTCTCTCTTGATAATTTACACTTTTTCATTCATCTTCTTAAAGATTTGCAATATCCTTTTTCAAAGAAGGATCATAATAACAATTACTTACATTACAGTAGCACCCAAAATCCCCAGGAGAGGGTCGACCCTAGTACTAGGCACTGTAAAGATGGGATCTCTCTCACGCGTTGAGCAAATTATTTGCTCATAAAAAATATGACAAATCTTCTATTCCAAAAATAAATTAGGATATAAGTAGAGCTTTATACTTTATATGGCTATTTAAAAGGATTACACAATACAGACAGCCTACTCAGGGAATCACAAAACAGTGATGTCTGACTCAGCACTTATTCTCTTAATATTTGATTGATTGCGTCAGATGATGATGTCAACATTGTATGTGAAGTTAAGGATGTTTGTTATGCACACATGCCATGTTTTCCACACTGCTTACATTGATTAATGTATCCCTGCCTGCTCTATGTAATGTACTTTAAATGTGGTAACAGAAGACAAAGATTTTGGATACTTTTGGACACTTGACCATTCTATTAAAGGCAGCAAACATTATTCAGCAGCAGGAGACAGCATAATCTTGTGAAAACAATCAGCTGTGGTAGAATATTCGAAATAACTGGAACACTAGGCATTACATGCTTGAGTATCCTCTCAGCACTATTTCCCTACCATACAAACATTGAAAGTTAGATGTTCTCCCTCATTTCCACGAATTAGCATTTGATTACCAGTTTAGTGATGGATTAGTAAGGGCAAGCTACAGCCAGGTGTGAAAGCTATGTGGCAAGTTCCCCACTCCCATCTTGCATAGCCCCCCTCAGTTATGAATTTGGTTGTACTAGGGGGTAGCAGGCTCCACAGAGCCACTACTTCTTAGGAGAGCAAGTGGACAGGCGAGATGCTGGAACTTGATGATTATAGACTCAGCATACTAATGCACCAGCAAGGGGTAAAACTGGGCTTTTTTTTTTTATTAATAGTTTATTTGCATAAAAATTTAATTTCAGTTGACCCAACACTTCACACATTTTACAAGTTTTTGCCTAAAAAAACATTTTGGATTAGGCAGTAATGGTGGTGACTTTATAATTTTTAGCCCATTGGTCAGGGCCCTCATCTGGGATGGGGGAGACCCAGGTTCAATTCCCCCTCCCCCTTTGCCTGATGTGGAGAATTATGCGCTATTCTGGTGTGGCTTGTTCTCACTCACTCCTGTTGAAGCTGTTCCACTGGGTATAAATAATTCACTAGTCCTTAGATCAGATTAAGAGTAACTCAATAGTCTGGTGGTTAGAGCACTCCCTACATTCAAGTCTCTGAGCCAATGATTATTTAATTTTTTTTTTTACAAAGTGGAACAGCTTCAACAGAAGAGATTGGGATATTCTGGGACAAGCCTTAGTCCAGTGGCTAGGGCTCTTTCCTGCAATACAGGCGACTCGAGTTCAATCTAAGAAAATTGGTAGCTTTGATGCAAATATAAGATTGCTGATGCCTCTATGAATGTCCGCACCTCATAACAACGAAGGAATATGAATTTGAACTACAAAGTGAATGTTGCAGAAACCAAGCTTCTAGTCTACAGTTTGCAGTAGAATCTGCACACCCAATAAATGCCTGGCAAGAAAATACATGTGTTGGTGATACTGCTTAATAATGGTTTAAAGGGGAAAATTTGAAACCATACTTCCACCCACAAAGATAAAGAATTCTGGCAATAAAATCTCAAACAAAAGTTTAAGACCACGTCAACCTGACCTCAAGCCCTTCCTTAGAAAACTGTGTGTGTTCCTGTAATGGTTTGGGTGTGTAACAGAAAGGACACCTATTTGATCTATCCATGAAGGCTACACAACACCCATCTTTGTGGCATCTGAGCTCCTCACAAAATTATGACTTTACAAAAATGATTTAACAGCATGAGCATCCTCAGCAAAACTGATAGTATGCCCATGCCCATGCAGTTCCCAACAGGAGTAGCATGCCCCCATTTCTCAAAGTGGCACAGAACAACCAAGAAAATATCAATAAGCAGAAAACAAATTCTTTAAATTAACTATTGTAAGTGCTAGGGGAAATTCTACGATATTTTAAAGAGTCAATGTAGCCAGATCTGGAAATTTAATTTATTTATTAAAACATACCATCTACCTGAATTTTGTCCAGTTTCTATTCAGAATTCAGCTGCCATGTTGCTAGTAGTAATTATAACAGAAGAACCCTGGGTAGATTAGTGAGGGTTAAATGTTTCAGATTTGGTTTGTTTGTTTAAACGGCATACATTCATGAAGTTTCCTTTTTGGATTGGACTAAAGAGAGAGATTTCTGAAATATGTTAGCAACATGCTGATACTCTGTCTGATCCTTGTATGTTCTCTTTGTGTTGTCGCTGTGTGTGATGGGACATGCGCCCATCCCGCTGGTAGAAGGCTAATGAGCAGACGTTGCCAAGTAGGTGTACCTGCAGAACATGTGCAACCTGCAAAAGTGGAGCTTAAAACAAAGGGAGACTGGGCATGAGGGATAAAGAGGCAGATAGGTTGCCAGGGACTGCTAGTGAAATGTAGCAAGGGGAGCTCAATCTTAGCCATTGGTTAATCTTGCCTGCCCCTGCCTCCCCACTTCCCCCTTGTTTGGGACAAACTGACAGTACAAGGTTGCTACAGGCAAGGGGCCCTGGAGGGCTGCAGCAACTTGGGGAGCACCTCCGGGGACTAGAGACAAGTGAGATACAATGGGATTCTGAAAAGATCCCCTGAAGCAAGCTGAACTCCTACTGGGAACAATGAGATTTCCCAGGAGTGAGTTGATCCCGTAGAGGACCAAGGGCAAGAGACAAGACAACTACAGTCAAGTTCAGTCTGAGGGTTGGCTGAATAGAGACTGCCAGCCATCTTTTTTCTCCTGTCTCTCTCTTCCTCCCACAGAGTAACTACCTTTTGGCTAGCTACCTGGGAAACAAAAACTGTAATAGATTTGTGCTGGGCAGGCGACTATGTGTATCTATGCACCCGCAGTGCAGCTGCAGAAAAGGCCACAGGTTAACTACTCTATACAAACAGATCCCCATCTTAGGTACGAAAGATGCTTTAACAAAATTACATCTTTTATTTTCAAATGACTCTCCTTCCTTCTTTCCCACAGTGGTATTGGGATGTTCCAAGATAAAATTCTAGATTAATTCTTGACCACAAAAATAAAAAAAAAAATTCATGACCTATGGTGTCTTGATTACTGCCATACCCTTCTCTCTGACCTTGCTAAATGTAATCTTATCCCACAGATATCTATTCAGAATGCGGCTGCAGAGATCATTTGCTTTGCCCATCATTTTGACCATGTCACTTTGCCTCAAATATAAGCTACTGATCTTCACTTTCAAGGCACTTCATGGCCTATCCTCACCCTACCTTGCATCTCTCATTCAGTATCGAGAAATAGGCTTCCTGCCTCTGATCGGCCTACAATGCCAGCCACCATCACCCTCTTGCTAAATTTTCAAACAATCACCTTTGTGCTTTTTCCCAAGCTGCCCCTCACACTTGGGAGGAACTCCCATAAACAGCCATGAAGCCACTTCGTTGTTTTCCTTCAAATCCCTCCTTACTCTCCTTTGCTGTGATGCCTACAAAAAACTTGACAACAGTTAGGCTGCTGGTATGCCGAGACCACAGCCACTCATGCTGACTAGTACTGTTTCATTGTTTCTTTGTCCTCCCCTGTGTATATGTTGGCTCTTGTTTTATATTTAGATTGTAAGCTCTTTGGGGAAGGGACCATCTGTTTGTACAGCGCCTAAAAGAGTGGTGTCCTGATCTATGACTGGGGCTTCTAAGTATGACAGTAACAAGAAGAAGAAGGAATTAGTTTCTAGAGTATTCAGTTCACAGAACACCATGTCCAGTGCTTCTTTGTGCCATGTAGGTTAGGTTACTTGTTTCCCAGTTTTTATGATTGATACTTGTATGTTTTGGGTATTTAGACTCTAGTTCATCCCTGCATCTAATGCCTTTCCTTCCCCTTTCATAGCTAAAGTATTGAAATGGTCCCTATTTTGTCTTGCATTTCACACTCAATGACCTCACTTAATAGTTATGTCTTTCTTGTAACAACTTTAAAACTGTTGTGATAAGTCTTTGTCTTCCTTAAGATAACTTGTCAGATCAAGCAATTGCCTCTTTAGTGCATATCTCCTTCTTTTACATTAGCAAAAGGGATTCCTACGCCTATCCAGAAACATTTTCTCACAACCTCTCCATTTAGCCTTTCCAGTCTATTTGTATTCAGTCTCTACAGCCTGTGGTATTACTGAGTCAATCTCCTAAACAACACTCAGATTTCCTTTTCTCTCAATCCCCCCTTCCCCTTTTTGCTTTATAATAGACTTTTAAAATAGTGACAGTTTATCCTGGGCTATTACTATGAATCTATAGCCTCTCTTAAACAGGAATATTAATATCAGGAGAGTTCCATGATTTCTGGGTATAGGATGATACTGAAAGTAGTTTGTGAAAATAAGAACTGGAGGAGATACACACACACACACACACACACACACACACACACTCAAAATATTGAATTTCACCAGGCAATTGGGCATTATGGAGAGCTTCATGAGAGAGCACATTTAAGGATTCTTGGTTTATGAGGTAGCACTGAGTTTGAGGACACTAAAATGTATGGCATTATTTCTCAAATTCTCAAAGCTCATTTAGCTCCTAGTCAAATAGTTTTTGTATTCCCAGAACACATTGTACTATTAATTCCACTTTAAATGGGGAAACTGACTCTATTGCCTTGACTTTGACAGGTACCCTGATAATTATTCTACACTTCTGGATTCCAAGTGGGGTTTACAATGTTCAGTATTGGCCTATGGCCTACTGAAGTATAAAGGGCTGAGAGTATATTTTTGTTTTGATCCTTGTTTAAAAAACTGGCAGCACATCAGTGATCAGGTTGATAATGTGACGGCAGGAAATTTTTTCCCCGAGATCTTAGACAGTAAACTGGAATTTAAATAAAAACAACAAGGAGTTCGGTGGCACCTTAAAGACTAACAGATTTATTTGGGCATAAACTTTCATGCCTTTAGATGCATTTGAAGAAGTGGGTTTTTTACCCACGAAAGCTTACGCCCAAATAAATCTGTTAGTCTTTAAGGTGCCACCGGACTCCTCATTGTTTTTGTGGATAGAGACTAACATGGCTGCCCCCAATACTTGAAATTTAAATGATGTTGATTTAGTGTGAGCTGATTACCTATTGGATAACAGACTATTTTTTTCCTGATTTTGTCTGGATTTATTCTGTATAAACTGACTGAGGAAACGAGAGGCATTTTTTTCCTATGTGTGGCCAGAGTAAATATAACCTAACTCACATTTTCAAATTTGGATGCCTAAATCTTGGCCCTGGGATACATATTTAGGCAAGTAAGTGGCTCAGTTTTGAGAAGCTCTATTTTTAAAATCTGGACCTCTGTCTGAATTTCTTCTTCATTAAGGTCTCATTCAGCCAACTGTACCACTGTAGCTACACACAAAAGCATGTACTTAAGTTTAAACACATGCTTACGTCCTATTAACTTTAAATGAGACTAAGAACCATTAAGCACATGCTTCGAATGTTGTTGAATTAAGGCCTTGAAAGTCAGCACTGATGTGTTTTCCCTCCCCCAGCTCCGTCACTTTCCTTTAGAACCATTTGCTTGGTAAGCCTACATGAACAACGATGTGTAAAATTTTCTTTTTCAGGAATATGTGGGTTTTATTTTATTTTATTTTGAACAGTCCTTATTGATTATTATTTGATTTATTTTTAGACAGTAAGTAAAAACAGCTCTGGAAACATAGTACACTTACATGTAATGCTGACAGGACATAGAATACATGTTGCAAAGATGTTCCTTTAAAGTAACCTTGCTGAACTAAGCTTTCATGTTTGCTTGTTCCAAAGTCACAATACAACTTTGCAACTGTTAGACTCTAATGATGGGACAATTCTTTCTTTTCTATTTTCATAACCTGGAGAAATGAAATCTTTACACTGAAAACAGGCGAATTTAAAACAGAAAGTTGATGTGGCCACAACAATTATTTTAAATCTTCAGGAGGTTCACAATATCTAGCAAACTTTGACAGATGACAGAATGTGTCTAATAGCATGCTAGCTGATTGTTAGTAAGACAATGACTTTTGAATATATTCATCTGGCAGAAAGCCAACCAGGCATTTGAAGTTTACACTATTATAGAAATAGCTACTGCCTGATTAAGAAGTCAGTGTCCATGTGCTGAGCTCACCATAGCCAAACACAAGAACCGTAACAGAGTTTAAGAATCCAAACAGAATTGTGTAAAGGAAGGACAAGCTAACCTTACCATTCAGAGGCAAGAGCTTCTGTGTAATAGTTCAGAGAAAAACAATTTATATACAAAGATTGTCATAATTTAATTAATTTGTAAATGATTCAAGCATCAGTGATTTACAATGTCTAATAATTACCCTCTCAAGTTTTTGAAATTGTGAGGAGAAATAACTGTGAAACTAGCTTTGATTTTGAAAGATGAGTTATTTGGAGATTGCCTGCTAGGTGCAAAACATTTCATAGATTGATGCTCAAGTTAGATTGTTACATTACAACTTTGGGAGTAGGAAAAAACTGCAATTTTCAGGAAAATATATTTTGTTTTATTTTCCAGGGAATGAATGTAATGCTTATAAGTTAATAGTGCTATTAAACTAGAGATTTAAGCCTTTTTAACTATTCACAAAATAGGTAGAAATAAAGGTAGCTTCCCATATGGTCTCCTAGTAAAAATCTCAGTTTTGACCACAAGGAATTCTCTCTTTTGGTAAATTCTTGTGCCCATTCTTTCCAAACCTGTAAAGAAGGGTATGGGTATCAATAATAAAAATAAAAAAATAATAAAAAACCCATATACACACTACAAACAGAAGCCCCAATTAGTAATGCCTCTTCACCAATAAGTATAATGATACCTCGATCAAGTCAGTGTACATACCACACCAAACTTTCAGGATCTAAACTTCACTTCATTGAAGTCAATAGGACTTCAGTCATTGCCAATGTGGACCAAATTTGAACAAGTGACCTAGAATTTAAAATTTCCATATTCCTACCAATCCTTTGAGTTATCTGGTCATCTGCTTCTTTGTACCCTTTATGTGTTGGTGGAATTATAAAAGCACACGTTTTAAAAACGAATACACACATCTAAAAAAAACCTGTTCATTTATCTGTTCACGTGTATTCATTTATTTTCTTTCAAATGATGATTTTGCATAGTACTGAAAATCGTCATGGAAAGTAACTGTAGTGCATGTTTAAGAGGCTGTTTAAGCAGATTTTTGAATTAAACAATTCCTATCCTCTTGCACAGGGAAATTCACATCATGCTGAACGTACATAAAAGAAAAACTAAACAGTGCATCCCATAAGACAATATTAATTCTTATTGCCTTAATGCCCAGGAGATTACACACACATGTGCATGCACACACATACATGCATAGATACTCCAACTGCAAGACACAATTAACTCCCATGGAAGTCAAAATTACACATGCAATTAGTTTTGCTCACAGCTGAATCCATATAGCCCTCTAACTCCTAGACCAGAGGTGGGTAAACTATGGCCCGCGGGCCACATCCGGCAGCCTCCCCTGCAGTCACACCACCGCGCGGGCAGCGCTCTGGACGGTGGGGCTGGGCGCTCATGCAGGGCAGCGTGGCAATGTGTCTGGCTCTGTCCAGGAGGCGTGGCTCCAGACATGCTGCTCTGAGTGGCATGGTAAGGGGGCTGGGGGTTTGGAGGGTTGGATATGGGGTAGGGGGTTCTGGGGGGTAGTCAGGGGATGGGGAGCAGGGGGAAGTTGAATGGGGCAGAGGTTCAGGGGGGGCAGGGAGGATTGGATAGGGGGTGGGATCCCAGGGGCCTGTCAGGGGGCGGGGGTGTGGATAGGGGTCTGGGCAGTCAGGGGACAGGGAGCAGGGGGGATTGGATAGGGGGTGGGGCCCCGGGGTGGTGGTTAGGGGACAAGGGGCGGGGAGGGGGAGTTGGAAAGTGGGAGGGGTCGGATGGGGGCAGAGGCCAGGCTGTTTGGGGGAGCACAGCCTTCCCTACCCGGCCCTCCATATAGTTTCGCACCCTGATGTGGCCCTCAGGCCAAAAAGTTTGCCCACCCCTGTACTAGACTATACCCACAAATCATGTACAAGTAATCATTGTGCCCGCATATTGGTAGTTAGGTTTGGGCCCTTGGAAAAACTGAGGTCCTATAAGATTATTTACACCCCAAAAACGAAGGCAATTTTGATTTAAACCTCTTATGGACACAATTTAAACCAGTTTTGCCCACTGCACAAATAACATAATCTAGTCCCAAAACAATCTTACATACTGTACCATGCCATGCTTTAATGGCTGCAATCATTCAATGCAATTGGGATGAGCAAAAGGAGCTGTAAAAGCTCAGACTTCATATGTCTTTGTGAGTTTAGGACAAGAAACAGATTATTTGTATGTTTAATGTGCATGCATTGTAAGCAATTATGTGCAAATGAACTGTGTAAATGAGAAAAATAAGTATAAGAAAAGACTCCTGAAGTAAGTAGCCCTTTCAGTGAGTGCAGAATATTAGCCCAGCTCTAATGAAATAAATATTAGGTCTGCTTGGTGAGCGCCTAAGGCCTGTTATGTACTAGCCATTAGATATTATTGAAGTTTTAGATACTGTCTGGTATCAATCAACTGGTACATTGAACTTCAATTTCAGAATAAATATTTAATAAAAATGAGCATAGGCACTGTGTGAATAAATTTATCTGCTGCTTTCAAAGGAGGAAATGCTAGGGTTCCCCATCCTCTGAGGTGCTCTACATTCTACATCTCTTCTGTCATTAAAAATAACTAAAATTGTCCACACCAAATATGAAGTCTTCTCGGTAAGTATAATTTCATAAAACCAGGCAGTGTTTTATAACCTGAATCCATCAGACGAGTAATTTTACCAATGAAGTATACCCGGAGAGGAAAAATATTTACTTCTTATGGATTTTACATTGTGACCAGGCTTGAAGCTTCCTGGGTATTTGGTCATCAATTACTGCATTAAAAATCTCTGATCACATTCATAGTGGCATAAGCAAGGGAAACTTCATTGATTCAATGAAGAATTTAACTGCTGTCCACACTTATACTCTCAATGTATTTGGACTGTAATCTTTCAGATTATTAATGAAGCAAATATTAGCACTGCCAGACCTGGCTTCATGTTAAACAAATCAGAACACAGCATTTCATAATGCTATGGACTGTATGATATGTTGAAAAAAGTTCCTTAGTATAAAAAAGTACATTATATAACTGAATAGACAAGGCACTGGAGAATAAATTATGGAGAATAATCCTGACCAATGGAATTTGTTCATCTGTAAATTCTATGATTTTGTTCCTAATTGTCATTTTTTAAACATACTGCCACATCTAAGTATCCCCACAACAGGAATAGTCATAGTGTGTAATACATGTCAGTTTTAGAAAACCATGAATGTCCTGTGGTCAGGTGGCAATGAGCTGGCTATATAGTACACATACATGAAATTGTTAGCTACAGCCAAAACAGTATTGCTTGGAAGGATATTACACTGCCACTCTGTACAGACACTGAGCATACTTTGGAGGCCATAGCTACTGGAAAATATGGAGGACTGTCCACAAATTGCAAAGGTTTTGACACAATTATTGTGACAAGATGCTTATTGAAAATTGTAAATTGTAAATTTCCAATATGAGAATAATATTTTTGGTCCTTATTCAGCAAAGAAGTTAAGCATGTACTGAACGAGGGCGTTTATCGGTTATTGGTCATATTTTGGCCCAGATCTCAAGTTCTTCCAGTTGACTTGGTGAGTGAGACTTACTTAAAAGTGTGTTTTTTTCAGAAGTTATTTTTCACATATGCATACCTACATGCAATATTGCAAATCAGAGTGAAACTCAAAGTGCTTCTTAGAAAGTAATATTTCTTTGTGATACTTCAATTAACTTATTCAAATAGAATGGCCTTTGCAATGTATTCAATAAGACATTTAATTTACGGTGATAAATAGCCAATTACTTGTTAAACATATATTTATGTGATGTATAAATTTCAACATGTATGTTTAACAACGGTAATGAACCCTATTCACAACTATGTTGAACCACCATTAAACTAGGGCAACTCTATAGAAGTGGAGTAACCCCGCATTTAATCAGGCCCTATGGAATTAGTACTGCAATCAGAATTACTTTAACACAATAATTCTTACTAGAATTAAATACACAAATATTAAAAACATGAGAGAGACTTAAATAATCAAACCTAATGTAGTTATATGCTTAGCCAGAATGACACACACACTCTCTCTCTCTCACCTCTCCCTCTCCCTACCTACCCAAATCAGGTGGCTGATGAGTGATGGATTATGGAAAGGGAGCATCCAGGGCACATATGATACAAACATCTGTGTTTGGCACACAATCATTCAAGTTCCTAATTTGTCTAAGATTTTATTTGGAAATGGGGAGAGAGTTTAGTGGGAAAGGGACTGGTTAAGTCTGAGAGACTGATTCTCCTTATAGCAATTTACACCACTGGAACTCCATTAGCTTCAGTAGAGTTACTCCTGATTTACACCAGAAGGATAAAAGAATCAGGTCCACATATTAAGTTAAATTTTCATTGATTTACTAATAATCCTTGCCTTCCTACCATGTAAGAATCAGTGTTACAGATAAACCCTTCCTCTGAGTATCCCTGATTTTAGGTGATTTGGCACACTCACCCTCATGCAGAATGAACCTGAATGATCTATTTACACCTGGGTATTTCTCATTAGAAGCCTGGGGAAGGATCTGCCAAAGAAGCCTAAGATGAAGTGCCTTCTGCTATCTCAACAGTTAACACTAGTCTTAAACTGGACTCTCTTTCTCTGGAGTTGCCAGTAGCTTGCAAAACAAGAAGAAGTATTCCAGCAATATAAACATTTCTGAACAGAAAGTCTCACGCTTTCTGGGTCACAGAGGTAACAATATCTCTCAGCAGGACTCAAAAGTTTGCCTTTCACTAGCCACTTAGTTTCTCTTCCTCCTTCTATGATTATCAGCTGGGACCAGTAGATTCTTAGGCCTTGGGCTACACTTGCAAGTTACAGCGCTGTAAAGGCTCCCCCAGCGCTGTAACTCACTCCCTGTCCACACTGGCAAGGCATTTGCAGCGCTGTATCTCCATGGTTGCAGCGCTGCGTGTACTCCACCTCTCCGAGAGGAATAGTGAGTATTGCACTGCCGCTGCAGCGCTGCGGCGCCAGTGTGGCCGCCCAATGCGCTGTGAATGGCCTCCAGAATTATTCGGCAGTATCCCACAATGCCTGTTCTAGCCACTCTGGTCATCAGTTCAAACTCTACTGCCCTGGCCTCAGGTAACCAACCATGTGACCGACCCTTTACATTCCCCGGGAATTTTAAAAATCCCCTTCCTGTTTGCTCAGCCCGGCGTGGCGTGGAGTGCTATCAGTGAATCTTTCCAGGTGACCATGCCTCCACGCACCAAGCGAGCCGCAGCATGGAGCAATGGTGAGTTGCTGGACCTCATCAGTGTTTGGGGGGAGGAAGCTGTACAGTCCCAGCTGCGCTCCAGCCGTAGGAATTATGATACCTTCGGGAAGGTATCAAAGGACATGATGGAAAGGGGCCATGACCAGGACGCCCTGCAGTGCAGGATTAAAGTGAAGGAGCTGCGGAGTGCCTACCGCAAAGCCCGCGACGCAAACAGCCGCTCGGGTGCTCCCCCTGCGACCTGCCGATTCTACAAAGAGCTGGATGTGATACTTGGGGTTAACCCCACCTCCACTCCGAGCACCACCATGGACACTTCAGAGCCGGTGGAGGGGGAGGAGGAAGAAGGAGGAGGAGGAAAACGGGAGTGATGGTGGTGGGCCGGATGGAGACACCCTGGAATACCTGGAGCCATGCAGCCAGGAGCTCTTCTCGAGCCAGGAGGAAGGTAGCCAGTCGCAGCGGCCGGTACTTGGTGGAGGACAAACAGAAGAGCAGGCTCCCGGTAAGCAGGTTTTTTTTTCGGGAAGGAATTTTTTCGGTGCGGGCTCTTTGGAAGAGGACAGTTAGGCATGCATGCCTAGATGCGGAATAGTGTATTGATGTGGTTTATCACATCGCGGTAATCTCCTCGAATGTCTCATCCAGAACGTGTGCAATGCGCTTGCGCAGGTTTCTCGGGAGAGCCACCGTGGTCCTTGTCCCAGCCAGGCTAACATGTCCGCGCCACTGTGCCGCGAGGGGCGGGGGGACCATTGCTGCACACAGGCAAGCTGCATATGGGCCAGGGCAGAAGCCGCATTGCAGTAGAAGACCCTCCCTTGCTTCCCAGGTCACCCTCAGAAGGGAGATATCATCCAGGACGAACTCCTGTGGAAAATGTTGGGACAGTGTTCAGAGTAGATGCCCCCTGAAGCTGTTGACTCTCCCCAAGGCACAGAAACCCAGAGGACAGTGCAGCCCTGAAACAATCAGTCCCCCTTACTCACCATTTTGAGGCTCCCGTGGGATGTGTGTGCTCTCTTTTGGACGGGAAAATTATGCTATTGTGTAGACCCTGTGTGTTTTCTACTCCTTAAGTGCGGGGGGAATCATTACTCTGTCTAGTATAAACAATGCTGCCTCTGTTAAATGTTGCATGTTGCCTATACAGCTGCATCAACCTTGAGACCTCAGCCGTCCCTCTTATCACCTGCTCAGAAACTGCAAAGACTCAGGAAAAGACCGTGAAAAAGCAAAGAAGACATGCTGCAAGAAGTGATGCGGCAATCTATTAAAGAGAATGAGAAAGCACAGAACTGGAGGGAGAGAGAAAGCAGGATCCGCGAGGAAAATGCAGCGCACCGGCGGCAAAGCACCGCGCACCGGCAGCAAAGCACTGATAGGCTCATAAGCATCCTGGAGCGCCAAGCAGACGCTATCCAGGAGCTGGTAGCCATGCAGAAAGAGGAGCAGTACCGCAAACGCAAACGCCACCCCCCGCTACAGCCCTTGTCCCAAAACTCTTTCCATTGTGCCCCACTGTCACCTCCAACACACTTTCCCCAACTTCCGTGTTCTTCACGCCACCGGCTGCCTCCAACACCAGTATCTTCACCACCCAGCCCTGAAAACCACGACCCTTACCCTCTGCACTCAACCCCCATCACCATGCAGTATAGCTGTCCTGAAGTGCAGCACTCACTGCACAGCACACCAGACAGGACATACGCGAATCTGTGATTGTACTGTTCCCCACTCCACCCCCTTGTTTCTTTTCAATAAATATTTTTTTTTCTTTTCAATAAATGGACTTTTTGGCTTTGAAAACATTCTTTATTATTGCATAAAGTAAAAGACTCCTTAGCCCAGGAAATAAACAGGCACTGCAAGTCTGCTTAGCAAACACTGATTCCTAAAGATTGGAACTACTGCACTTCACTCCCGTGCAGGGCACCAGATATCACTGCTGGTTTTCAGCCTCAAATTGCTCCCTCAAGGCATCCCTAATCCTTGCAGCCCCGCGCTGGGCCCCTGTAATAGCCCTGCTCTCTGGCTGTGCAAATTCAGCCTCCAGGTGTTGAACCTCAGAGGTCCATGCCTGAGTGAAGCTTTCACCCTTCCCTTCACAAATATTATGGAGGGCACAGCACACGGATATAACCGCGGGGATGCTGTTTTCGGCCAAGTCCAGCTTCCCATACAGAGATCGCCAGCGGGCCTTTAAACGGCCAAAGGCACACTCCACAGTCATTCGGCACCGGCTCAGCCTGTAGTTGCTGCTGTCAAGGCTCCCTGTGTAGGGTTTCATGAGCCACGGCATTAACGGGTAAGCGGGATCTCCAAGGATCACGATGGGCATTTCAACTTCCCCTACCGTGATCTTCCGCTCTGGGAAAAAAGTCCCGGCCTGCATCTTCCTGAACAGCCAAGTGTTCCGAAAGATGCCTGCGTCATGCACCTTTCCGGGCCAGCCTGTGTTAATGTCAATGAAACGCCCACGGTGATCCACAAGCGCCTGGAGAACCATAGAGAAATACCCCTTCTGATTAACGTACTCAGATCCTAGGTGGGGTGGTGCCAGAATAGGAATGTGTGTCCCATCTATCGCCCCTCCACAGTTAGGGAACTCCATTTGTGCAAAGCCATCCACTATTTCCTGCACGTTACCCAGAGTCACGGCTCTTCTGAGTAGGATGCGATTAATGGCCTTGCAAACTTGCATCAACACGATTCCAAAAGTGGGTCGACTTTCCCACTCCAAACTGGTTTGCGACCGACCAGTAGCTGTCTGGAGTTGCCAGCTTCCAGACTGCAATAGCCACCCGCTTCTCCACTGGCAGGGCAGCTCTCAATCTCGTGTCCTTGCACCGCAGGGTGAGGGCAAGCTCCTCACACAGTCCCATGAAAGTGGCTTTTCTCATCCGAAAGTTCTGCAGCCACTGCTCGTCATCCCAGATTTCCATGATGATGTGATCCCACCACTCAGTGCTTGTTTCCTGAGCTCAAAAGTGGCGTTCCACGGTGCTGAGCATGTCCGTGAATGCCACAAGCAATTTCATGTCGTACGCGTTACGCGGCTCGATAGCATCGTCGGACTCCTCACCCTCACTCTCACTGTCACTTTGGATCTTAAGGAATAGTTCGACAGCCAAACGTGACGTGCTGGCGAGACTCATCAGCATACGCCTCAGCAGTTTGGACTCCATTTCCCTCAGACAGATCGCACTGCACAGAAACCATTGAAAGATGGTGCCAAAGGTGGACGGAAACAAAGGGATTTCTGGGATGCGAAGCGATGCATCACGGGGCATTGGGACAGAACCCAGAATCCCCCGCACCCACGCCCCCTTCCCACAACCCACGGCGCCAGAATGGGAAAAGGTGCTCTGTGGGATAGCTGCCCATAATGCACTGCTCCCAATAGCGCTGCAAATGCCGCAAATGTGGCCACAACAGCGCGCTGGGCAGCTGTCAGGCACTTTGGACAGGCTGCAGCGCTTTCCCTACTCAGCTGCACGAAGTCAGGTTTAACTCACAGCGCTGTACATCTGCTAGTGTAGCCAAGGCCTTAGTCACGTCTGTTTTCAAAGCTTCTTAACCCTTGGCTGTCTGGTTTTCAAAACCTGCTGATCTGATAGGGCCAATAAGATTTTGGACCTTGGCTATACTTGAAAAATCATAGGCCATCTGCCCAACTCTTCCCAGGATCCAGACCAGTATCATTCCCTATCATACCATTCCTAAAGAGTTATCTTAAAGTATGTCTTCAAACCCATTAGCTCACATCTCTTGCCCATGCAGAACATCCTCATCTGGAGCCGTCCATCATCAAAAACAAATTTTAAAAGCCAAGCAAAACAAGACAAAACAAAAATCCGAGTAGGAATTTCCATGCCCCTTCAGTCAAACAACAAAGAAACAATAGGCATGGAATGGCAACTTTCATCCCCTATTCTCCTTGCTCCCCACAAATTGCCATTCACATACCCAAACAAAGCACAAAGGGGGGGGGGGAATATATTAAAAAAATAACAAAATTTTAGTATCTGGTATCCCTTCTCAGAAACAAAAAGGTTACAAATAAAGTAAATCCCTGCACATTTGTCATTAAAATGACAAATATGACACACAAAAGCTATGATCCCACACATGAAGCTGTTCCAAACACACAACCACTCTTAGGGGGAGGGATAGGAAAAATAAAAGATAAAGAAAAAAAAAATCCTGTTTCCAATTCTCTGTCATGAACAGTCCCTGTATTTATCACCATTCAAACAGCTGTAGACCGCCAGCTTTCTGCTCTTTGGCAAATAGCATGTTTGAGATTTTCACATGTGTGTGTGGAAGGATGGTTGTGTTTAAGGCACTGGGCTGAGACTCAGGTGATCTGAGGTTCACTACTGGCGAGCTCAGAGACAGGAAGTCGTGGACTTGAGAGCCTGAGCTGCTGCCCAAGCCGCAACCTCCACACTTATTTGTAGTGCACTAGTTTGAGCTGAGCTAATGTGAGTCCCTCTGCCTGGACTGGGAAGCTCACTCCTAGCTGCAATATAGATATATCCCAGCAGATTTTGGGCAAGTCATTTCCTACTGTCTCAGTCCCTCCTCTATAATATGGGGATACTACTACTGTTCTCCCACCCTTTATCTTGTCTATTTGGAACTTACACTCTTTGAGCAGGGATGTTCATGTAAAGCCCCTGACAACAATAGGCCACGATCTGCTCACACCCTCTATTGCCACCGAAACCGCTCAGGTTCAACAAGTTAAATAAACTGCAGATTCTGGGCACCTAAGCTTCCTCCACCACCACCTTTACAGCTTTGTGTAGTAATACTGTTTACAACACCCCTTATACTATCAGCCTTTTCTCTGAGCTGCTGGTCTTCTATCAGGACCTCCTCTGGTCCTGGAAGCTGGTTTCAGCGACCAGGTCTGTGGCAGCCACCGAGGGGGCAGATCTCCCCCTGCTACATGACCCCCATCTTAGTGTACAGGTGGTGGAGTCCCACTCAGTGTGCCACAATTTAGTCCTGCCAGGAAGCACTAGAATCTGAGACCCCCCTGGACTATGACGCAGGGGAACTGTGTGGATCCCCTGGCTCTCGGCTGGCACATGGGGCTCTCATACCCCCTGGCATGTACTCCAGGAGGTAAAGGCAGCCTTTCTGCCTGCTGCTCAGGCTTTTCTTGAGTGGGTCCTGTGGGTGGGTGCTCCCCGCCTGCCCCTGCCCCGCAGACCTTTTAATTGGGCCCCTGTCCCACAAGCTGCCCCTGCCCTCCTTGGCTGCTCCCTCTGCCCACCCCACACCAGCATTACTTGCAGTTTGTTTCAGAGCCATGCCTAGACATCAGCTGTACATGCTCATGCTCCTTACATTGCATTTTCCCACCCTCGTGTACCACCCTGGCACTAAGTGGCGGGACGTCCTTCCACCTGTTGAGGGTGAAGAACCCCGGTGGGCCAGCCTATACTCCACGCTGGTCCCACAACCCACCGGAGATATCAGGTGGTGGCTCCCTTCATGGAGCTGTGAGCACAGGAATGTACCTGGAGCAATTCACTTCCATCCCTGAAGCCTGTTGTTTCTGCGGCATGAGGGAGACGTTGGTGCACATCTATCTGGAGTGCTCCAGGTTGCAGCACCTTTTTTGGCTCTTCCAGAACCTTCTCCTCAGGTTCTGGCTGTAATTTTCCCCGCACCTCCTGATTTATGCACACTCTATCCGTGGCCCCATGAAGTTGCGAGACCTCCTTATCAACCTCCTCCTGGCACTGGCCAAGGTGGCTATCCATTGCACCAGGAGGAGGATGCTGGAAGGGAAGGTGCTCTGCGACTGAGAGGTCTACTTCCATTCCTTCCTTCGATCACATGTCCGGGCAGAGTTTCTCTAGGCACTTCCGCTGGCTCCCTAGAGACCTTTGAGGAGCAGATTCACGGCTCAGTGTTCCCTTCAGGTTCCCTGTTTATGACCCTGTGTCTCTCACTCCTGATCCTGTTTGTCATTAGTTGTTCCCTGAACTGGCTTGAGTTCCCAGGCTCTGTAGCTCCTCCCCTTAGGCAGGGGAGGGGACTTCAGATGTGCGTGAGCGGAACTCAATAGTCCTTAGGAGCTATGCAGTAGAATATATATATTTAATAAATAATAATAGTCACATGGTATCAGCTGCTCTTTAAGGGAAAAAATGGAAAATATAGAATTAACAGAGTCCAAGTGATAAAGAGAAACACAACGAGGAGCCTTTATAAGCAGACAGAGGAGTTTTTGGATATCACTCTGTTACATATATTGAGGGTAAATGGCAAGTCCTTGAACAACTGTTCTGTGACCTTGCCTATTGGAATCCCTAATGTTATGATCAAATCAATAATTCATGCAAAGGTGAAGGGGAGCTAGCTGCTTTGTCTATGATTGCATCTATATTTTTAAGAAGCACTGTAGTAGACAGGATTTTGGTGTTAATATTAATCTAATGAACTTTGAATACATTAGAAGGGAGTGGAGAAGAAGAGTCAGTAAATTGTCCAAAGAAGCCAAGGGAGTTTTAATGAAAGGCTAATGGATTTCTCTTTTAAAATTACAGAAATGTGTATTGATTAACATCCCCAAAACAAAGAATTGTGTTTCCAAATATTTTTAACTTTTTGGAAATACAATAAATCTGCAAAGAAAAAAGAGATTAGGGACTGAAAGGAAAACATCTATTAGATCTACTAGGGAACAAAGGGAGGGATTTACAGAGTCCTGCAGGGAATCTCTGTTATAGTGCATCATTTCCTGCAGGTTGTGCTCTATTATCTGCCGGATTGTGCTCTGCACTTTTCATCTGATGTTATGACATTTGTGTAAGGCATATTTTTGATTACAAAGAAATAATAGTCCCCAGGTGGAAAGGCATTTTCATACATATGGTAAGTCAGAGCAGAAGAGTTCTGATGGAGCTATAAGAAAAATGCCCCTGATTTAAACAAATAGATCAGCACTTTTTTTTTTTGCATACCTTAGAATTGTCTGGATAAGCAGGAAGAGGGAAAAGTTACTTAGTCAAGGAAAATGAAAGACATGTTCAATTGATTTTATGATTATGAACACGGGTGCATTTTAATTCTTGCATTAATTTTCCTGTTACCCCAGATGTGATTGAAAGAAAACCATGTTAGCCCTTCTGCCTCATTAAAAGAATTGACAAATCTATGTACCTTGTTCTTCTCTGCATCTTCAATTATTGCTCTGGTAAACTGGAGTTTTAAATAGACTTTGTGGAAATCATCCAAAAGAAGCTGGGGAATGGGGTTTGGACTCAAAATCCTCTTTCCCCAGCCCCTTAGCCCTTATATCAGGGGAGAGCGGTGGAGTCCCAGAAATGGGCTGGGATCAGCTGTGGTGGGGTGAAGGGTTGACAGTAGTCCTCCACCAGTTGGATTAAATTAGGGAATGAAGGCTGACCTGCTCTATACAAGTTACTGTTGGAATGTTCCCAGACGAACTAGATCAATAAAGCTGGAGCCTAGCTAAACTATATCCCTTGTGCCTTGTCTTTCTTCCGGTGTCTCCAGGAAAACGGAGCCCAAAACATCAGAGCCAAAATATTCAGTAGCATACAGATGACCCACTTTATCAAAGAGCGCCAACCACTTTGTCTTCAACTGATTGCTAGTCTCAGACTGTTTGAATACTTGGGGTGATTTTTTGTAAAGAAGTGCTAGCTCAAATAACTGAGTTCTCTGAGTAGTCAGCAATCATTAAAGGTTTTCCAGTGTAAAGGCATTATTTGTCTACAGGCTGTGCACACTACTTGGCAATAATAGCTTATTTCTTCTGATGTTCAAAAAATACACAACTTTTCTCAAGCAAACAAGGAACAATCAGCTAAAGCAAAAATTCTCCAAGATTACACTTGCTGCTACGTACAGTTTTGAGGGCATAGCAAAAGGATGTGTGAACTGAGAAGCCAATCTAATAAAATGAGCAAGGAAGATCAGTCTCAATAGTGAAAATCCAACATTCCTTGCACAGGCTTATGATAAAAATACAATACGCTGGGGGAATTTTGGCCTTTTCACAAGGTGTAATTTCCATGGCAGCAATAACAATAGCTGCTCATTTCAAATAATACAGTTTCTAAAGCAACCTTGTTTTGTTCATTCTCTTCTTTGCCAAAGGAGACAATCATTCCCTTAAGTATTTCAGCTTAAAAACCCCCCAAACTAACAACACAAAGTGGGCACAGAGAAACAGAGCAAGACAACCTGGTGATAGAGCCAATCCTACAGGAGTAGGAGACTTCTCCAGCAACAGGTGGGAGCAGCAGGACAAGGCACTTTCCGAGTTCTTGATCACCAGGCAACTGTTTTTTTACCATTTGAACTCTGGATGTTATTTTCTATCAGATATTTGGTTCTCTGTTTGTTGCTACCTCTTTCCGCACCACCCTTTCACACATAATCCCTCCACATTCTTTCCCTCACCCTTAAACTCCTGCTCCCCCTTTTTTTCTCCCCCTATCATTCCCACATCATATTTATTCACCATCCTGCAATTCTCCATCATACTACCACTGCCCTATCATAAAAATATGGGATCTGTACTTAAAAAAAAAAAGTTGTATGACCATGAGTATCCTCGCTGTTTTACTCACACTTGGGGTGCCTTTTCCTCATCATTTTCAGATTGCAAAATCTTCAAATAGGGACCATATCTACCTCTGTACAGCACCAAGAACAGTGGATGCTGCTCCTGACTAATGCCTTTGGGTGCTACCATTGTACTAGTAAATAATAAAGTGAATTCCCACAATATGTTCATCCTCTTTGCTTTCAGTTTTGTGGCAATTTAACCAGAAAGTGTTACTGGTTTATTTCTGTGTGTATCTCATCCCAAAGATAGGAGGAATGTACAAATGTGGATGAGAGAGCCAAATATATATAAAAAAAAATTTTAAAGAAAGAGACCCTTTTAATGGGGTGGAGGTGGGGGGGGGGGGGTGGAATTACCTGCTGATTATTTTTCCCAGACAGCCAACTGAGTATTAGCTTCATCTAAAGTTATCAGCTCTTGGCTGTTTAGAAACAAAATCCACAATCCAAAGAAATAATCTGTACATATGTTCCTGCTAGACTCTATTTGTGCATGGGGAATTATCATCTTCAGAACAACAACTGTCCCTACTACCACACTGACTTCCTTATATAATGCTGTGTTAATTGTGTACAGCCTTTTTTCCTTGAGCAGCTGGGCTGGTTCCTGCTTGGTCCAACCCCACCTGTTAATTGCACATTGTCTTTCTTTGGCAAGTAACAGAGGGTCCTGTGGCACCTTTAAGACTAACAGAAGTATTAGGAGCATAAGCTTTCGTGGGTAAGAACCTCACTTCTTCAGATGCAAGTAATGGAAATCTCCAGAGGCAGGTATAAATCAGTATGGAGATAACGAGGTTAGTTCAATCAGGGAGGGTGAGGTGCTCTGCTAGCAGTTGAGGTGTGAACACCAAGGGAGGAGAAACTGCTTCTGTAGTTGGATAGCCATTCACAGTCTTTGGAAATAGAGGGACAGGGATCAAGACACTAGGATCATGTCCCAAAAGGTCTGTACCACTCATTGCACGTGAATACATCTGAATCATAGGCAGGTGAGCATTTTTCTACCTGCATGCCAGCTATTAACTGCTGGAGGAACAGGAATGAACAGAGAATCAAATATTTTGGCTATATTCCTTCCCTCTCCTTTTCCTTACTCCAAGTATTTGATGTATCAAAGTGTAAAGGGCATACACAAAGAAGACTTCTAATATGCATAATGAAGGAAGGTTATATTTCAGTGCTGCCTTCTTCCAATAATTGACATTCTAAGGGTTACATATTTGAATGGACTCTTCCAGCTGAAACCTGTTCTACAAAAATGACACTCTTAGAATTCTGCTCTGTTCTATTCTTTCACATTTGGGGCACCAAGAACCTCAGTGTTTCTCAACCCTGGGGGCACAAATCAGAAATGATTCATATCCCACAGGTTGTGCTACAATCAAACAAAAAATAAGCCACAAATCCCAGTGGGAGTGATGTCAAGGAAAAAGACATCCCTCCCGCTTCCTTCTTTTGCCGGTCTGTCCATGCCCACACCCTGCTCAGCCTCCTGCCACAGCCTCATCCCTCCCCTACTGCACCATACTTCATTCCAGGAGAACTATCAGTGGAAGATGATGGGGAGCTGTCTGAAACTACATCTTGAAGCAGCACCTTCGCCAGGAGCCAATTTCAATAGGGGTGAGCACAGGAAACAGTAGAGAGATTCAGCCCCACAGTAGCACTGCACCTATATTAGCTCCTTCCAATAAGTACCACCACCCTGTCTCGGCACCCATCCCTCACAACTAGCACCTTCACTCGTTTTTTTAACCATCACACTTTCTACACAATCACCCTGTCACCCAACAGGCAGAATGGCACCCCTTCTATGCCCATTCATCCTCAACCATCCCTAGGTTCTTGCTAGAACCCCAAACCGAACACTGCTGTGTGTAACAGATTGTGGGATATGAATAGCAAGAAGGAGCTGGCAAATTTGGGGTCCTAGTCAGAAAAAAAGGTTGAGGACTACGGTTTCCCAAACCCATTTCCCTGAGACATACTGCAGTTTGCTTTGGAAAACTTAATATTTTCAATTGTTTAAGAGCAATGGATTCACAAATTTAGATTTTATAAAGCCAATTTTTCACTTCCTTATCACACCCACCCTTTTGTACTGCTAATCCGAACTTCATTCTTGTAAATGGTATCTCTCTTCCACCTCTGAGGTTGCAAGGATCAATACCAAAGCTGAAAGAATCTGAACAAATGCCTGCCTGGTGAGTGTCAGACTTATTTATTTATTGGTCCTAAAGACTTTTCCATGCTTATGAGAATAGGACTGTTCCCCCCCACAATTTAAGTTGTCATTAACACAAACCAATTCCATCTTTAAAAGAGACAAAGAAACAGTGAAAGAAAGAAAAAAGAATTAAAAGAATTAATGACTCTCACATTAGTTTTAAAAACCTATGAGACTTACTATGGCTGCACAGAGCTCAGCTCAATAGAGCACAAAACTGCATGATAACAGGTTAAATGGTAAGAGTAATATTTTGGTGCTGTACTGCTGTTTGGCAGTGATAAACAGTATGCAAAGATTGCTTAAGCAATGCTGCTGGTCACAGAGGTTTGGCAAATCATATTTTACAAACTGTCGAGTGTAGATGAGCCAGAACAAGCTGTACTAAATGATTTTTTTAAAATACACACAAAGGAGCTATATTAAATAAACAAGAAATGAATCTAAATACATGGAATCCAATATATACAGACAACGTAGTTCTGTATACTATTCTGCAGTGTCCCTTTCTTATGTTACAGTAAGTTTTCTGATTTAAGTTAAATTCTTCATGAGACTAATGAGCAGCTAAAAGCGTCTCTCTTAAATGTCAAATATGGAAAAGTTATGTTTATAATGCCCAGATTCACACATTTCTGAATTATAGGGCACAGAAAAACACAACTTCATCCACATGGGCTGTATCAACTCCAGAAATATGTAAGTTAATTTTCTATGTGGAAAAATTTAAAAGCCTGACAAATGAGCTTTCATCTTTTTACTCCCAGGCAATTCCACCCACTTCACAGAGGGTCACTCCGGATTTGTGCTGGTGTTTATCTGCGATCAGAATCAGGCATAGTGTGTTGCCAACTGCTTTAATGTTCAACCTTGAAACAAAAACAAAAAGAGAAGTGCGGTGGTAGTCGTGGTGAATTAACAGAATGCAACAGTATAGTATCCACCCAAACCAAACAGACTAGCAAGGAGGGAATCTATGAGAAGAGAGAAAAATGAACTGATGCAATACAAAAGGTTCTGTGGTTTCCTGGGTAACATGAGTCAAAGATTACCATGATCAGAGCTGAGAAAAGTCCTTCCAGAGGAAAAAGAAAACAAGTAAAATGCCACCACTCTAGCCCAGCCATGCCACATTCTACTTTGATAAGTAACTATGCTAATAAATACATGAAATAAAAAGCTAATTGCATGCAAGAGCAGATAGGTACTTATATAGTAGTGAATGTCTGTCCAATACAGGGAGACATTAGCTTAACAAATATTTTATGCCAGACTCTCTGCTGGTGTGAACTGGCATAGCTCCACTGTCTTCTATGGAACTGTAATGATTTACACCACCGGAGGATCTGGCCTTCCATATGTAACATAATCCTAGTATGGATTGAAAAGTTACAATTAGTATCTTATGACTAAAACAGTTATATTCAGATAAGACAGGTAACTATAAGCTGTGTGCTGTGGAAAAGTGGGTAGGTTCAACAACCTTAATGCCTTTTTGTCCCCTAAACATAGGACCCAGGAGACTCAGGCTAGGTCTACACTACCCGCCTGAATTGGCAGGTAGAAATCGATCTCTCGGGGATCGAATTATCGCGTCTCGTCGGGACACGACAATCGATCCCCGAATCGACGCTCTTACTCCACCAGAGGAGGTGGGAGTAAGCGCCATCGACTGGGAGCTGCGGAGGTCGATTTTGCCGCCGTCCTCACAGCGGGGTAAGTCGGCTCCGATACGTCGAATTCAGCTACGCTATTCACGTAGCTGAATTTGCGTATCTTAAATCGACCCCCCCCTGTAGTGAAGACCTGTCCTCAGAGTTTCCTTCAGATCATTCCACTGGGTGATAGGGGTTTGTCCCCTGGAACAGATAAGGCTGAGACCTACTGAGCCTGGAGAGTGCCCAATATCAATAGAGAAAGCCTGTAGATCTTAAGATATCCTGGAGAGTAAGGGGGCTTGTGTGGAGGCCTGGTGCCACCACATTCTTCTCCATTAGCAGTACATCTCTGTCTAATATCCCATGTCCCATTGCTGTGGACAGTTGTTCAACATGCGGAAGAGGGAATACATTGGAAGATAATGCTGACAAATATCATCATCATCTGTGAGGAAGTCCCCTAGGCACAGAGTTGGGGAGAGAGTTATTTCTGTTGGATCAGCAGGGAACATGTTACACAACTGCTCGCTAACATTTATGGTTACTAGCTAGTTTCTGTCTCCGTTTGTTCTGCTTCTTTTTTTCTCAGGGTGAAGGAGGTGGACTGTATATATGCTGTATCCCAGTACATGTTTTACAGTGGTCCCCTCTTCAAAGCTCTACACAACTATTTGCTAGACCACTGGATATGGACTGCATACACATTGTTATATATTAAATACACACACGTGTGCACACGCAACACACCCCTACTTAGACCACATGATACACATTCATGCTCTATAAATCATTATTATTCCAAAGGCTTGCTCATTTAATAATCCTCTCATATCCACTGAAGATGACCATAGGGATACATCCAGGTGGGAATTTGAAAGACTTGAATATGTGCAAAAGTCACATTTTATTGCTTCTTTGAATGAGCAGTTTCCTCTGAATGAAAGCTTCATTTTGTGAAGCAAACATCAAAGGAAGTAAGGAGCATGTAATTAGCTAATAGCCACTGTTGACCTATAATTTAAGACGCTGTTATCACTGGATAGTAAAGCCTATTCAGTGCAATGGGTTACACAATTTATATTACACAGCACATTTTTAGTTTTATTCAAAATTAATATCTTGATCAAGCTATAATGTATGTGCAGTAAAAATAATCTATGGCAGTGAAAAAAAAATGCTGACACTCTATTTGTTAATTTCTTACCAGGTTGAAAAACACTGCTTTAGCACTGCAGCTTTGCAAATAGTCATGCAGAGTTTTGAAAGCATGTACTGAGATACAGTAGTGTTGCAGAACAGTGTAAGTTGGTTAAAGGCCAAATATGACATCAATACTATCCCCAACAAAGAAGGACATTGTTACGACTAGCATTAAGGATGCTCACAAATTTTCTCTTTTTTCGCACAGCATCAGCAAGAAACCTTATAATTCCAGTTAATTAGCCAGTTTTTTCATCAGAACAGAAATTGTAGACAAAAGTTAATATCAAAGTTCCAAAACATAATAAAAAGTTACAGATATGAAAAAGCAGATTTTGCTAGCATCTGTATGGAACTAGTTTGCCAATTTATAATTGGATCTCTGTTTCTTAAGTTGTTTTTGTCAGCTTTCAAAATATATATTCACAAGGGGAACATAATTAAATTGAAGTTTCTTTCATATGAAGCTCAAGCTGGCCTTTTGCCATGGAGTTGAATACAATCAGTCTGGATCTTTGAGCCTTAAGGCAGAAGAGTAATCACATTGTACATAGGCATGGTATTATTTGTGTGAGTAAGGATTACTCCAATGAGTAAGCATTGCTAGGTCAGCCCCAGCATGCATATTCTGTGAAGGGTACACATTTCTATTGTAGTGTTAATTGTATAGTGAAGAGCATGCTCTGTCTCTTGCATACACAAGGGTTTTTATAATTTTTATTTCATTTCTCTGAAGAATTACCACACTACAGTGCTTTATTTATCAAAGAGCCAGAAAACACAATGCACAGTGTATCACAGCACTATTTTTCTATGCCTCAAGATTACTGTTTATCACTATTTTTTAATCAAAGTCTTTGGGATAAATTCTGAGCTGATTTACAACCCATGGAATCCTGTTGACTACAGTACAATTGCACAGTATATAAACATTGATGAACAATGACAACATTCATAACTATAGTGTTTTCCACTAAGGAGCGTTGTTAACAGTCTCTCTCACTATTTCCCCAATAAGAGTCAGAGAGCAAAAGTTACTATTTCTTTTACTGAAAGTTATTTTACAATTAATTTGCATTCTCTCTCATCAGATGCTAAATGGTTTTGCTGAGGAATTTGTGGGCAAACAAAGTAACAATGTAGGATAGCTATTCTTTCTCTGGTCATAGTTAAGATGAGACTGGTAACTTCTGGAAAGATGCACGTACATAATCCACTTTTCTGTTCGTAAAGTGATACATTCTACTATCTCATAATAGCTTCCTAAACACATTCTTCCAAAGAAGCTCAACAGAACAACAACAAATCTTACAGATAACATATAAAGTCAAGGTCCTCATCATTTATCATTTGGTGTTCATTCATTGCACTCTTCTTGCAGAAGTAATAGTTTAATCGCAGTGTCCAGGCCAATTTACTTAATTATATGCTGCCTATCCAAATTCCCTCCACAGTTTCCATTGGACAGGGTTACTGTATGATGAAGTGATCTCTAAGATCTTGATCCTGCATCTGTCTTGAGTAGGTGTATGCCTGTGTCACCCAGACTATAGCAGATTTTAAAATGCCTCCACAGGGATACAGGGTCTATCTATATAGACGAGGCTTAAATTTGTAATCTGCTTAGTAATGCTTCAGGATGAATAATACTATATGAAGTAAGTCATCATTGCTATTATTATAATGGCTGTTTGGTACAGTTAAGGCTATGATGGAACATTCAATTATAACTCCCTTCCCAAAAAACACCATTCTTTCATCTCACAACTTTTCAATAAATTCTGTTTTGGAGCCGAAAGTTTCCATGTTTAATTTAATCTAAAATGCCGTTTTCCTTTTCTTTCTTTCTTTTTTTTTTTTTTTTTTGTCTTTTCTTGTCTTCTTCATAAAGTTTGGGGAAAATTATCTGTTTCTTCAGATCTTAATTATTGAAGAAAACAAAAATATATATTTATTCATCAATACTTTTTCTTTTCCTTACCAGTAAGTCAAAAATACCTGAATGAAACCCTTCACAATATATTTATTTTATATATATAAAGATAATCCTTTAAATTTTTTCCCTAGATTGGTGAAATCTAGGGGACACAGATATCAAATATTTTCTAAGTGTATTTATTAACATTTGCTACATTTTTAGCATAGCCCAATGTAGCCCAGCTCCCATATAACATCATAATTCAGTATCCTTTCCTGACTAGGTAGGCAAAGGTGTCTTGCTGGGACAAAATGCTTGACGGAGATTGTAAATGTCTCAAAATATGCAAATTACAGAACTGATGTTCCAATATCTGCTAATAAAAATAGGGTAACGATTTCAAATATGCCTAAATCCCTTGGAAGCCTAAATTTAAAAAAATATTAAAGACCCAGGTTTTCAAAAAGTATTCATTTGGTGCTCCAATCAGTGTTGCTAGGCTTAACTGACTTCAGAGTCTAGGTCTCATTGAAAATCAATGTGGAATTGGTCTTCTGAATATCTAATTCACTTCTGAAAATGTTCCTTTACAAATCTAGCCCTTATTCCCTCCTTGAAAACAATAGGAGTTAGGTGCCTTTAAAAATCTGTACCTTAGGCAAATAAGTCCCATTATAAATCAATGGGAAGTAGACAGTTACATTATTATCGTGTGTATTACCCAGAGAAGTGCCACTGACGTGTTTATACCTAGAATTCTTATGTATAGAAAATGCCACCAGTTGTTAGAGTATACAATAATATTACACAGGTAAATTTCAACACATGCTACCTGTTCTGCTGCTAAATGTGCATTCAGCTACCTAAGAACCTGATAAAATGTTATTCACCATTATTCTATGATATACCAAAGACAACTCTTTAACAATGATAATGAATTCCCCTTCTCTTCCCAATTTTATTGTGGAAACGAACTACATATTTTTAATACCAACCACCTCAGATCAGAGTGCACACCACAATACTCTATTCATTCAAGTAACACAAATAATGATGTATGGCAGGGGTTAGCAACCTGCGGCACACGTGCCGAAGGCGGCACGCAAGCTGATTTTCAGTGGCACTCACACTGCCCAGGTGTGAGTGCCACCGGTCCTGGGGGCTCTGCATTTTAATTTAATTTTAAATGAAGCTTCTTAAACATTTTAAAAACCTTATTTACTTTACATACAACAATAGTTTAGTTATATATTATAGACTTATAGAAAGAGACCTTCTAGAAACGTTAAAATGTATGACTGGCACGCAAAACCTTAAATTAGAGTGAATAAATGAAGACTCGGCACACCACTTCTGAAAGGTTGCCGACTCCTAATGTATGGTAATAAAATACTTTCTAAATATGTGTCCTGTTCAGGACATACTTTCCAGATAGAAACACATTCAAATCTTGCATAACTTTTAGAAAAACAAAACGTCTAACAAGTGAGCATATTGCTGACTCAGGAAAAAAACACAACCAACAAACTTTTAATCAATAAAATCCTTCTTTAAACTAACTTCACAGTCCTGGTTCAGAGCTAGATTATGACTAACCTGTGTAGAGTCGGCAAGGGGGAGTTGATATGAGAAACCCTGTCCCCTGTTCCATCTGCATCCCTGCACAAGGTCAAGACAGAGTCCTAGATTCTGCACTTTATTAGTACAAAAACTATGTAAGATTAATGCTACTGTCAGCTCTGGCCTTCCCAAAGAGAGGCCAGAGCAGAACCAAGGCATACTGTGTTTGCCAATGGAGTTGATATGTTGCAAAGGGAAAAACATTGCTACATCCTTTAAAATAGTGTCACTGTGGACTGCCAAATGGACTGGGATTAAAACGACCTGGATTCAAATCCCAGCTCTGCCAGTACCCTGCTGGGTGACCTGGGGCAAGATTTTTCACCCCTTTGTGTCTCAGTTTCTCCATCTGTAAAATAGCACTTTGAGAGCTATTGATGGAAAGTGCTATTTAAGCGATAGGTATTATTATTTAAAGGGGTAACAAGAGTCAGACTCACCTGTTCTCCCTCTGAAGACGGTATCAAAATACAAGCACGGAAGGGGCTAAATGAAAGTTGCACGGGCAACCTTAATTCTGGCATTTCCTAACTTCAGAGTTACTGACTTTACTAAGAACCTTAACATTCTTTTAATATAGGAGCTTTTTTAGTGTAATTTCCTCCTTCCTTTTTAAAAAAGCAAACTGAAAACAAAACAGAAATTTTGTTATATGGAACCATATTGACCCCCACCTGAGTCATCAGCAGAGTTGGGCACTTTAGATCCATTACGCAGTCCATTACCATGTACGAAAATGAGTAACTGGTAGCAGAAGAAAGCTGTTATATTCTACATGGACTTGGCATTAGGATGCAGTAACAGTGACACTCTGCCAGTGTGTTTTATAGCTATTTGTTAGACAGCAATCAGGTCTTCCGGGTCAATCTGAGATTCTATATGAGTGTGTGTTCTAGCACTTACAGATACTTCTCCCCCTGACCCTTTCTGCTCCTATTTTACTATCCCCAGCTCTTGCCTCTCTCTCCATTGTGTGATGCCCTTGTCCCACCCCCTGTTCCTATCTTTTTCCTGCTGCCCTGTCCTTTGCTCCTCCCTTCCCTGGGTGCTATACCTTCCCCAACTCTTTCCTGTGTCCCCACCCACTCCTCCTCCCCCTACCACTCCCATCTCCTAGTCCCTTGCCCCATTCCCTTCTATCCCCAGGTTCACATTCCTCCTCCCATCTGGAACTCCTGTCTCTAGACCCCTCACCTACATCTCTACACTTTCCCACCTCTCCTCATTCCTCACTTCTCTGGCATTTCAGTCCCAGGATGAAGCATGCTCAGTCACTGTGTAGAGATGGCACATGAGCAGTCTGGTCATCACAGGGATTCTCTGTGGGCATGGAGCATGCACAGTGTGGCAGTCCTAGAGCTTCCCTGCAAAACACATGTAAGGTTTTTCCTAATCTCATTCTCAGAAATGGCTGAATCATGTTATCTAAAAATCATCCTGAGACACACATTTGACAATTTCAGCCCGAATGGTTAAAATGTGGCAAAGTTATAAGCAATTGAAAATGGGTTATTATGATGGAAAGTGTCAGGCAACTTTACTATAGGTGTGGCTAGCTGTGCTTCTTACAATATGGGCCAGATTCTGCATTTAATTACCAGGATCTAAATCTGCAGAAGGGCTTGTCTACACAGTAGAGTAACATGCCTTACAGGGCGTGATTTTTAAATACTAATGTGTTGTGCATTAATTGTGCAAATGTCCCCAAAATTATGAATTTTTACTATTTAAGAATGTTCAAGTCTTCAATGCCTTTTAGAAAAGATAGGACAGAGGTCTGAGAGAATAAAAGTCAAGATGAAACAGCAAAATGTCTTCAGATTTTCCAAATAGTCTGAGGAAACTCAGCATTTCTGGAAACTCAGCATTTCTGCAGACTTTCACAAGAGCGTACTATTGGTGCACCTGAAGAGATTTCCTCCCCCACATCCCCTGCCTGTGACTGAATTAATAAATACATATCAAATATTATATTGCTAGATACATCAGTGACAAATAAGGAACCAGATTGAATAAAATATTGTAATTAAATTAAGTCAACTATAAGTCATATGGCTTTGCCAACATTAAAGAAAAAGTTTATCTCATTGGCAATTTTGTCAAGAAAAAAGGGCTTGTGTTCATATTGATTTCTTTCACTTTAGTGATAAAGTGAAGAAGTAAAGCTGATATTTACAATCAAGTGTGCTCATACTATAAAGTTAGTGAAATACACCTGTACTAAAAGATGCTTGATCACTAGTGGAATAACCAGAAATGTAACTGTTTGATCAATAAGGTAAAGACATAGCTCATCCATACATAACACCATTGTTGTTAAAGCAAGGAGAATAGAAATGGAGGATTTATATAGCTGTCCCAGACTGCTGGAGAACAACAGTTCTTGAAGAGATTTTGATTTGTATAAAGGACTGTTAAAAGAAGTTTAAAGAGCATCAAAACTGTGGAGCAGATTTCTATAACTATATAAACTTTAAACATTTCAGCAGCTAGCTGAGGGTTGATATAGAAACTACATCTTAAGCAAGCATAATGTGCAAAGTTATCCGAGGGATGTACTGCAGAGAGCCCCTGGAAAATGACGTCAGGAAGCAAGCTGCTGACCAGAGTAAGTCAGCCAGTGTTGAATGCATGTTCCAAGATGGTTACACCAACATCTTTGGCCTAACTTGTCTTGTACAAGCTGGTATGACAAGATGTGTTGCACAAAAATACTGGAAAATTCCATCTGCAGTTGCAAGAACTCAAAAGTAATGCCTCGTTCCCTGATTGGATGGTGAGAGAAGACAAGTTTCTCATTTTGGTTGGCCATTTTCAATCTTTGGAAGATGGGTCACCACCTGATTAGTCCATGCCAGCATCTCCAAGAAGAGGAACGTATTTGGATCACTCAGCAAAAATGGGATAAAACAGAACCAGCTTGCTGACATGTAAAATTAAGTCAGAGAAGTTTTTAAACAAAGGGTTGGGGGAAAGCTGACAGGTCTGGAGGAGCACATGGTTCAGACAGACATGTACCTGAAGAGAGAATTTATTAAAGGGGAAACTCTATATCCTAGTAAAGAGGAGATGATAAAAGTTAATAAAGTACAGGAAGAAACTGAAGAGAGAAAGTCAAACAAAGAAGATTCTCGTTCAATTATATCACACGAAAGCAGACAACTGAATATTGACAATTTTTTTTAATACAAATGCTAGAAGTCTATATATTAAGGTGGATGAACTTGGTATTAAATGAGGATATTGATATAGTAAGCATCACAGAAACTTGGTGGAATAATGATAATAAATGGGACATGGTAATGCCAGGGTACAAAATATATAAGATCACAGAGTAGGTCGTGCTGGTGTGGGAGTGGCATTATGTGAAAGAAAGCATAGGGTCAAATATAGCAAAAATCCTAAATGAATCAAACTGTACCCTAGAATGTCTATGGATAGACATTTCATGCTTGTATAATAAGAGTATAGCAGTAGGACTATACCACAGACCACTGACACAGATGGTGACAGTGATTGTGAAATGCTCAGAGAGAGAGGCCACAAAAACAGAAAACTCAGTAATAATGAGGGATTTCAACTATTCTCATATTAATTGGGAACATGTCTCCTTAGTATGGTATGCAGAGATAAAATTTCTAGACACCATTAATGACTGCTTCTTGATGCTGCTAGTCCTGGAACTCACAAGGGGAGAGGCAATTCTTGATTTAGTGCTAAGAATTTAGCGCACAGGATTGGGTGAGTATAGCTTAACTGCTCAGTAATAGTGACCATAATGTAATGAAACTTAACGTTCTTGTAGGGGGAGAAATACCAAAGAAACACACCACAGTAGCTATTAATGTCAAAAAGGGGAACACCACAAAAATGAGGATGCTAATTAAATGGAAATTAAAAAGAACAGTCATGAGAGTGAAATGCCCGCAAGATGCATGGAAACTTTTTAAAAACACCACAATAGAGGCTCAAACTAAATGTAAAATATAAAATACAATAATAATAAAATAACAACAACAGTAAAAGGATCAAAAAATGCCACCATGTTTAAACAACAGAGTAGAAGAAGTGGTCAGAGAAAAAAAGACATCTTTTAAAATTGGATGTCAAATCCTGGTGAGGGATCTGGAAGGTTAAGCGTAAAAGTATAATTAGGCCGAAATAGAAATTGAAGAGCAGCTAGCAAAAGACACAAAAGCTAATGATTTTTTAAGCATATCAGTGCTTAAAAGACAATCAGGGGGGCCATTGGATCATTGAGTTGCTAGGAGCACTCAAGACAGACAAAACCATTGCAGAGAAGGAAATTAATTATTTGCATTGGTCTTGACTGCAGATGATGTGAGAGAGATTCCCACATCTGAGCCATTATTTTTAGGTGACAAATCTGAGGAACATTCCCAGATTGAGATGCCATTAGAGGAGGTTTGGGAACAAATTGATAAATTAGACAGTAATAAGTCACCAGGACCAGATAGTATTCACTCAAGAGTTTTGAAGGAATGCAAATATGAAATTATAGAACTACTAATTGTGGTATGTAACCTAACCTATCACTTAAATCAGCCTCTGTATCTGATGATTGGCAGATAGCTAATGCAATGCCTTTTTTTTTTAAAGGCTCCACAGGTGATTTTGGCAATTACAGGCTGGTAAGCCTAACTTCAGTACTATAGTAAAGAACAGAATTATCAGACACATAAATGAACTTAAAATGTTAGGGAAAGGTTAACACAGCATTTGTAAATGGAAGTCATGCCTCGCTAATTTATTAGAGTTCTTTGAGAGTGTCAACACACATGTGGACAAGGCTGATCCAGTGGATATAGTGTACTTGGACTTTCAGAAAACCTTTGACAAGTTCCCTCACCAAAGGCTCTTAAGCAAAGTAGGCAATCATGGGATAAGACAGAAGGTCCTCTCATGGATCAGTAACTGGTTAAAATATAGGAAATAAAGGTGAATAAGGAAATAAATGGTCAGGTTCTACAGTGGAGAAAAGTAAATAGTGGGATTCCCCAAAGATCTGTGCTGGGGACCAGTTCCGTTTAATATATTCATGATCTAGAAATGATCTAGAAATGATCTAGAAAAAGGGGTTCAAAATGAGCTGGCAAAGTTTGCAGATGATACCAAACGACTCAGGATAGTAAAGTTCAAAGCTGACTGCAAAGAGTTATGAAAGGATATCACAAAACTAGATGGCTGTGCAAGAAAATAGCAGATAAAATTCAATGTTGCTAAATGCAAAATAATGCACATTGGAAAACAATCTCAACTATAGACTCAATGATGGACTCAAAATTAGCTGTTACCACTCAAGAAAAGAGATTTTAGCATTGTTATGGATAGTTCTCTGAAAACATCTGCTAAATGTGCAGTGGCAGTCAAAAAAGATAACAATGTTAGGAACCATTAGGAAAAGGATAGATAATAAGGCAGAAAATATCATAATGTCACTGTATAAATCCATGGCATGCCCACATCTAGAATACTGCTTGCAGTTCTGGTTGCCCCTTTTTAAACAAAACAAAACAAAACAAAAAAATATACATTAGAACTGAAAAAAAAAATACAAAGAAGGGCAACAAAAAATGATGAGGGGTATGGAATAGCTTCCATATGAGGAAAGATTAAAAAGCCTGGGACTGTTCATCTGAGAAAAGAGATAACTAAAGGGGAATACGATAGAATCCTATAAAGTTATGGAGTGTGTGGCGAAAGGGAATAAGTATGTGTTCACCCCTTTACATAACACAAGAACTAGAAGCCACACAATGAAATGAAGAGGCAGCAGATTTAAAACTAACATAAGGAAGCACTTCTTCACACAATGCACAGTCAGCCTGTGGAACTCATTGCCAGGGGATGCTGTAAAAACCAAAAAAATTACAAAGTTAAAAAAAGAATTAGATAATTTCATGGAGGATATGTCCATCAATGGCTATTAGCCTTGATGGTCAGGGATGCAACCCCATGATCTGGGTGTCCCTAAGCCTCTGATTACCAAAAGCTGGGACTAGACAACAGGGGATGGATCACTTGGTTAATCCTTTGATCTGCTCATTCCCTCTGAAGCATCTGGCACTGGCCACTGTCAGAAGACAGGATGCTGGGCTAAATGGACCATTGGTCTGACCCAGTGTGGCCATTCTTACGTTCTTATGACCTGTCTCCCTGGAAGGGAGAAGTTTGTGGTCCTTGGCTGGCCACCTGGGAGTACTCCTGGTAATATCAAGTACCTATCTCAGATAGGCAACTTTAATGGCCTCTTCCTATTATCCAGCAATTCAGGTGGCCTGCTAGTGCACTGGAAAAAAAGAGTACAGTCATGTCTGTCCATCACTCCATCTGTGTTTTCAGTGTCAATAATTGATCTGAAAGCCAATGGCTGAGCAAAGATCTGGTAATATGTAACACACAGACTATCTCTTGGGCTCTGACCCAAATCAGTTAGTTGACTACTTTCTGAAACAGAATACCTAATTAGTAAGAGTACATGCTTATGTAGGTGTTTTAAAGATTGTCACTGAGCGTGTCCTTGTTTTGCAACTGGTTTCAATCAAAACCGTTGTTAAGTTGCTTTGAAACTGAACAGGTTACTCTTGTTAACTAAGATTATGAAACACTGTACATGTGTCTACTATAGTTAAGGGCTTTTTATTGCCTTTTAAGTTCTAGGTGTATATAAACATAAAATGAGACCAAGCAAGCAAACTTCTTGATCTGTACTCGGGCTATAGAGTTTGTCATAAACGTAGGAGTTTGTTAGATAGTCAGGAGTGACAATCAGATCCTAGGGCTTATATAATTTATGGGAAGTAGGTTAAAAGGGTTGACTTCTATAGATCCATGGGGAAGGAGACCTTGGTGAATTGGAATGTAAGTAATTGACCAAATTGTCTTATTCTTTAGCTTTGTTTTGTTTTTTTTTCTCTTGTGTTAGCAACACTGGAATTGCTAACCAATTGGAACAAGGGAAACCCTATTCTGAGGGACTCTAATAAAAAATCTAAACAAAATCACCTTCCCAAAATAGTGGTTAAGTATAAGTGTTATTTTCTCTTTTGGTTGTGGTATTTGATTCTGAAAAGCTGAATGGTTATTGTTGTGATACTGCATCCCATATTCTTCATAGTGACACGATATGATTATGGCACAATTTTGATGCATTTTGTACAAGATGGGTCATGTAAGGTGTCATTGGAAAAGTTCTGATTTGCTGAATATGATTATCCTATTTGTATGTAAATATTTTTGTATCTGAAGTTATGAATATTGATTATGTATCTGTATTTCATACGTATTCACACCTGGGTGACACCCAGGTGCCAAGATGCTTCCAGTCTAAATAGCTGGTTGTGAAGGGCCCATTAAGGGTAATAGACCTTAAGAGACGCTTATCCCTCACCTGGTGAGCCTTCTTCTGGACCTTTCAGTCAACCTGTAAGTAATGGCTGCTATGACTCTGCAAGGTCATGTGACCAGCCCACATGATTCTGGACTCCATTTTGGGGGGGCTGTATTTTCCACAAACTAGCCTGAGAGCTGTTTTGGGGAACAAAGGGTTCCTGCCATAAGCTAAATGTATATAAGGCAGGGAGTGACATCATCTGTTATTCTTCACTCCCCCACAACTGAACACCCAAGAGAAGCTCTCAAGGAAAAGGGACTTGAAATGGGGGTGGGGATCCCAAGCTGTAAAGTGAATGCAGTTTGTCCCTTGTTTCCCTGCTTCTATCTCTTCTTATATCCTACAGTAGTAGTAGTTGTTGTTGTGAAGGATAATTAATAAAACTCTATCAAATTAAATTTAACTCTTTATTCCTTTTTATTGACTTAAGTAATCAAAATTAAAAAAAAAACTAAGAAAGATGATATGGGTAATCAGCTAAGCAATATTTTTTTAACTAAGATGTATTTTATACCGTCTTCCTTAAAATTGGTCCTTGTAGACTGTGCTGATGCACTTTAACTTAGGGCCGTTTGAAACAGGACTATGTTCAAGTGCACTATGGAACCTTTAATGCACACCAGCAGGGTCATCATGGATCAACTAATGTGCAACATACTAGTGAGTTTTATAAATTACACCCTCATAGAGCACATTACCCCAGCATGTAGACAAGCCCTTACTCTACACTGATATTACTCACATTGTTATTAAAGTTTCTGAGACCAGAATTTGACCCATTTATCTCTATATGATTGACAGTCACAAAGGGGAATACCCAGTTTTATTTATAAATAGAACTCAAGCTAGTTAATCAGCCATACTGATCTTGAGAAATGAAATCTAAGCAATGCCATATATTAGAGCAGTGGTTTCTAAGCTCTGTGTGGTCCTGCTCCTATTTTTAAGCCTCACCTTTTAAAAATTACAATGAAGTTTTTAAAACAATAATCTTTTCAGGAAGCAGTAAGGACGAAAAAATAGGATGAACAATAATTTTATGAGTCTCCCGGGACAGAGATAGACAAAGTTGACAAGATAAAGGTTTATATTATTTTCTTTAGAACGTTGAACGCCATAATGCAGAACAAGAAAAGGAACTAACAATGGGGTAAAAAAATAGAAGATGATTCCCTGGAAGAAAACAATACACCATCATTATTATAGCCATCCAAAAATCAAATATTTTTATTTCAAGAAGAGTCATAGTTTGCAAGAAAAGTCTACCATATACAGATTACTAAAGAAATAAAAGGAAAGAGGGTAAAAATGACACTGGAAAGCTAACTCAGATTTGTAGTTATTTTGCATAATATACTAGTTTGCATTTGTGGCTTAAAACAAACTGCATTGATGTATCTTCAAAGGATTAGGTTTCCAGGTTTCTTTCATTAAAAGTAGTTGATCATTTTGCATTCTCATGCTACAGTAAATTGTTTTGTTGTCGTTTTGAAAAGATTTGGAGTTTCATAATTTTATTTTCCTCTCATACAATAATGGCTCATTGGGCTACAAAAGGGTGAAATGTATCATCAGAAGCTGGGAACAGGACAGGCCAGACATCTGTATTCGAACCATCCTCCAGGATAGTTAAAAGTGTGCAGCCTCACCACCTGCTAGAGAGCATGGTGAGAATGAAATGCTTGAAAATGGGCTACACACACTCCCACCACCAGGTGGAAAACCAAGGTAGGGTTTGTTTTCACCCCAAAATGCCTCCTTGGCTTAGGTGAACACTCACAGAGATGAAGGCCTGAATTCTGTTCCTATCTCTTCCATTGACTAGACTTAATAATTGTATGCAATTCACAATCCTTCTTAGTAAAGTTTAACACTACCCTCCAAAGAAATAAACAAATATTATTCACATTTTACAAAGGCACAGGGAAGTTAAGTGGCCACACAAGACATCCGTGGTACAGTTGGACACAGAATCCAAATCCCTGAGGTGACAGATTAGTTTTAGCCTCGAGGCCACAGTGCCTCTTTCATATCTATAGCCTTGATTCTTCTTTTACTTACATTGGTGTAAAGTAGGAACTTCTCCACTAGAGTTACAGGAGTTTTAAATTTGTGTAAGTTAGAAGAGAATCAGACCTTATTTGTTTATGCCATCTGTAAAATGAGTGTACTGTGGTATTTAAGAACTAGTAAGTGATCATGAATTTAAAGAATAACAATGCAATTACATAAGGGGCAGACTATAAATTCCAAATTACTTGAATATTTCTTTAATTTTGAGCACTTAACCCTACAACCTTAACATTGCATATATGTAGGCTGTGTTTGTGTGAGGGGAATAGGGGGTGGAGTGGGGGTTATTGGTGGTTTTTAGTTATAGAGTGGCAATAGCTGTTCCAGAGATTATGTTCAAAATTAAGTGGACTTGAGTAAGAGATTTAGGGTGGGATTTTCAAAAGGAATTTATGTGATTTAAGAACATAGATCCCATTGCCTTTCAGTGGGGCATGTGCTCTTAAATCACATAGGAATGAAATATTTCAAAAGTACCTAATTGATTTGTGCCACCAATTTCTTCATAAAACAGGCCTAATGATATTTACTTATCTCACCGGGTCTTATGAGGATTAATTAACATTAGTAAAACAATTTGAAGATGAAAAGTGCTAAGTATCATTATTTGGTATTTGCTGTAAACTGTTAGTAAATATGTTAGCTCCACTTCTTTGTTCTTCAATGAACATGGCACTGCCTTATTTTAGATGGTTATTACATCTACTCAGGGCCAGATTCGGCCCCACCTGTAATTTTGTAAAGCCTCAGAGGAAGGTAATTCAATCCAATAATAAAACCATTGTGGGAGTCACAGATATCTGAAGGCAGAATTTGGCTCTGAATCTGATTAAACAACAGAGTTACAGTGAAAACAGACATTATAAAAGTGCTTTTCAAGGCTGGTAAACAATTACAAAGAAAGGGAAAAAGGTTTTCCATGTATAGTAGTAGCAGAGAGGGGCCCAAACCAAAATCCCAGGTTCAAACTCTGGATCGTAATCCAAAAATTCATGTCTCTGTAATGGCCAAAAAAGTCATAACTTAAATCTCAAATACCAGTAGTTGTATACAGTACTGTTGTAGCTGTATTGGTACCAGGATATTACAGAGACAAGGTAGGATAGAGGTAATCTCTTTTATTGGACCAACGTCTATTGGTGAGAGAAACAAGCTTTGGAGCTTACACAGAGCTCTTCTTCAAGCTACAACTAAAGTTGTTCCAATAAAAAAATAAATTACCTCACCCACTCTATCCCAGTAGCTGGACATTCAAATTCCATATTCCAGTTCATTCAAATTTCAAGGTATTGTAGGAATCAGTTTGATTTGGGAAGATGGCTCGAAACTTTTTTCTGGGTTTCAGATCCAGGGTTTGGATCAGAATTTCTCTTAACCCTTTTTTTAAAAACCTACTGTAAGTAAGTGCAGACTCACTGGAGCTGCAGTGGTTACTTTATATGACTTAGGTAAAACAATTATTCAGAAAGTTCATTTTAAGGTGTACTCCATCTACAATTTTTTGACCTTGGCATAACCCCAGAGAGTTTTGATTCTAACTCAGACTCAGAGAATGTTTTTTCATACCCCAAAAACCTAACAAACAAATAAAATTCACCTATATTTAAGACTTGTGAAGCCACCTGTAGGGTATAAAACAAATTGAACTCCCTATCTTTTTTTGCTTCACTACACTTATTTAAGTGATTAGCTTTGTGCTTGTGAAAATCTTATGTGTGAAATCATAGCCTCATTCACAGCAAGGCCAAAATTCCCATTGACTTCAATAGGGCCAGAATTTCATCCTATATTTAAAACAAAGATTGAATTGCTTCCCCCGACCCCCCATAATGTGATTCAAAAGACAAACTCTTCATTTTAACAAACTCCCTTTCTCCTCTCCCTCTCTAGTTGTACTATCTTTTAAAAGCAAAAACCCTCGTCTGAAATTGTGTTCAATGGTACAAACTTGTCAAACCTGACATGGAGAGGTCACCTGTGCGGTTATAGGGTAGTGCAGTTTTCATAGGCATACATTTGATGGTCTTTGGCTTGTAGGCCAACAAATGTATCAGCTAATGCCAGCTGCTTTGTTCTTTTCAAATTTATTTTTGTTGTTACGCCTCTTTTTTTCCTAAATGTATACCCTAAAGGACAATGATGCGTTTTGAGATTTAGACACCAGTTAACTGAGTATAGAATAAAGGCTAACCCACTTCACTTAAGCAATAAAAAAAAGGAGCTCTCAGATGAGGAACTGCTATGCCAAAATGGAAGAACCTCCATTTCATCCTGTATTCACCTCAGACCGTGTCTTTCAGCTGACCTCTAAATTGGGTAGCCATGTGTATTTATATAGTATGTTTGCTGTAACCCTTATCCTTCCTCACTCCGTCTCCTCACTGTGTTTACTACCCCCACTAGCATGTTATTTCTGAAATTAGGCCCTGAACCTGCAAACACATACACATGGAAAAAAGTTTACTCATGAGCAGTCCAAGTGGACCAAATTTGACTAGTTCCACTGAACTCAAAGGGCCAAATACTAGCCAGTGACAAAACTCCCTTTGATTTTAATGGGACAAATTCAATGGGACTTCTTACATGTGTAAAATTACTCAGATCCAAAATATTTGAAGGATCAAGGAATTAGGTAGTAAGGCCCAGATCAAGGTCTTTAGGCATTGCTCTGCTCAGTGTTGCAATGCCTAACTGACTTAGGAGCCTATATTACTTTTGAAAATGAGACAGACTCCTAAGTCAGTTAGACATTGCAATGTTGAGCAGAGCAACACAGCAATACCTTTTAAAATCTGGGCCTAAGGTCTTTGGGGGGGATTTCTCTTCTCATTTATTTTTATTAGAGCATAAGCTTTCATGGGCTACAGCCCACTTCTTCGGATGCATAGAATGGAACATATATTGAGGAGATTATATATACACACCTACAGAGAGCATGAACAGGTGGGAGATATCTTACCAACTCTGAGAGGCCAATTAAGTAAGAGAAAAAAAACTTTTGAAGTGATAATCAAGATAGCCCAGTACAGACAGTTTGATAAGAAGTGTGAGAATACTTACAAGGGGAGATAGATTCAAGCATTCTTAACACTACAATACCAACCTGCTGAAGTGAAAAAACAGATTGACAGAGCCAGACGAGTACCCAGAAGTCACCTCCTACAAGACAGGCCCAACAAAGAAAATAACAGAACACCACTAGCTGTCACCTTCAGCCCCCAACTAAAACCTCTCCAGCGCATCATCAAAGATCTACAACCTATCCTGAAAGATGATCCCTCACTCTCACAGATCTTGGGAGACAGACCTGTCCTCGCTTACAGACAACCCCCCAACCTGAAGCAAATACCAGCAACCACACATCACTGAAGAAAAACACTGACCCAGGAACCTATCCTTGCAACTAAGCCCGATGCCAACTCTGTCCACGTATGTATTCAAGTGACATCATCATAGGACCTAATCACATCAGCCATACCATCAGGGGCTCATTCACCTGCACATCTACCAATGTAATATATGCCATCATGTGCCAGCAATGCACCTCTGCCATGTACATTGGCCAAACTGGACAGTCTGTACGCAAAAGAATTAATGGACACAAATCTGACATCAAGAATCATAATACTCAAAAACCAGTGGGAGAACACTTTAACCTGTCTGATCATTCAACGACAGACCTGCGGGTGGCTATTTTACAACAGAAAAGCTTCAAAAACAGACTCCAACGAGAGACTGCTGAGCTGGAATTGATATGCAAACTAGACACAATCAACTCAGGATTAAATAAAGACTGGGAATGGCTGAGCCATTCCAAACATTGAATCTATCTCCCCTTGTAAGTATTTTCACACTTGCTTCTTATCAAACTGTCTGTACTGAGCTATCTTGATTATCACTTCAAAAGTTTTTTTTCTCTTACTTAATTGGCCTCTCAGAGTTGGTAAGACAACTCCCACCTGTTCATGCTCTCTGTATGTGTGTATATATATCTCCTCAATATATGTTTCACTCTATATGCATCCGAAGAAGTGGGTTGTAGCCCACGAAAGCTTATGCTCTAATAAATTTGTTAGTCTCTAAGGTGCCACAAGTACTCCTGTTCTAATAAATGTGTTAGTCTCTAAGGTGCCACAAGTACTCCTGTTCTTTTTGCGGATACAGACTAACACGGCTGCTACTCTGAAACCTGTCATTTATTTTGTACAGTACCTATGATACATTTGAATATTTGAAAAATAATTAATATCTGAGAGGGACATATTGGAAATTGATAATATATCTCGAGAACTGTACAAAGAAGGAAAATGTTACGTTATGTTGAAGAAGCATTTCCCTTCAACAATTCTAAATGTGTTACCTTTAAATTGCCCCCTTCATTTTTAGGGTGAAACCAGGAAGGAATTTTTTTATGCCTTGGCAAAAAATAAGTATTCTATAAATAAAAAGAAGATAACCCTTACAATTATTTGCATACTGCAGCTGGATGTAAGCAGCAATTAAGCCTTGGTCTGATAATATCTAGCACACTATTATTCAGATAGTAACAATTCCACAAGGAAATTTCACTGTCCTCTTTCACATCCCACCTCAAGTGCAAGGGCTGTGGGCCATTGTAAAGAGTGAGAATAGATTATTTTTCTACACTTCCCAAAGATTGTAAACTCATTGGGTCAAGGGCCATTTAAAATAGTCTATGAAGTGCCATTCTTATTTATAGAGTTATAGATAACTATAATAATTTATTATTAATCATAGCAAAGTATTGTTTGCCATAAGCCTGATCTTGGGAGAATAGAATAACCCACAGTATGTTTTCACTCTAATTAGATTAGAACTATTGTCAACTCACGTTTCTGAAGAGAAAAGAATAATCAGATGCTTGCTTACCTTTATGTCATTGCAAATCTCAGTTTTCTAACACCACATCTACCATTTAAATTGATATAGAAAAATGGCAATAAAGGCTATACTAATTCGTAATTAATTCACAATGATCAGGCACTTAATATACTGTAAAATGTTTCCCAGGAAAGCATGACACTGGTGGAACATAGTAAAAACAGCTATACATTAGTATTTTGAACCATTATGTGAATTAATTCTGAGGTTCATTAATCATTTTTGCAGTTGTAGTGTTAAACTGTGAATGTTACGCTGTAAGTGAAAATGAAGTAATTAAAGACTAACAGTTGCAGTCTTTTGTTGAGAAAACAAGTTAATAATTGCCCTGTTAATGTGTTAAATAAATTAGGTATTTTTTAATTGATGAATATATTCCAACCATGAGGAATTGACCATGTTTTACAAGTTATGGTGAATGCACAGCCAATGAGACAGTCATTAACTATCGAACATTTACAACACCTGTAAATGGGCAAGCCTGCCCTGCAGCATACTCCCTACTGGCCTCCCTTTGTGGGGCTCCTTAAACAATTCCTCACAGGATTTATTTTGTTCAATTACACCCCTTCTCCCAGGATCTAATATATTAGCATAAAATAAAATAAAGCTCAGTCCTGGGCCTTTTCTTCTCCATTCTGAGTCTGGTCTCTGCAACTCTTCTTGCGTTGACAAGCCAATCTCAGCCCACCTTGATTAGAGAATCTTTTCTACTCCCATGGAGTCTGTTCTCTGTGGCCTTCAGCCTCTGCTACTTGTAGTCTCCTACTTGGGGAAAAAATGATGAGTCTCATGTTGTTGATCAATCAGCATAGCTTGGGATTTGGCTACATGTGAGGCAACATCAAGACTTAGCAGGTCCCGGCATATACACTAATATCACTTCAAAAAAATAGTTGCAGGTGATTCCTGGGTAGTAGGATGTGGTGTATTCTTTTAGACAAGCAAGAAATTGTCCAATTTCTGCTGATGATTCAAAATAGACTAGTTCACGCTTAAAGCATGCTTAAGTGTCTGTATAAAGACTTCCATTAATCCATTTGCAGCAGGATGGTATGGAGCCAAATATATGCAGTGAATTCCATTTCAAGCTAGGAACCTCTGAAAGTCTTCTGGACAGAATTGAACTCCCTTGTCACTCAACTGTACTGGTACACTTGATTGGATATCTTTGTACCTTGTTTAGCCTATGCTTTTGGTAACTGTAGAATTCATTCTGAAAATTTCTAGCCATTTTGAATGGGTATTGACTATGACCCAAAACTTACAATCTTCTAAAGGTCTTGCAAAGTCCACATGAATATGTGTCCAATGAATCTGAGGCCATAATCAAGTGTGTAGACTAGCTGATCCAAGATCATGCTGAATATGTTGACACGTAGTATAGCTCTTTGTCCTCTTCTCAATATCTTTGTTGATCCCCAGCCATCAAATATGACTTTGCTGTGGGCTACTGCCTTAATCCATACAATGCCAAAAAGATATTCATGAAGAGCTTCCAAAACCTGATACTGAAGTGATTTTGAAATGATCACTAGCATTTCCCAACAGATAAAACTTTGAGTCACAGCTTGTTCACATCGGCATGACACTAGCTGTGTTAAACTGGGTATTCTTATGATCCAGCACTGTACTTTGTAGCACAGTTCCCTTCACAAGAGAAAGCACATCATCCTTAGTGGTTTCTTTGTTGATATCTGTACTAATGATGGGTAACCTATCCATCAAATTGAGATTAAACTCTTTGTCCAAATTTTTGTTTTGTTGACTGGGGCTTGGGCATAGCAGATGTGACAGCCAATCAGGATTGTCCTTTATGGAATAAACAGTATGGGAATGAGCTGAAAGAAACAATGCCTATTTTTAAATATGAGCTACAGCTAATGATGGAATTCCTTGTTTTGGTCCACAAACTGAAATTAATGAGTGATGATCCATCAGCAAGGCAAAATGTCTCCCCCACAGATAAGTACAGAAATTCCAAATTCCAAAAGAGCATGCTGAGAGCTTCGCACTCTACTTGTGCATATCTCATCTCTGGAGTGGTGAGTGTTTGTGAAGTGAAGGCATTTGGTTTCTTCATGCCATCAGAAAAAAACATGGGACAGAACTGCACCCAGTCCATTTGGTGAAGCATCACAAGGCAATTGCAATGCTATTATGATTATCACAATGCGTAAGAACTTTGGTTGATGCAAACAGCTTTTCTGCCTTCTTAAATACACATTCACACACTTTAGTCCATTGCCATTTTGTCTTTGCTTGTAACAGTTCATGTAAATATGCTAATACTGTTGCCTGATTAGGCAGACATTTACTGTAGCACAGTCCCACTAATGAATGTAACTGTGACATGTTCTCTGGTTACATTCTCTGGTTCTCTGGTTACATGTGCTTGAAGAACCACCTTCTCTTTCTCTGACAATTCCTTGAACCCATGACATCAGTTTCATGTCCAGGATATTCAACTGTATGTTTGAAAAACTCACATGTGTCTCAACATACCGAGTCTGTGGTCATCCAAACATTGTAAGACAGTATCCAAATTTCCAAGTTGATCCTCTTGATCCTTTCCTGTAACAAGGATGTCATTTAAATAGCACTGAACTCCATTCAATCCCTTCAGTATCTCATCCATGGCTCTCTTGAACAGGAGAGTTGCTAATGTGATACTGAAAGGCAACCTAATGTAGCAAAATAAGAATTTTTGCATGTTGATTATGAGATATTTGTAAGATGCTGGATCAATCTCCATTTGAAGATATGCATTGAGCAAATCCAATTTACTGATACACTGTACTCCACTAACAGTAGCAAACAAATCCTCAATAGGAGGTAATGGATACTGGTCTGCACATAAAACTGGATTCAGTGTCACTTTGAAATTTCCACAAATTTGAATGGAGTCATCCTTCTTGATCATTGGTATGATGGGTGTAGCCCATTCACTATTTGAAACTGATGACAAGACCCAAATGTTCACAAAACTGTCCACATCAGCTTCCACCAGAGGCTTCAGAGCATAAAGCATAATGCTGAGCTTGCAATATTTTGGCTGGCTGTCAGACTTAACAGTGAGCTTCACTGACATATTACTTATCTGTCTAAGTATTTTAAAAAAAACATTGGAGGGTCTGTCCTTTATTTCTTGAAGGTTTTGAAGTATTCTTGTGATCACCTTGATCTCAATCCAATTCGCCTTGAATTTCTCAAGCCAAGTTCTGCCAAATAATGGTGGATACATTTCTTCAATCACATATGAGGGTAAAACAATTGATTGTCCATCTAGTTGAACTTTTCCCTGGAGTATCCCTTTTGGGGCTAATTTTTCTCTAAGTCTTCACACCATAGAAATTTCTTCCAGAGGAACTTGTGACAAAGTTTGATAATAGGTAAATGCAGAAATCAGTGCAACAGTAGCTCCCGTATCAAGCTCCATTTTTGTAGAACTCCCTTGATCAAAGGCATGACCCAGATGCCATCTCTGACTCCAGCTTCTGATAACCCCTACAGTGCTAGGTCTTGGTCAATGTCACTAGAGCTCTTGTCTTTTTCCACATTATGAATTCCTGACCTCTGTCCTATCTTAGGTTCAATCTTCATAGGTGTCTTCTTGGATGGATGGTTGCTCTGTGACCTTGGTCACATAACTATGTGACAAGTCAAGCGGGACGTGTCCTTTCTTCTGGCACTTCCAGCAAATGACCTGGCATGCCCAGCAAGCCTTCTCAGTATGAGGTGTTTTTTTTTTTAAAAAAACAACAGCTACACAGAGTGTCACAGGAACATAAAGAACTTCCATCTCACTCATTCAAGAGGTGAACTTTTCGCATACTAAATTCCAGAGAATCCTTCTCTGTGGTTTCCATGGTAATAGCTACCTCAATAGCCTTTCTGAATGTAAGCGCTGATACCGTCAGTAACTTTTCCAGATCCACTCATTGTGTAATCCAGAGAAAATTGGTCACACAGGGCATCACTGAATGTTTGTCTGAACTGACAATGCTCTGACAACTTCTTTAGTGTAGTAACAAACTGTGCTACCGACTTTCCATTTGCCTGATGGAACTGACATTGTTCTGCTATCATTGATGAGGTAGAGAGACATGTTCCTGCATTACTGCAGTAATTGCAGAGTATAAGGCATTCTGGGCACAGTTGGAGACAATAGGTCAGGCAGCAGCCCAAATGCCTTTAGACCCATTGCTATCATCAAAGTTGAATCTTCTTGTCCGTCAGCAGTGGAACTGCTAACTATACATTGCTCAAAACATTGTAACTATACTGCCCATGATTTGTGGTCGTTGTCCAATTTGCCAGCATTGCCCACAAAAGGTGCCATTTCTTCTTTCCTGTTGAACTTTGGGCCATCCCGGACATCTCCTCTGCCAGAGGGGAAACTTTTTTTTTTCTTTTTTTTTTTTAAACTGTGCTTTATCTCCACCTGTTGACTGTGTGCTTACACTGAAGAATCACACCTTTGGAATTCCTCCGCTGGCTATAGACCCTCAGGGCAGGCTACAGGCTGTTTCTGTCTCTGCCTGATGGCATGTGATCAGCCAAGATGCTGCTTATTTCCCTCTCATTGGTTGGACTCTCCAGAAGCTTGGTAGCAATGGCAGAAACCACCTCCCTGGTTCTGCTTTTAATTGCCTGTTTCCTCTTTCCTGCTGGCTGGCTCACAGTGTCCCAGCAGCAAAAAGCAGCAGTCTGGTCACCTTGTACCTCTAGGTGAACTCTCCCACCCTTTATTATTAATTATTATTGGCTTACTTTGTCTTCTTGTTCAGGCAGAGGAAGCAGTGGACCCTCGTTGGACAGAAAACCCTTGTTGCCAGTATGTTATATTTGGACCCCGCAGAGAAGGGGACAGACACAGAGGAGTTGGTTTAAACACACAGTTGGCTTTATTGTTTTGAAAGCAGAACTGAAACACACAGAGAAGTGAGGCTTTGCACTGGAGGGATCATACAGAGCCTCCTGAACATTCAAAGGGACAGGACATTACAATTTCCCTAGTTGCTTCCTTCAGTACCCTTTCAGAAGTTCCTTGGGTAACTCTTTCCCTTACCACTCTGTGTCTGCAGCCATCTGCCTGATTCCCTCTTTTATAAAGCCCAGGTATATCCCTTTAAGCCCAATTTGGGCAGCAGGTCCAGGTGCACTGGCCCTTGCTCCCTCTTAAAGGGGCCAGTCATCTTGTGACAAACACCCTTAGGAAATATGTATGTTAAGGTTAATTTTTTAAAAACCTGGGTGCTTAAAGTTAGATACCCAAATCCATGTTTAGATACCTAAATAAGGCTATGTCAACATTTACAGCAGCATGTAGAGTACAAACACTACACAGCCAGCACCGGTATAAATAGCAGTGTAGACCAGTGGTGGGCAACCTGAGGCCAGACCTCAGTGCCCACCACTGGTGTGGATAGTGACACACAACTTAGGCAAGTAAAGTGACCTACACACCTGAACTCTATGGGTATATACCCTAGATGGCTCCTTACACGCCCAAGCAGTGCATCCCATGTCTATATTGCTTTTTTTTTTAGCAGAGTAGGGTCCTGCTGACTTCCCGCTGCTGGAGTCTTTCACTGTAGCATGTAGATACACACCGCAATGACAAATATGAACACAGCCTGCCTTTCACTGTGGTCACACAAAGACTTCCTGAGCGCTCATCTACAGATAATATTAATGACCACATGAAACATGCAATTAAAGGCCACATAGGTTTACAGCTCTCAGCTCAGCGACACAGCCTGAGCTACTCAGTATAAGTGACTTTGTTATTTAAATATAGGCCTGCACCACACAAGAGCACAAGGGAATGAAGCGTGTAATTTTGTCTCTTCTGTACCTTGAGGGCTGGAGGAAACTCTTCTACTCGTATGATTTCAATAGTGTGTTGAAATAATGTTTTAGATAAGAAAAATGTATTAAAATTTTAAAAACAAAAAAATGAGTCAATTTTGAACCTTGTGAAATAGAAATTACTGCCTTTTTTAATTATTATTTTCAATGAGCTCTGCGTAGGAGATATAGCTTTATAATTTTCTTGTTCTCTGTGGTTGGAAAAATGACAATATGAAATAGAAAAAAAAAACCTCTCGATTAATCAGTTGTACTTCTTTTTCTGCCAGTAACAGAGCAAATTATCCATAAAATAAAAGGGTATTCAAATAGATAATTTATTATATAGGTTTTAAATATATAAATACAAGCACGCAGGACCAAATTCTGCTTTGCTACATTCCATTAAATTCAGTGGAGTTACTCCACATTAACTGGGGTGTAACTGAAAGCAGAAATTATCCCATTGTTGACACAGCAGTACTTTTACCATTGGACATTTATACGCTAAGGGACACCCTACCCTTTGGCTAAGTGGTATGGACCATAAAATACTCTGGCAGATCACAACATTGCATATAAGATATGGTACCAAATGGAATCCAAGTCCACCAACATATTTACTACAACAGACTGATATAGATGGATAAAAAGTTTTATCTCTGATTAGCTGAAACAGAAACATGTCAACATGTGTTATGTTGCAAGGATTAGATATACACTATAACATTGAATTAACCCTAAATTATCCTATTTGAGTTTTCTCTGGATTTTGTATTCTCATAACTTTAACTGTAACTCAGATATTTTTTTTTGCCCGTGACTAGCTTTCACTTGCTATACGTTATCAAAAAAGACATTATTTTAAACATTTATGAAACAAAAAGTATAAAGAAGGGGGAAAATAGAACATTTAACACTCAGTAAATCTTCATTTTAACAAACTCCCCTTTCCTGTGACTCTTTATTTGCACGGAATCTTTTAACTCGGGGGGGAGGGGAGGGGCGCAGAGACTTGGTGTGAAAGTCTCTTATGCATCATTTTTTTAATTTTTATTTTGTTGTTGTTTTTTGAGAGAGCGAGAGAGAGAAAATTTAGATTGGAACCAGCAGAAAAGGAGATACACGCAGAAACAGAGGCAGATGATAAAAACACAGATGTCTGCTGTGGTAGCCTTTATTGTTCAGGCAGCATTGAAAATATGAACGTGAGGCTTTGCACTGGGAAGGGGGGAGTGCTCAAACATTTAAAGAGACAGGACATCACAGTTAGGCTCTGGGAGTCTGCGATTCAATAATAGTACTCCACACAGTTTCTCTTTTCTTATAGAACCCTTGAAATATTTATACTAGCGTGCCCTGTGGTGGCATTTGACAGTTTCTTCCCTAAATTCACCACTACTTGTGTGACAAATGTCTGCCTAAACTTCTTCACTGTTTGGCCCTTCCTTAGAATAAATTGTTAATTGCTTTCATTTGACACTAACTTCTATACTTTGAAGCAATCATCTTCCCAACCCTCTTTAGAACTGTCTTGCTCAATATGGTCCTCTTTTAATCTCTTTCCCCCCACCCCAAGAATATAAATTTACTGCAGTTACACTAAC
>NW_020664374.1:24891979-24904522 GCF_002925995.2 Terrapene triunguis | reverse complement strand
TATTAGTCTTTCAAGTAGTACTGTAGCAAAGCTTTTTCAACACCCAGCTAAATCCTGTCCACAACTTCCCACCTGTCAACTCATTTTATTGCCTTTTTTGAGAGAGAGATGTATTAGACAATCTCTCTTTTGCGAATGTGTACTGAATATCCTTAATTATATCCTAAATTTTTGGTTCCTGTACTATTTCTGTATCATTAGTTTCTCTATCTTCCCTGTGATGCAGTCAGAGTGACAGAACTATGGTTAGTGTTTAAATATTCCTTAGATCCCTGGGAACTGCCTCTATTTCCAAAGGAATTTTAAATACAAACTCCTGAAGTTCCTATTCCTGACACATTCTTTAGAATTCTGGGATACATCCCATATGTCATTGTCAGTCATAAGACATTTTCTTGATCAGATCAAGACAGAAAACAGGTGATTACCATAATTATTTCATCATGCTCTCTGAGTCATGTATTGGTGTTTTTAGCATGTCACTCAACATCCAACTTTCTGAATACCAAGGCAAAGAATTCATTTTTTTTAAGAGAATAAAATAATAATTTGTTATATTTACATAAAAATCTCAAAGCACTTTACAAAACTTTTAAACAAACAAAGGCCCTGCAAGTCAGTGGGCTAGCTAACTGGCCCACACGACAAAGAACATCCTCCTGCGAGAAGATTCCCATCTCTTTTTCTTAAGGATTTCAGTTTTATTTCTACAAAATAAAGCTACCCAATGAAGTTCATCATATCAATCATGTTCTTTCACCCCGACTGAAGGATCTTTTGCTGGGAATCAAGGATAGACTCTCTGTTACCTTCTCCTTCCTAGCCCACTCCTTGTGGGATTACATCAGGCCATCGGCCTGGGAGTTCTTTAAGATAGATTCCTTATATGGCTGGTCAAAGATTACATACTAAAAATAATTTTTCAATTAAAATTTGTTCACAAAAGGGTCTGCTTTCCACATAAAAATTAGTGTTTTTAATCATAAGTTTTCAGCCAAATAAACCTTTGTTGTTGTTGTTATTGTAAAACAAATTCCCACCAGGAGAGGGAAAAAATGAAGAAATCAGATCAGTTCTAATCCTTTCCCCTGCCCCAGGCTATTCTGCAGAAGCTTACTAAACTCCTGCAGCTCTTCTCTCAACGGAGCTACTTGCTGACTTTTAGGAAGACCAGATGATCTTCAAGCTATCACTTCATCCCTGGTCTCACAGCATCATCTGGGATTGGGAGGCAGCTGTTTAATCATGGTGTGGGAGGGGCAGGCAGGACCCCAAGAACCCTTAAAGGGCTTAACTGGAGCCACCCTGTGGAGGGCCTCAATTTAGTAAAGTACTTAACCATGTGCCTAACTTTAAGCATATGAGTAGTTCCATTGAATGCAAGATTACTCATATGCCTAAATTTAAGCATGTGTTTACGCATCTTGTTGAATCAGGCTCTATACAACAATCATTTCATCCACAAATAAAATTAGAGGTTAACCCAAATCAGAGCTCATGATAGAGAATGTTTGAAAGCTGAACACACATCACAATCCAAGTGTTGCAGGTGGCCTCTTACTTAATGATAGCATGAACTCCAGAACTCTTCAGAGTTCAAATTCCAGATCTGAGTCTTAATTTTGTGGCTTGATCCTTTTTATGATATACTGGAATTTAGATGAAGTGTGGGTCACAAAACATATTAACATCACACAATTGCTTAGGCAAGATAGAACGTGAAAAAATGTTGCATCCAGGCAGAATGGGATTAACCAAATCTAAACATGGCTAGGACAGAGGTTAAACCCTCTTCTGAAGAGTGTCATGAGATCTTTTATACCATTTTCTCAGATTATTTGGTGCACTGTATAAAGGACATGTTCTGTTGCATATTACTTGTATCTACAATATAACAATTTCTCACAATGACAGAAAGATACAAAAAGTGGAAACCTTTTAATTAGTAAAGCAGAGCACTTGCTTTCGCTATCTTATTCTTTTAAATCATGCATTGAAGCAGGGCCGCCCGGGGGGGACAAGTGGAGCAATTTGCCCCAGGCCCCGGACACCGCAGGGGCCCCCACGAGAATGTCGGAGGCTCCCCCCCGCCTCCGCCTTCCCCCATCCCCTGGCGCCTCAGCACGCCATGTCCAGGAGCGGCCCTGGACAGCGCTGCAGTGGCGTGGCTCGGACAGGGCCTGAGGTCCTCCCGCTCGGAGCCACGTGGTAAGGGGGCAGGGCTGCAAGCTCCGGCGGGCCGAGCAGCAGGAGCTCCTGGACGCGGCTCGTTGAGGCTCTGGGAGAGGGAGGAGGCTGGAGTAAGCGGCATGGTAAGCCCCTCTGAGCCGGGCACCACCAGCTCCGAGCCCTGACCCCCAGGTCCGAGCCCAGCCCCTCTGAGCCAGACACCCCCCAACCCCATCCCCCCGCAGCCCTGACCCCCAGCTCCGAGCCCAGCCCCTCTGAGCCGGGCACTCCCCGACCCCATCCCCCCACAGCCCTGACCCCCAGTTCTGAGCCCAGTCCCTCTGAGCTGGGCACCCCTCTCACCCCCGCAGCCCTGACCCCTAGCTCCGAGCCCAGCCCCTCTAAGCCGGACACCCCTTGACCACATCCCCCTGACCCCTAGCTCTGAGCCCAGCCCCTCTGAGCCGGACACCCCCGACCCCATCCCCCCACCCAGCCCTGATCCCCAGCTCCGAGCCCAGCCCCTCTGAGCCGGACACCCCCCGACCCAGAGCCCAGCTCCCCACCCAGCCCTGGGCAACAGTAGCACCACCCCCAGGCAGCGACAGCCCATTGGCACCAACCATCACCATCACCCAGTGACAGCCCATTATGTAATTGCAAATGTATACATACCATTAAAGCATTTAATGTTTTTAAATAATGTATTTCGTGTATTTTCAAATTATTAAAAATTAATTTTTGAATGTATTTCACTGGTTATTTTTTACATTTCCAAATACATGTTACTAAAGTATTGCAACTTTTTTTTATGGAAGGGGCCCCCGAAATTGCTTTGACCCAGGCCCCCTGAATCCTCTGGGCGGCCCTGCATTGAAGAGCTATCACTTTACTTTGAACTATGCTACAGTTTGAAATAGTGCTTGCCCTTACAACCTCTGCATCGTTGTATCATGGGATACAAACAGAGACATTTGATAAAACATAAAATACTCTTTCTGGAAGATTGTGACATAACATTACTTTATGTCTTTAAAAAAAGCAACAAGAACTAGCATGGACCAAATAGATATTGGACACTCTAATAACGGTAGCAGTTCAAGGTCACTGCATCTGTATTCCCCATCTATGGTCCACTCTCAACCATTGGTTCCACGGCTGTCACTTCTCTTGGGCAGACACATGCATCTCTATCCCTCCTGACCAGGGGTTTTTGCAGGCTGCATGTTCCCTGCCTACACTGTGAATTCCCCAGCAGGTCAAATTGCCTAAGCAGGCCTGCCTTACCTTCTCCTCAGAGGCTATGCCCTTTGTAAGCAAGCACATTTATTCTTAAGGTGAAAACAATACAGAGAAAACATGACAAACAATACTAGAATATACACTCATGCTAAATTAACCAGAGATCATCCCAATTCCAACATGTGCTGTGGTAGGTGATCAGTCCTTCAGACCCCACTAAGGGTTTTTTTGTGGTTACAAGTTCACAACCTCCTTGGCTCAAATCTAGCACTCCCATGAATAGGTCAAGTCCCTCCAGGTTTTCCCAGGAAGGACTGTGCCTCCTTGGACATAAGGTCGTGTCTGTTGGCTGGATCAGAAAGCAGGCCTTGCGTCAATTTAAACTCAGACTGTTTATCCAAAGGTTGGGTTTTTTTGGAGGCAGGGGATGGTGGGTTTTTTTTTTTTTTTTGGTGGGCCTCTGGAGAATCCACTTTGAACTATTAAAGGGAACCTCCCCAGGAGGTGGCACCTCTCTGGAGCTGTTATAAATTGAATTAATTTGCCTAATCACCTACCACTGTTCTTAGCCCCTGAAGGGGCTGTGGTTATCCTCCACATGGAATCACATACACTCCCTGGCCCACAGTGATGCATGAATTTAATTCAATAAGTTTCAGTTTAATTCAATAAGGTTACTCCAGGATATTGCAGGAAGTTGCCATATCTGTCACAATAACAATTACAACAGCAATAATAATGGGAAAGAGACAGAGAAAAGGCACACCAATTTTAAGCTAGCCAGTCAGAAACCACTGTTTTCTTCACATTCAGTCACAAAAGCTATGTCTCATTCTTTACACAGGAGAGTTATTTCCTGGTTTACTGAGACCATAGCTGGGTCATTTATAGGCCTGCAAGTTGTCAATCACCTCTTATTACTACTGAATTAAAATTATTAGAACTGGGCAAATACTGCAATTATATATAATCCATACACATATATAAACTCTTTTGAATAAAAATGGTGACTTAACTCTCATGGTTTCCATGAGTACCCTTGTTATTTATTTGCTGTCAACACTCAGTTGCTGTGAACAGAAGTGATTTTTAGTTACAATAATGTATGCATACTTTCACAAAGCAAAAGTATCTCCTGCATTCCAGTAAGAATGTGCATTCACATGAAGGTTTTCACCAAAGGACTTTTTGCTTTCTGTCCTCATAAATCCTCTTGTTAGTAAAATTCTCTGACATGCATTAACCCAGTAAACAAACAGAACAAAACAAACCCACACGACTCACAAGACCAGTAAAACCAGAAACAACAAATAGTGATAGTCTAAAACAGGGGTAGGCAACCTATGGCACGTGTGCCGAAGGCGGCACGCAAGCTGATTTTCAGTGGCACTCACACTGCCCGGGTCCTGGCCACCGGTCCGGGGGGCTCTGCAGTTTAATTTAATTTTAAATGAAGCTTCTTAAACATTTTAAAAACCTTATTTACTTTACATACAACAATAGTTTAATTATATATTATAGACTTATAGAAAGAGACCTTCTAAAAACGTTCAAATATATGACTGGCACACGAAACCTTAAATTAGAGTGAATAAATGAAGACTCGGCACAGCACTTCTGAAAGGTTGCCAACCCCGGGTCTAAAACATAGTAAAAGTGATTAAGCCAGGTCTATTTTCACTCCTCTGTAGTCTGAAATACTTTGGTAAATAGTTTTGAATATTTTTTTTTAGAGCAACATCTGTATTCTCCCTCTATCTGGCAAACACTAAAAAAGGACAAATTAATGGGCAATTCAATATGAGAGGTTTGCCCACCTCCATAAAGGACCTTTTATAAATTTGTCAAGATTATAGTCTGCATCATGCATATTGGATATATTTGCTTTTAAATGAGACTCATCATCAGTCAAATCACCTTAAAAATACTCCTCTTATGGGGATGTCAGAAAGAATCATTGACTTATTGTCAGCACATCTGGCTTGCCATAATAACACCAACTGCACTGGGATTAATTTTTCTGCACATCTTTTGCAGCCTGGAAATGATGCAACAGATTTAATCAAATTCCAAGGGACATATGGAAAGCACCTGGAACCCTGCAAGCTACTCAAGATGCTGATAACGTGGACAAACTCACCATTGTAAACTCTTCTTTCTTCCCTACTTTTCTAACAGAACAGTATCAATACAATACAATTCACAACAACACTAAATACTCATCCTACACCAGGTCTGCTAGGGCTTACCCCTAAGCTTGGGTTTTTTCTTTTTGTTTTTGTTTTTTGTCTCTGAAGCCTCATACAATTCCATGGTTCGTTTAGTTTTATTATTCCCTGACAGCATATGGAGAAGGGTGCATATATTTGGACTTACAGAAAATAAAGAAATGACTATAAGATTACAACATTTTTGTGTCAGCATCTCTACCTCATGTCAGTCAACCAGACTGCAAACAATGGAAGTGTATCATTTTAAAAGGACTAGGCTCAGTGACATCACTAAGATTTTCCTGGTCCTTAAAGGATTGGTCAAAAGGCCACTGAAGTCAACAGGAAACTTTCCCTGATTTCATAAGATACTTGATCTGGGAGCTTAAATACTTTTTTATATTAAGGATATAAAAGAACACCATAATTTACAGTGGGCTTCCAGGCAAAGTATTGTACAGGTACCAATATTTTTAGCAAAATCAACATGTTATGAAAAGAAAAATTAAGTTTGCATAACTGGATATCTTATGTGGCAAAGCACAACACTACTCCATCCACAAGGGCATATTGGTCATGAATTGGAAATCAGAGTGTATCTGAGCATACAGGAAGTGTTATATCTGAGGATTTCCCTTCACAGTTGCTTTTTGTATTAACTAAACCTTTATTTAAAATACTGGGCCAAAGCGTCAGCTGGTGTAAATTCAGTGTATCTATAGTGACATCAATGGACCTGCACTGATTTGTACCACCCAAGGATCTGACCTTTGATATTGTGCAAGGGGTTTCAAAATATTCAGGATGTTTCACTCGCAATGAAAAAGAGCTATTTGAAAAAATCCTGGTAATCCGTAGGCAGTATGCCAGTCAGGTAGCTTTTCACCTCTGGAGGCACAAAATTCAAATTTTAATCTAGATCACAGGTTTCATTCTAATTCCCATTTGTTCACTTCGGAAGACTAACGTAAATTGGCATAATTCAACTCATTTGGAAGTGCCTGCTCATGAGAGGCCGAACACTGGAAAAGCCGGGGATGTTTGCAGGTTAGACCTGAAATGTAGTGGCAGAGATTTATGAAGAGTCTTGCACACATCTGCTTTGGGGCAGTCTTATTAGTCCCTTGTTTCTATTTGTACACAATTCACTCCTTTTGCTCCCTATTCTAGGTCTAATCATTACTTTAACAGTGACACATCTATTTGCTTGATAGTCCTTTCTTATCTTGATTCATAGTTTTTCTGTGTTCCCTTGAAAATATGAATACTTTACCTCTGTCCCAGGGTAGTATATAAAATATTTCTATATAAAGTCTTCTGAAGCCTATCAAAATATCACTGTGAAGATCACAAAAACATAGATATGCACAAACTATCTTTTTCTTCTGTGGTTATACAGTGCCTAGCACAAATGAGGTCCTTGTTCATGACTACAGGTGCTGCAGTAATACAAATAATAATAAATAATGATAGAGTCGTGACTAACTTTTGACTCAAATCACATGCATCATCTCTGCAGGAAACAAGCTATCCAGTGCCAAGATTTTTTAGATTGCTTCAGTGCAAATTGGATAATTAGGAGTATACCTGATTTGCTTGTAAAGAACAGTGTACAATTATGCCTGCAGTTAAAGCTCAGTTTGAGAATTTGCCCCAGTATGAGAAAGCAAGGGCTATATAATCATCCAGTGCCTCTCTTAACTGTATATGTGGTTTCACTCTTTGTGGATAATTGGTCAAGTATCCAGCACTCCTCTCAGCCTCCCTCCCCTCGCCCCCCCACACACACCCTCCCCCCCTTCCCTTTCTGATGCATCTTTAAAGAAGTCCGCAGGATACAAACACCTCTTGGAGGAGGAGAATAGTAAGAACAAGCCATGAGTGAATAGGGAAAAGAGAGATCAACTAATGCATCAAATGGAACGTGAAAGAGCCACACAAGCACAGAGCAGCATGAAACTGCATCAGTACACGGCTGCTCTCTGTCAAAATGAAGCAAGCCTCAGTGGAGCAATGACACGATGAAGCAACAAAACAGGAATGTTTGTACCGTAATTATTTCATGTTTCCTTTTCAACAGCATTCAATGATTGTAATGTTAGTTCTCCAGTTTTTCAAAGCAGAGTACCATAGATATTGATCACATAAGTGATCAATATCTTTGTAATCTTTCTGACATGTTCATTCAATTTTCTTTTCTGATAGATTAATACACAGCAGGTCGCATTCCCTCATCAAAGATTTCTACACTTGTATTTTTTTTTTTCATCTGCTCCTGTCACACTCTGAAAGATTAGTAATTGGTGGGTGTACAATAAAGTACATGCCCCCACTCTATAATTGAGAATTGCCTACCTTTCTCAATGTACCAAAACACTATATCACAGTAAGTATGTTCAGGCCAGAAGTAGTCAGTCAATCAATCAATAAAATAATAATGAATAATCCAAAAACGTTTTACATAGAGTCCATAATGTTTTAAATTTCAGTATAGTTTCCCCCAACCAAATATTTGGACAAATTCGTTGTTTTGTGTATATTGAGCTTATAAGAGAGTTTTGTTTCTTTTCCATGTGACCCTTCCTCTAACTAACATATGCATCTGCCCTTTGGGTTTTTACTGATTAACCCAAAAGTTAAACTGACCTGCAAAGTCATGCAATTACTTCATATTACAAGGCTCATCTGTCAAGTTATAATAGAGTATTGTATCTCAGCCACACTTAACTGATCATTTGTTTAGCTGCTTTTGAAGGCCTCACTGGCTTTCTTAGTTGCCTTTTAAGATTTATGTACTGTCCTTTTAAAGCAATGATATGTATACAGCATGTTCCCCATAGAAGTCTGCTTCTGAATACAAAAAATATTTGAGTTGTCTCAAAATGTGTTTATGATGGTGTGCTAATTATGGACCTTAGTAGTGTTAAGAGACTGGAATACAATGGCCTTAGAGCAGAAGAATGATCTTACCAGAGGACCCCAATGTGATAATTTCAGTTTGTTTGCTACAGGCAATTAACATAAAAGTATATTTAACAAAAGAAACTACAGAATGCAGATACTTCGATATGGTTTGTGCCTCTAAAGAACAGCAATAATTGGAGTATAAAGGCAACGCAACCACACAGCAATTAGTCTGAATGAAAATAAAATGTTAGTGAAATAGAAAACATATAATCAAATTATAAATACCATGGGAAAAATAGAAAGATATAACTACTTAATAAAGGACTCTGTTGGAGCTTTAAGATATTAGACTGGTACTCAGAGCTACCCAAGTCATACGGGGAACATGGATGTTGTTTGAATTCAGGTAAGTTCAAGACTGTGATTAGCCCAGTCCCTGAGCTGAAGCGTCAGTTCCATGGGAAGGAGAGGGGAAAGACAGGAATTTTCTTTGCATGTTCTCTCCTTCGCATACCTAAGAAACTAGTCAAAGAAATTGGTCCCCAAAGTAAAACACCACTTGCTTGGATTTTAAATAAGTAGTATGGCACCAAAATGAACAGATGAAGTGAATGCAGCTGTCTATGAGTGTAAGATTCTGCTTGCATGAATCTGTCACGGGTGGGATGGGTCTGAATTTGCAGCGCTGTTATGTCCAGTTTTATTTTGGTAGCTTTCCTGTGACTTTCTTGTACAGTTTGATGAAAGTATCTCCCATCACCTTCCATTTTGTATAGGTTTGTGTTTTGCTATAGGGAGTGAGCTTCAGTTCACCTTTTTGATTTTGGGGATTGTAAGGAGAATTTTGCTTCATTCAAGCAACAGATAAATCTTTGAATGTGGTTAGGTTGGTTTCAGGATGTTTAAAATGCTGGTGAAATTTGTACAATTTGGAATGCCTGAGATTTGAAATGTCTCATTGAAAAACACTGTAGATTCCTTTGTTGCCTGAGGAAAAGTGTTAAAAAAGTTCTGAGTCATTATACTTTATTAAAAACAGTCCTCCCCACCAAATTGACTTAATAAAGGAAAATTTGCATTCAGAAATTTTTATAGGCTATGTAATATGATTTGTGTCTTGCTTACTAAGGGTGGTAGTTACTATTATTTGCACTCTGTGTGTTTAGCATAATTTATTTTTAATTTTGGGCATCTGTTTGATGCTTTAATTGAATTTTGTCCCTGGGTTTGGAAGGTAGCTTAGGGGCTTTCTGAATTGATGAACTTTATGGCTTCAGGTTGGCAAAGTTCTTAAGTACGTCTGACTAAGGCTGAGTAAACCCACGGATGTCAATGACACTACTCATGCTCCAACTTAGACACCAATCCAATAAGTGTGTTAGTCTTCATACAACAGACACTTTTGTGCCTGCCTTTTATTTTTGGATGTTTAGAAGATGTTTCAGTTTTTGCATAATTTTTATTTTAGTCGGGATGTAATGGAAGAGGCATAGGGTCCATGTCTATACATTGACCATTTGCTTTTAAAATAAAATATTATTTAAAATTTGAGAGTCTGGTTGTTTCAATATTTATTATAGAGCACTGGGCTGAGACTCAGGAGTCCTGGGTTCTAGTTCTGGTTCTGCTACTGGCCTGCTGTATGACATTGAGCAAGTAATTTCATCTCTCGGTGCCTCAGTTTCCCCATCTGTAAAACAAGACTAATGATACCGCCCTCCGTTGTAAAGTACTTTGTGATCTGCAGATGAAAATGGCACACAAAGAGCTAGGTATTATTATTATCAATCATCATCACTATTAATTATGGAATACATTGATATTTTCCATATTCATATCATTTGATGTCATCTCAGAAAATTACACACCATATAGTAAGTACGCTGTAAATATATACAAATAGACATTACAAAATGTGTTTGTGTGTGTAATAAAGAGAGTTTTACAGTATTTTGTCTATTCACATTAGCCAGTCTGAGCTGACAGGTATATCAAAATCTCATTTGACAACCCTTCAGATGTGAAAGCATATTTCTGAATAACTGAAATTAGGAATTTGTAGCAAGTGCATTTGCTGTCAATATGGAAAATTACTTGTCTGATTATAAGATTGATGAAAATAGAGAATAAGGACGAATTCTCTAAAGTTCAAGGCAAGGTGTACTCTGGTTAACATTCTACAATAACATGAGGGTGGACACCAAAGGAAACCTAAGGGATCAAGAAAATATTTTCTTATCAAAAGCCCTACTATAGATGACTTACCTTGCTAAGCATTAAATCTATCCCACGCAAAAGATAGGATATAATAAAAATTATTCACTTCTGTCCACCATCGGCCCTGCTTTCACGTCCTCCCCAACATTATGACGAGCCTTGCAGAGTCCTTTGTGTCAGTAAATTTGGGCTTTGACAGAAAAAGGAGCAAGATGGTTTCAGAGAAAAGGTCCCTTCACAGAAAGGGACTTTCCATCCACCTCCTCCCTCTTAAGTCTGGGAACTGATGGTTTGAGTCACATTACTGATTTCAGCTGTGGCAGCATCATATGGGCAATCCACAAGCCAGGACCCAAATCAGCTGGGTTTTGTAGGCACAGCCCAACACCTTAAACTCCATCCAAAAACTGATCAGCAGCAAGTGAAAACTACATAGCGTATGTGTAATGTGTGCTCTGTGTGAAGCACTGTTTGCCAAATGGGCAGTCATATCCTGTACTAGCTTAATTTTCCAGTGGTGCCAAGATGTAGAGGAGTAGTCTAATCAATTGGTTAAAGAAAGAAAAGAAGAGAAAGAGAGCCCTAGACCTAGGTGTATGTTAAAATGTGGCTTTTCTCTATTAAAAATATCATGTGGATCTGTGTATATTTTCCCTCAATTACTCACAGGTCACATTTGTGTAGTTTTGATGTAGTATGAAAATAAGACCTTATGAATTTTTTTATTGGAGGGAGAGGGAAACCCACGAGAGAGATCCACCCCAGAATAGCCAAGAGCCTGGTGGTTAGGGCAATCACGTGGGATGTGAGAGACATGAAAAAATGTTCCCATTAAAATTTGATTTGAAACAGATATATTGTGCAGAACATGTTGGTTTTGATTAAACAGAATCTTCTAAAGGAAAAAAAACGTTTTGTCTTGTTGACCTACAACAGAAACTTTGGCCTGGTCTACACTACAAACTTAGGTTGATGGAAGCTGCCTTATGGCGACCTAATAATGTATGCATCTACCAGGTCCTTTCCACTGACCTAACTTGCCTGTAACATCGACCTAATTACTCCACCTCCACAAGATGTCTAGCGCTTAATTCAATGTTGATGGGTCAACAAAGAGGCAGCATATACGTAGCATTGTGTAAGTCTGACTGACCTGACCTCCCAGAGGTGTCCCACAAAGCTCCACTGTGACCGCTCTGGAGATCATTTTCAACTCTGCTGCACAGCAGCCAGGTACACAGGAAACAATACCTCCCCTGTAAAAACCCCAGGAGCTTTTGAATTCCCATTTCCTGTTTGATCAGCATGAAGTGCTCGCCAACCCAGCTAATCATGCCCCAGCCTGGAGTACACAGGAGATGGTGGATCTTATTGGTCCCTAGGGAGAAGAGTCTGTACAGGCACAGCTCCGATCCAGCTGAAGAAACGTAGACTGTGACGGGTTGGATCACAGAAACCCCCTGGGAACTGCCAACTGATGTGCCAAGACTACTTCTGGCCCTGCTTTCCCTGCCCTCCCAGCTTGGGACTTCAGTGCCCTGCCTGGTTTGAGCCAGACCCGCTAGCCTGCTGCAAACCCAGACTCATGTCTGAACCACATCCACTAACAGCTGTAGGCTTAAACTGAAAGCAGCTTACGAAGTGTTCCTGTCTTTAACACTCAGATGCCCAACTCCCAATGGGGTCCAAACTCCAAATAAATCCGTTTTACCCTGTATAACACTTATACAGGGTAAACTCATAAATTGTTTGCCTGTTATAACACTGATGGAAAGATATGCACAGCTGTTTGACCCCC
>NW_020664374.1:24860140-24891879 GCF_002925995.2 Terrapene triunguis | reverse complement strand
CCCCCCCCCCCCCCCGCAGGTATTAATACATATTCTGGGTTAATTAATAAGTAAAACGTGATTTTATTTAATACAGAAAGTAGGATTTAAGTGGTTCCAAATAATAGCAGACAGAACAAAGTGAATTACCAAGCAAAATAAAATAACACATGCAAGTCTAAGCCTAGTACAGTAATAAAACTGAATACAGATAAAATCTCACCCTTAGAGATGTTTCAATAAGTTTCTTTCACAGACTGGACGCCTTCCTAGTTTGGGCACAATCCTTTCCCCGGTACAGCCCTTGCTTCAGCTCAGGTGGTAGCTAGGGGATTTCTCATGATGGCCGCCCCCTTTGTTCTGTTCCACCCACTTATATATTTTTTGCATAAGGCAGGAATCCTTTGTCCCTCTGGGTTCCCACCCGTCCTTCTCAATGGAAAAACACCAAGTTAAAGATGGATTACAGTTCAGGTGACATGATCACATGTCACTGTAAGACCCCAAGCCTTCATTCCTCCCAACCTGACTCACAGGAAGGCCTGCCTGCAAACAGAGCCATCCACAGTAAATTGTCCTGGTTGATGGGAGCCATCAAGATTCCAAAGCACCATTAATGGCCCACACTTTGCATAATTACAATAGGCCCTCATATTTCTAGTTTCAGATACAAGAGTGATATATTTATACAAATAGGATGACCACAGTCAGTAGATTATAAGCTTTGTAATGATACTTTACAAGACACCTTTGGCATGAAGCATATTCCAGTTACATTATATTCACATTCATCAGCATACTTTCATAAAATTATATAGAGTGCAACGTCACATAGACATCTATGAAAAGATTGTGCGGGGCATTGGGGAGAGGGGCTACACCAGGGACATGGAGCAGTAAAATCAAAGAACTTCAGCGGATGCACCAGAAGACAAGGGAGGCAACCAGTCATTCTGGTTCTGCACCACAGATATGCCACTTCTACACTGAGCTGCATGTGATTCTCAGCAGCTACCCCACCACTACCCCCAAACACAATGTGGATACCTGCCAGGAGTCTGAGTCTTGGGCCACCTCAGGCAACAAGGAGAACATTCTGGACAAGGAAGACAGGGCCGGCTCCAGGCACCAGCTGAGCAAGGAGGTGCTTGGGGCGGCCAAGGGGAAGGGGTGGCACGTCGGGATCTTCGGCGGCAATTCGGCGGAGGGTCCCTGTCCCTCTTGGAGGGAAGGACCTGCCGCCGAATTGCTGCCGAAGAAGAAAGCGGCGCGGTGGAGCTCCCGCCGATCGCGATTGCGATCACGGCTTTAATTTTATTTTTTTCCGCCGCTTGGGGCGGCAAAAACCCTGGAGCCGGCCCTGAAGGAAGAGGAGAATGGGAGACAGGCAAGAGGGGGATCCATTCTTCCTGAGAGTCAGGAGCTATTTTTAACCCCGAAGTAGTCCAGCTAGTTGCAGGACAGCATGGTGGCAGAGTGTGATACCAGGGAAGGCACCTCTAGTGAGTATGCAAGTCTAATCAAACGGTAGGTGTTACATGCTGTATGAAGAAAAAGTGAGGTGCGGTGGGTACCTGCTTCTCAGTGGCCACTCCAGCTATGCAGAGGGTGCCTCCCAGAAAAGACTGTGCACAGGGATGGCCCAGGAATCCTCTATGGAGATCTCCAGGAAACTTTCATGGAGGTACTCTGCAATCCTTTGCAGAAGGTTTCTGGGGAGGACTGCCTTATTTCTTCCACCAGGATAGGACACTTTTCCACGCCACTCCAGTATTAATTCTGCTGGCATCATGGTGGTACACAGCACAGCACCATAAGGACCAGGTCTGTACCCAGATGCTTGCAGCATCTGCTCCCATGCCAACTTTGTTACCCTCAAGAGACTGATATGACATAGGGTCACCTAAGGGAGATGGTAGAAAGTTCTCATTACAAGTGCTCATACCGCAAAAATAGCGCATGTGTTTACCCACCCATAGTGATTTCCCTAACACGCTGGTGGATTGAGTGGCAGGGATCGGCCTTTACCTCAGATTCTGAAAGTCCAGGGTGATAACTATTACCAGCAGCATTAAGGGAAGTGTGTGTGGGATACCTTGTGTGGTCTCATGGCCATAACCCTCTCCGGAGTTGCTGGTCCCTGGTCTCAAAGCAATGTCCATGTTGCTAAGGGGAGGGGACATTGTCCACCTGCACGCCAAATGTGGGTTTTCCACAAATTGCAGCACAAGGCCCGTCACCCATACCACTAGGCCATACTCACCGTGGCTGGAACAGCAAGACGGTTCATGAATCGCTAGTGATTCTGATTATGTTCTGGCTTGCACTTGAGTGTAATAAGGGAAGTGACTTAAATAGCAGACCCAGCGTATGCACTGACAATGGTTGCCCTGTGCTTTGCATACCTTACAGTGGAAAGCTTGGCCTTCAGCGCAGCCTCCACACCAGCAGAGAGGCTTTCACAGATCAGAAGATGGAAAAAAAGAATGTGTGATGAAATGTTCAATGAAATAATGAACGCCTCTGGGACAGCTGACACGGAGCTCAGAGCCCGGAGGATTTCATTATCTGAAAAACTGGACATGGAGAGCAGCCCAGGAGCATGTGCGTGCCACACAGGAGGAGGTGCTGTGGATTATGAAGGACCAATCAGACATGTTGAGGTGTCTGGTTGATCTTTACAAGAAACAGCTTGAGGCTAGACTCCCTCTTCAGCCCCTGCATAACAGCCTGCAAACACCGACCTGTTCCCAAACCTCCTCCCCCAAATGTTCTGGGTGCGGGGAGGTTCAGTATCCCTTCCACTCAACACTGGAGGGAGGGTACTAAGAGTAAAAGGCAGTCATTCAAAGACCTTTGATGGGCAAGACTTCTGTGCTTTCACAGAAAAGCTGATTTGGTTTCTCCCCCTCCCAGTTTTACAAACATTGTTTGCCAAAGGTTAAAATATTTCCCTGTTCTTTCGGTTTCTTTATGTTTGTGCAATAAAAGTCAACATTTTGAGAGTGAAATACTCTTTTTTTATTCCAATCATGGGAGTTTGAGAGGGGGAAGGGATGTACAGGGAAACTGATGAAATGGAGTGGATGGTATAGGAAGGCACAACACAGATAAGTGGCACACATTACTATGGCTCATTACTGAAATGGGTTTTCAAAGCCTTCTGGAAACACAGAGCTCCTTGCTGGACTCTTCTTATTGCCCTGGTATCTGGCTGCTCAAAATTAGCTGCCAGCCTAACTGCCTCCATGTCCCACTTTCACTAAGGTCTAGCCAAGAAAGAAAACTGTGTCAGTGACCCTTAACCATCCAAAGACACATTCCACCACCATTCTGCACTTGCTCAGCCTATTGTTGAACTGCTCCTTACTGATGTCCAGGTGGCCGGTGCACATGTTCATGAGCCATGGGAGCAAAGGGTAGGCTGGGTCTCCAGGATCGCTATTGGCATTTCAACATCATCAACGATTATTTTGTGATCTGGAAAGAAAGTCCTTGATTGCAACTTTCTGAACAGACCTGTGTTCCTACAGCTGAAAGGTGCCTGACCATCCCACACTGATGTCAGTGAAATGCCCCCTGTGATCTACCAGCACTTGCAACACCATTGAAAAGTACCCCTTTCAGTTTATGTACTCTTTGGCAAGGTGGTCTGATGTCAAAATAGGGATATGCATTCCATCTATCACTCCAGCCCAGTTAGGGAATCCCATCACGGCAGAACCATCCACTATGTCCTGCATGTTGCCCAGAGTCACTACCCTTCTTAGCAGAAGTCTGTTTATGGCCCTGCACACTTGGATCACAACAGCTCCCATGGTGAATTTACCAATTCTGAATTGATTCCCCTACTGATGTTAGCAGTCTGGCATTGCAAGCTTCCACAGAGCGATCACCACTTGCCACTATCAGAGGCCTGGTCTACACTAGGCTTTTATGTCGAATTTAGCGCCGTTATATCGAATTAACCCTGCACCCGTCCACACCAGGAAGCCATTTAGTTCGACATAGAGCTCTCTTTAAATCGATTTCTGTAATCCTCCCCAACGAGAGGAGTAGCGCTAAATTCGACATGGCCATGTCGAATTAGGCTAGGTGTGGATGGAAATCGACGCTAATAGCTCCGGGAGCTATCCCACAGTGCACCACTCTGTTGACGCTCTGGACAGCAGTCCGAGCTCGGATGCTCTGACCAGCCACTCCCCCGGGAAAATTTGAATTCCTTTTCCTGTCTGGGCAGTTTGAATCGCAGTTTCTGTTTGGACACCGTGGTGAGCTCAGCAGCAGTGGCAACGATGCAGAGCTCTCCAGCAGAGATGGCCGTGCAATCCAATAGAAAGAGGGCCCCAGCATGGACGGATCGGGAAGTCTTGGATCTCATCGCAGTGTGGGGCGATGAGTCCGTGCTTTTGGAGCTGCGCTCCAAAAGACGGAATGCAAAGATCTATGAGAAGATCTCTAAAGCCATGGCAGAGAGAGGCTACAGCCGGGATGCAACGCAGTGCCGCGTGAAAATCAAGGAGCTGAGACAAGGCTACCAGAAGACCAAAGAGGCAAACGGACGCTCTGGATCCCAGCCCCACACATCCCGTTTCTACGAGGCACTGCATTCCATCCTAGGTGCGGCCGCCACCACCACCCCACCCCTGACCGTGGACTCTGAGGATGGGATATTGTCCGCGGCCGGTTCCTCAGCGGACGGGGAAGAGGAGGAAGGAGATGAGGAGGACGAGGCAGTAGACAGCGCTTACAACGCTGATTTGCCCGACAGCCAGGAGCTCTTCATCACCCTGACAGAGATCCCCTACCAACCCTCCCCAGCCGTTACCCCAGACACAGATTCAGGGGACGGATCAAGCAGTAAGTGTTTTAAATATCTAAACATTTATTTACAACATAACTGGCGTATTTAAAATATTAACATTAGCTAAAGTGCTTTAAAACATGTAAACATTTATTTGCAACAAAACAGGAAGATTGAAAATATGAACAGTGGGTAAAGTGCTTCAAAACATGTAAACAGTAAAGTCAAACAAAAGGGGAATCAGTGCAAAGTGTATCATGATTTGTCTTTTTTTGGGCGCCTCAATATATAGTCCGAACCATTTTCAAAAAATTGCACAATGTCCGCTTCATGATTATAATGCCCAAAACCCTGCAGTCATTTGTCCCTCCAAGGGCACCTAAGCCAGGAACTGGTCAATGTAACCGGGGATAGAGGCGAGATCCTCCGGGGAGAACTCCTCATACACCTCCTGCAGGTGTTTTTCCAGCCTCATCAGCAGGTTCCTGGGCAGGGAGAGCTTATTAGGCCCCCCGTGGTAGGACACGTTTCCCTGCCACAACGCCAGCAGGTACTCCGGGATCATGGCCTTGCACAGCAGTGCAGCAAATGGCCCCGGTTTCTGAAGGCTGTCCCGGAGCATCTTCTCCTTCTGGCTCTCGGAGACCTTCAGGAGGGTGATGTCTGGCATGGCTCCCTGCTGTGAATTAGGTATGGGAAAGTTAGTATTGGGACTGCTTGCCCGTCCCTTTATAGAACTGCAACCGCCGGTTTACAGCCACGCGGTTTACAGCCGCGAGGGGGTGGGACAGGGGCAGAGTTCATGCTTGCAGGATTGCTGCCAGCAGAGACTCGCATTGCTTTCTATTTGAAAGGAGGCCAGTGCCACTCTTAAAGTTTTAAGCGGCCACAAGTCTACGGCTTACCATGTTTGCCATCTAGACAAAGTCCGGTGTCCTGCCCTGCTCCTCAGCTCGCCCCAGCAAGACCGCAGGCACTGTAGGCGAGGGCCGAAAATTCGACCTTGTCCTCAGTGCGCGTGTGATAGGTGCTCTGCATGGTCTTGTTCACAGAGAAAGACTATGTTCTCTGTTCACAGATACATTGCTCTGTCTCAGGAATTCACTCCCTTTTTCCAATTCCCACAGCCACATCTGCCCAGAGGCTAGCGCACATTAGGAGGAGGAAGAAGAGGACACGGGAAGACATGTTTGCTGAGCTAATGGGATGCTCCCGAGCACAGGCAGCCCAGCAGACACAGTGGAGGGAGAACTTGTCCCAAATGCACCGGGCAAACATGGAACGGGAGGAGAGGTGGCGACAGGAGGACAGGCAGGATACTCAAACGCTGCTTGGACTAATGAGGGAGCAAACGGACACGCTCCGCCGCCTTGTGGATGTTCTGCAGGACCGGAGGCAGGAGGAGAGAGCCCCGCTGCAGTCTCTCTGTAACTGCCCTGCCCCGCCACCAAGTCCCATACCCCCCTCACCCAAAGTCCAAACACGGAGGGGTGGAAGGGGCCGTGAAAAATTTCACTCCACCCCTGCGGACTGCTCTACCACTAGAAGGCTCTCATTCCCCAAAATTTGAAAAGTCCTTTCCTACCCGCCTCCCACAAGACCCCGTCCAAGTTTCACCCCCCCGTTCCATGTGCGGTTGTTAATAAAGAATACGTTTCTGTTCATTTCTGTTTCCATCCTCTTCTTTTGGAGGGGAGTCTGTCTGAAGGGGGGGGGAAGGGGCTTGGTCATTGGACAGGACAGTCACCTTTAGCAGGGGGCAGGTGCAGCAGCAGGGCACATATACAGTGCAGTGACTAGTTATCCTGGTCAGTCTGGGAGGTGGTTTTCATGTTTTGTGTGGTGGGGGCGGTGGTGTTGCTCTGTGACTTGGTGGCGGGGGAGGGCAGTTACAGATCTTATGCAGCGGTCCTTACCCTGCATCACAGAGCCGCGCAGCAGGGGATCTGTAACCCTCCTCCCCCTGCAAGACAGTCACATAGCCGACACATACACGCAGTCCCGGCCAGGAGGGCTGGCAGGCTCCGTTGAAACAACCAGTCCACCACCGCGGAGCCTGTCATTCCTGGAGTTTAGAGGCATCATTTGCATCACAACCCTAAACCCGCCCCCCGCCACAGTCTGTGTCACAGGTTTAAAACATTCCCGCGAAAACAGTAATAAAGACAACGGTGTCCATTAACAAAACAGAACAGATTTTATTTTTTGGGAAGGGGGTGAAGGGGGTATGTAAGTGGAGAGGATAGTCGACGGCAACTGGGTAAAGAAAGGGGGGCAAGTTCTGCCTCTGTGTCCACAAACTTAAAAGTCACTGGGTACCCTGCTCAGCCTTGAAACTGGCTTTCAAAGCCTCCCGGATGCACAGCGCGTCCCGCTGGGCTCTTCTAATCGCCCGGCTGTCTGGCTGGGCGTAATCAGCAGCCAGGCTATTTGCCTCAACCTCCCACCCCGCCATAAAGGTCTCCCCCTTGCTCTCACAGAGATTGTGGAGCACACAGCAAGCTGCTATAACGATGGGGATATTGGTTTCGCTGAGATCACAGCGAGGAGTAAGCTTCTCCATCTCCCCTTGAGACGGCCAAAAGCACACTCCACCACCATTCTGCACTTGCTCAGCCGGTAGTTGAAGAGTTCTTTTTCTGTGTCCAGGGCGCCAGTATAGGGCTTCATGAGCCAGGGCATTAGCGGGTAGGCTGGGTCCCCGAGGATCACTGTAGGCATCTCCACATCCCCAACAGTTATCTTGTGGTCCGGGAAGTAAATACCTTCCTGCAGCCGTCTAAACAGACCAGAGTTCCTGAACACGCGAGCGTCATGAACCTTGCCCGGCCATCCGACGCAGATGTTTGTAAACCGTCCCCGATGGTCCACCAGTGCTTGCAGCACCATTGAAAAGTAGCCCTTTCTATTGATGTACTGGCTGGCCTGGTGGCCCGGTCCCAGGATAGGGATGTGAGTCCCATCTATAGCCCCACCGCAGTTTGGGAATCCCATCGCAGCGAAGCCATCTATGATGGCCTGCGCGTTTCCCAGGGTCACTACCTTTGACAGCAGTACCTTGACAATTGCCTTGGCTACTTGCATGACAACAACCCCCACGGTAGATTTGCCCACGCCAAAGTGGTTCGCGACTGACCGGTAGCTGTCCGGCGTTGCAAGCTTCCAGAGGGCTATGGCCACTCGCTTCTGGACAGTCAGGGCTGCTCGCATGCGGGTGTCCTTGCGCTTCAGGGCAGGGGACAGCAAGTCACAAAGTTCCAGGAAAGTGCCCTTCCGCATGCGAAAGTTTCGCAGCCACTGGGATTCATCCCAGACCTGAAGCACTATGCTGTCCCACCAGTCCGTGCTTGTTTCCCGGGCCCAGAATCGCCGTTCAACAAAATCCACATGCCCCATTGCCACCGTGATGTCCTGGGCGCTGGGGCTCGTGGTTTCTGACAGCTCTGTGCTACTCTCCGACTTCAGGCCCTCACGGCGGTGCCGTAGCCTCCTCGCCTGATTACTCTGCATCTGCCTCAGGGTAAGGTGTATGATAAGGTGCGAGGCGTTGAGAACGGCCACAACTGCAGCGATGGTCGCAGCGGGATCCATGATCGCAGTGCTGTGGCGTCCGCGCTGTCACTGATCAAAAAGTGCGCGAACTGATTTCCCGCCGGCGCTTTCAGGGAGGGAGGCAGGGCGGTAATGACTGACGGATGACGACAGTTACCCAAAAGCACCCTCGCCACATTTTTTTACCCAGAAGGCATTGGGGGCTCGACCCAGAATTCCAATGGGCAGCGGGGACTGCGGGAACTGTGGGATAGCTGCCCACAGTGCACTGCTTCCAATGTCGACGCTTTCCCTGGTACTGTGGACTGACAAAGTCGAATTACTGTCCTTAGTGTAGACACACACGTTCGACTTTCTAATATCGATTGCACATATTCGATTTAACTAAAATCGAACTACTCTCGTAGTGTAGACATACCCAGAGCGGGTCTCATTTTAGTGTTGCTGTGCTTCAGAGCTGGGGAAAGCACAAAGTTCCTGGAAAGTGGCCTTACACATTCCAAAGTTCTGCAGCCACTGCTCGTCATCCCATAGCTATATAATGATCAACGGAGAGTCCTGTGGCACCTTTAAGACTAACAGATGTATTGGAGCATAAGCTTTCGTGGGCGAATACCCACATGCGTCTGACGAAGTGGGTATTCACCCACAAAAGCTTATGCTCCAATACATCTGTTAGTCTTAAAGGTGCCACAGGACTCTGTTGCTTTTTACAGATCCAGACTAACACAGCTACCCCTCTGATACTTTACATAATGATGTGATCCTATCAGTCAGGGCTTGTTTCCTGGGACCAAAACCAGCGCTCCACCATGTTCAGCTGCTGTGCGACTACCAGCAGCAACTGGGAATTGTTTTGTTCTATGGCTTGGAGCAGGGCTGCTTGAATGACATTGCAATATTCTGCGCGGAAATACTGCAGGATAAGGCGCAAGATGTTTGTAGTACAACAAGAGTTCACTTCACAGTGGAATGGGTTCCATGCTTCTCGGACTATGGTGTACATAAGCCAAGCTTTCCAAAAAAGGCACGGAAAAACATGGATTGTTTGCCATTGATATCAGGGGAGGAAACTGCATCATGGAAGGTCAAAGCCATGTTCCCATTCCGACGTGACAATGTTTTGGTCCAGGAAGCATTGCAAACCCATCCCAACCCCCCTTGCAACTAGTTGCACTGTGGGATAGCTATGGGGCATTGTTTTGTTTTTCACTGCAAGCCCTGGGGGCGGGGAAGCAGCCCGCGGCCCCACCACCACTCCTCCGCCCCCACCGCTGCTGCTCCAGGTGAGGGCAGCCTGGTGTGCCGCTGCTGCTCCCAGACTGCTGCTCCAGGGCAATGCCTGGGACCAGTTGTGTGGCGCTGCCGGAGCAGCAGCCAGTGCAGCTGGCCCTAGGGCTGCCCCAGCTGCTCAGGCGGCCCTGCGGTCAGCTGCACCAGCCACTGCAGAAGTCCCGGAGGTCCCAGAAAATCATGAAATCCATGACTTCTGTGACCTCCATGAAAGACTCGCAGCCTTAATTATGAATATCAAAATTCATTGAAATGTGACAATCTGCACTAGGAAATGCAGCAGTCATGTATAAGCGCACAGTAATTGTACAGTTTTTGGAAAGGAAATAATATATAATTGACACTGCAGGGGGAATTAAGGTACACAGAATGTAATTAACTAATGTGAAAATTGGTTAGGATGCTAGGATTAATACATCTACTCTTTTGAAGTGTCCCATAGGAGCGTTAATAAATACTCAGGATCAAAACCTTATTTTTAAGGGTCAGTTTGAAAGACAGCACCTTCCAGAAGCACGGTGTTGTCTAACATTATGCAGGGATTTTAGCTCTGGAAAGACTCAAAAGGAAGACTGCCACTGAGTCTTTTACATCAATTCCTCTACCCCCTGCCTGTCGGGGGAAGGTCTCCCATCCAAGTACTGGCCCAGTCTGTTTATGTTTAACTGATTGATCTGATGAGAATAACAGCACAAGGTGATTTAACTGTAAGGCTAGTAAATTTCAAAGGGATTTTTACTTGAAAAATATGTGTATGTTTAAAATTTGAACATCTGAACTTTTTTTAAATCAAAAATTTCCTTTCACAATAAAAAGAATGATAAGCATCACAGTAGAGATTAAATGCATTCATTTTTGAAAACTGTATTTTAAAAACAAAAAAATAGTTGAAGTGAAACCATCTGTGTTAAGTAGAAGCCTGGTGAATTCTTGAAGTAAAGTTTAACATCTGAAAAGAAGACATTTCTAATAGGCATGATTACAACCATAGTTCCTCTGCAATAAGGGCAACAACAAGATCAGCCGACACAAACACTCTGTTGGCTGTGACTGTCACATGGATAATATTGATTAAGGCAAATTGAAACTGAAAGTGTAAAAAGCATGGACTAAGCCTAAGTGCTAGATGGTAGGTCCTGCTCTCACTCCAGAGACTGTTGCTCACTTCTTAGCACTGCAGTTACGTTTGAGAATAGCAGACAGAACTATTATGAGAGTTGAATTAATGCATCTTGACTTACCCAACACTTGCAGTTTGTTCCTTCAAACCACTGTCCCTTGGGAAGGTGCATCTGAGGATTCAGATCTATGTGCACTTACCATCTTTATTATTCATAGTAACATTAAAACAGCACCCAGAGATATTATCAGGGCTTGTGGCCTTTTGTAGTAGGTGCTGTAGATATGTACACTAACAAGAGAGAGTCCTTGTCCCAAAGAGTTTGCAATCTTATTTGATTTATGTTCTTCCTTCTCTGGTCTCACCCACTCCTTTTTCTTTTTCTCTTACACAAGATTATATAATCATGAACACACACTAACTTAAAGGCAGGACTAAGACTTTTTTTTTTGTTTTTTTTTTACAAAAGTTGCAGAAGTAAAAAATGAAACTTATTTCCCACCCTGAACAGAAGTTTTATTATGATTGTTTTAATTTCTTCTGTATAAATACCATTGGAAGGAAAGAAAGATGTGGAGCAAAACTATGCAAAGAGTTATTCTAGATCAAAAGCCAGTTAATTAACTGTCTGTTCTTCTCTCTTCCCCCTTTACTTTCATGGAAAGTACACAAAGCTTTTCATAAATGGGAATTCAACAATTACAGCTACTGAAGATTTTTTTTCTACCCATTTTCCCCCCCAATCATGCTTACCATGAACATACTCCCCCTCCCCCCCCCCAGTCCCAGACTTTCCTATGCTATTTCAAAGCATTCCATATGGGGACTGCACCTCAAAAATAAAGCCGTTAATTTAAAAAAAATTGATTTTGATTCCTTTTTTCTCCAAAATGTTGCCATGTGATGGGAAGGAGGCTACATTTGAATGGAAAATAGCTGAATCAGTAGGGCTTTGAGGACAGGGAGTGGGATTGGAATATGGGACTGATTGGTCTCCATGGTACCATCTAGGTTTACGTATGACCTCATCACCACTGAATCCAAGTACAACCCCTTAAAGAAAATGTTCAGGAGTTAAGTAGAGCTTGGAGCCTATTAACTCCCCCCGGGTCACTTCTGAAGTGGTTATTGAAGAGGATCTGGTCTAAAGCAGTATAACTGAGTTGTGTAAAGAGGCAGCCATTCCTGCAAACAGCTACAGACTTTAGACATCTTGTGGGTCCCTTTTCTCATGGTTTCAGAGAACCCACTGGGTTGAAAACGGTCTCCTCCACACTTAGTGGCCCTCAACCTGCTCCTGTGCAAGGGGATGCATTGTGTGCAAAGGGATGCTTCTGTGCAAAGGGGTACATTGGGGGGAAGATGGGCTTTCCTTCCCCCTCCATGAGTTTCTCATGGGAAGTGGAGATCTGTGATTCTATTAATAATTATTAATAATTATAATTTCAAGGAATTATTTTGTCGTGTGCCGTATGCTTCTATAAATAGTATTTTTCTCATTGTATATGCTTTAGATAATGCTTCCTTAATCTTACAACCCACAAAAACAATCATTCCTCCGATTGCCAGAAAGGTTGGAGGCCACTGGACGAGAATGTTGCTCTATGGGAAGTAATGGGAACTTTTGGGTATGTCTGAGTAGGGTTGAAAGATTTACAGTTTCCATCCTTTTTTAAAGATGGAGATATTTGAGAGTTTCCAGAATATTTCAATTGATGGGTCTGGCTAAATTTGCATAGTATGTAAACTGGGTATTTTGTTTGATATAAGAAAGTAAAAACAGTTTTTATTTTGTATATTTTTGATTTATGTTGTTTGCATATTGTCATGTGTATAACATAACTGTTTACAGCGTATATTCATATTAATCTGAAAGGGGTACATTTTTTAAAATGTGATTTGGTTAATTGCTTGATCCTCTGTATGTCTACAATTATAAACACATGTAGTGTATGACTGACAAAAAGTCATCAAATAAATACACAGAATAGAAATCATATACAAAATCTCTCACACACATACCTACTTGTAACAGTTGCAAACTATATGAGCAACAGACTAATGGCAGTCATCTACAGTGGAGAGTTACTTTAAAAAACCCCTCATCCTGAAGTTACAAGTAGACAATGGGGATAGACTGGGGTCGGAGCATATTTTAGCACTGTATACCCCAATTCAGGAAGGCAGCCATCTTCAGACAGTTCAGGTCAATGATACCTGCTTGAGCATCTGACACATCAAAAGGCAGAACAAAATAGGAGAAAGTGACTGCTATTCCAAGAGATACAAAGACCCCAGAGGGTTTTTCTTATAATTCCTTTGGATTACGGCCTATGTGTCCAAGGTGGCGGTAGTGTGTGTGCATGCACGCTCAGAGGAATTCAGTCACAAAAAGTATTCTGAGCCATAACAAATGCAGTTTCTCTGTCAGAGAAACACTGAAGATCTTGCACAAATTACACCAACCAGAGGGAAATGAGTTTCAGGAAACACCCAAGGCATGGAACCTTCTTCCCTAGATGAGCACATGAGGGAGCATGGCAGTTCAAACACTGCCTGCACTCCTCACAGTCCAGGCTCTAAAGGAGCTCTCAGATGGGGAATCGGAGGGGATGCATCCCCTGATGTGCTAGGCCAACCTCATTCCCTGGATAATACCCTTCTGGGGCAGAGGGATAACTGTGAACCCCACTGTAAAATGAGGTTGCAATTATGTTGTGCCTCTGCCCTCTGGTTGGCTTTCCAGTGCAGAAGGTCCCATGCTTTGGGGAGTTATTGACAGAAGCCAGAGAAACCAAGGACTGAAGCTATTCCCACTTTAGGTAAGGAGGGGCCAGGGCCTAACACTATTTCATACAGCAACCTTAGGCGCTACAGGATCTTCAAAGAAAAACATTTACATTTCACAAAATGGAGGGCATGCGACTTTGTGGCACTGATGCAGCAGAGTGACAAGGAACTCAGTGGTTAGCATTTCAAATATTACTTGACACTCTATAGCTACATTAAAAAAACAAAAGCAGTTTTTCTATTTTTCTCTATGTACATCTTATTAAGTTAAAGGATATGCAAAATCACTGCAGCAAGAGGTAAATGATGCATGAAAATGAAATGGAAATATATTTGCCCTCTGTACAGTGCTGTGCAATCGCTGCTCCGCTAAGTGCTGCTTCATACACAGAGCTGCAATACAGAGCTCAGATACAGCCAGAAAAACAACAACAACACAGAATACTCCAGTCTCACTCACAAAGAAAACATTGGAAAGTATTTCCCTACATCTCATAACCAGTCAGCCCATACCTCCTCTGAAGACCCACATACACCCCTTCAATATACTATCAAGACACAAGTCATCTTTCACCTCTGTGGTCAGAAGGTACAAAAATCCAAAAGCTCTCTCTTGGATGAAGAATGCGAGTTGTCACCCTCATAGCATGCTCCCTTTATCTGACCCCATGGAAACTGATCCACAGGGGTTCTCCAAGGTTGAGCTTTGCCCTAGGGGAAAAGGTGCACTAGGGAACAGCCGGGGACAGGGCTGGGGGAGAAAGCCATTGTCATCAGCATTGTCTCTCCCACCCCCAACCTCCCTCACAAGAACCACAGGACTTGGGTAATTTAAAGATTACAGAGTCAGAATTAGCTTGTCCCTTCCCTCCCAATCTGCGCTGTGGAACATTTTTGAGAGAAGTGGCTAGCTCCTGTAGGAGCCATCACAATAAATGGCAGGAGGAATCCAGGGGAGCAGGAAGCCATGGTGGAGAGCCTGGTGGGCTCAGAACCCCCAAATTTCTCTCTTTCTGGCAGTGCCGGAGGCAGAGTGGGGCATTGCAGGGTGAGGCCCCTGCTTGTGTTTTGAATTTCCAACAGGTGGAGTTAGATTAGTCAATCTCAGCTCCGAGCGCTGGCTCCTGAGCAGAACTTCCTAGAAACAGAAAGAGAGGATCCCGACGTGACTGGAGGCAGGAAAGGAGAGTCCCAGGGCAAGGGCGTGAATCCTGAGGCTCTGAGTCCAGCAGTGTCAGGACCAGGAAGGGGGCAGGTCAAGATGTCGTGTGGGGCAAGGCCCACCTGCACACAGACAGGTGCATCAAGTGATACTATGGCAGGCTCCAAATTTGCACGCAGTGACAGCCAACAGGCTGGAGTGGGGATCTGGGCATGGCGCCATAGTACATGAAAGCCATTTCAGCCCTTCCAGAAAATACTGTTACTGGCTCCTATAGAGGAGAGATATGGAATCTCTTAGTTTTACTGGCTAGACTCCCTGACAGTTCCACAGGGAGGTCGCTCCGAATCATCAGGGGAAGAACAGTAAGCAAACTTCATGTGCAAGCTCATTATTTCCTTCCCCCATTTGTGACACCTCATAGAGAAAGCTAAAGAGTCTATGTATAATATTTTTCATATTTTAAATTTAGTTCCATTTCTGACAAATGCTTAAATCACCTTCCCTGTCTCACTGTCCAAAACAATTGCAATGATACAGACACATCATGTGAGGCAAGAAATTAATATTGCTCTGAAGGAAAGTTGTTACACATTTCCATTGTTAAAATTCCTCCACTTTTTGCCAGTCTGAAAAACAGTCTAAAACGTGGCATAAAGATAGCATTTTTCCTCAATGCTGTTAGGTACCAACATTTTGCAAACTAGGCTGGCCCCTGATTCTGATCTCTCTCACACAAATTTTACATGGACTTCCATTGACTTCAACGGAATTACACTCCTGTAACTGATGTGGTATCCTAGTCCTTTGTCTCCTTTCTAGTCAAGAATAGTGGTCTAGCTGAAGTCTGTGCTGAGGTTGGTGAACTGAATCCAGGATAGTTAGAACCGTGGGTAAAATTTTCAAAAGCACTGAAGTCCTACTGAACATCAATGGGACATCAGTGCTTTTGAAAATCTTACTCCATGTCTTGAACTGAACCTTTTTACTGCTCACATGAAGGATTTCTTATTTTATTTTCACTTTAATGTTCCCTGTTATTTTAAATATTCACATTGCACTTCCTGGGTTGAGCCAGAACAATAGATTCAGAGAATCCAAGGCCAGATAGGGACACTGGAATCATCTAGTCTGACCTCCTGTATAACACAGGCCACAGAATTCCCCCAAAGTATTTCCTAATAATAATAATTTAGAAAGACATTAAATCTTAATTTTAAAATTGTTAAAACTGTTAAATTATGCATAATTTCCACTCTGAATTTGTCTAACTTCAACTTCCAGCCATTGGATCATGTTACACCTTTCTCTGCTAGACTGAAGAGCCCACTATCATATATTTGTTACCCTTGTAAGTAGTTACAGACTATAATTAACTCATCTTCTCTTTGTTAAAATAAATGGATTGAGCATCTTGAGTCTATCACTACAAGGCAGGTTTTCTAATCCTTTAATTATTCAGGTGGCTCTCTTTGAACTCATTTTTCAACATCTTTCTTGAATTGTGGATACCAGAACTAGACATAGTATTCCAGCAGCTGTCACACTAGTGTCAAATACAGTGGTAAAATAACCTCTCTATTCATATTCAAGATTCCCCTGTTTATGCGTCCAAAGATTGCATTAGCCCTTTTGGCCACAGTATCTCACTGGGAGCTCATGCTCAGCTGATTAGACCCCCAAATCTTTTTTCAGAGTCACTACTTCCCAGGGTAGAATCCCCCATCCTGTGAGTATGGCCTACATTCTTTGTTCCTGGATGCATGCTTTTACATTTAGCCATATTAGAAAGCATATTGTTTGCTTGTGTTCAGTTTACCAAGTGATCCAGCTTGCTCTGTGTCAGTGACCTGTCTTCTTCATTACTTATCAGGCCATCAATAAGTGAGGTTTTCTTTAAGGTCACTAATAAAAATGTTAAATACCATAGGGCCAAGAACTGACCCCCCATGGAACCCCACTAGAAACACACCCGCTTGATGATTCCTCATTTACAATTACATTTTGAGACCTTTCAATTACCCATCTTTTAATCCATTTAGTGTGTGCCAGAAGACCACAGATACATTTCACAGTTTAGCTGGCCTAGGCAAAATCAGGATTTATCTGCAACCTGGTGAGGTTTCCATCCTAATTTACAAACAAAAAAGCTTTTCGATAAGCTTTGGGAATGAACAGGCAAAAAAACGTGAACCAATCAATTGCACCCATGGAAGCTTCACCATAGGTAGATTGTACCTGACAAACTGAAAAACAGTTGATAGTAAATGTTTAGTACTAATGAACTTGACACCACAAGCAAACTTCTTTATGAGGGGGAAGGAGAGCCTCTACCAAATTAATATTATTTTCTTTGTTGGCATTCAGACATTGGTGTGATGTGTCCATATGGAAAGAGTTTGAACATGATATGCACTAGCTGTTGTCCTTTGTTCAAGGGAAAATCAGTTAAATACATTTTATCATGAATAATCTTTTTTTCGAACCACAGTAGTCTCTTAAGGACAAATTCTGTAAGTTCATTAAACTTATTAAAAGTGTCTCTGAGGATCGTAGCTTATATACCTTCAATTTTGGTCAGGGAGCTTTTGGACTTGTAACAGAACATCCAGATTGTAAATTATAACCATATTGACATGTCCTTCTGGGAGAAAAGGAAAACAATGGCCCATAAAGCTCCTATTGCTATGTGAAAATAAAAACATCTGTTAATATAATGAGTATCTTGTTGACTCAGTACAGTTGATCAGTTCTGTTCTCAACAGCACATGCACTCCAATCAATGGAAATTACTGCAGAAGGTATCAGGGGATGCAGGGATAATGTGTTCACTCAAAAATGCATATTTTACTCAATAAAAGGTAAATGTTATAAGAAATAATTGTTAAATCCATGGTCAGTAATTGTATAAACCTCATGCAAATTCCATTAAGTCACACAAGATTAATATAACCTTGTAATTAAGTGATAAAGTGATAAAGTGATAAAGTTGACACTTTGAAAAAAATGGTCTACATAAAAAAACTTCTATTACACTTTCTGGTTACAAATTCATCATTCAAATGTTTTAAAATGTATGAATAAAATAATTCAGTAAGATATGCAGCTATAGGTTATGCAGTGTTATACTGAGTCACCAGTGCTCATGAACTCTGACTTCTACCCAGGAAGTTGTAGATAGGTAGTTAAAAAAATAAACAAACACATAATCCACACCCTCCAAAGCTTGTGTGTAGTTTCTGTTTAGTCTCTCTCTATACTGTCAAGCACTGCCAGCCACAAACACATCACTGTACCAGCTATTTCTATTACTTCAAGCTACATGCACTATTAAAATATAGTTCTAATCTCAAAAGTGACTGTAAAAATGGAACTATGTGGTCCTGTCTATCAAATAGTTAAAGATCAAATATTCCTGATTTTCAAGTAAAAATATGGTTTTTGAGCTGTCAGCCCTGAAAATTTAGCACTGAATCTGAAAGTCAAACTATCTTCTTCTAGCAGGTTCTGTAATAGAGCCTTATCCAGTAGTTAATTCTGTTGGTCGTAACACAAGCTGCAGTAGAATCCAGCTCACTTTGTTTGAGCTGTATTGACTTTGCAGTACCAACAGAAGGAAAAGAGTAGTAAAAACATATTTTTTAGTCAGCAACATCAGCAGAAGTGACAATGAATACACAGACAGAGTAGGCGTGTTGTGTAAGAAAGTTCCATTTTTACACAGGTCACTTTCCAGAGGAGAACAGTACTTTGTGGGCCATTCTCTTCCACAGATTTGTTTATTTATTTGGAATAAACTAAGTGAAATATAAACTCTCTTCACCCCAATAGTTTATTAGAAGTATCACCCTTATCTCCTTGTACCAACTTATTATTATGCTTTCTTTAACCTGCACCCATCTCAAAAAACCTAGGATAAGAAGTAGCCTTTGTTTAGGCCTAGAGGGTCTTAGCAAGTTCTAAAGCTGAGAGTCATTCATTAAAATAAAATTAAAAAAAAAAAAAAAACGAAACACATTATCTGCAGTCCTCTTCTCAAGGAGAAAGCAAATGCACAACTACCCATCTTGGGAATCTCTCCAAATCAAAGAAACAGAAGCCTTTAAAAAACAAACAAAAAACCTCCATCTACTCTTGCCATGTTCTGCTGGCACATCAACAGCATATCCGTGGTATCAAAGGTGGCTGACGGATCTGGAAAAAAAATGTAATGTAGATGACTGATTTTAAACCATAACAGTGCCATCTCCATCTTACATCCAGGCTTATGCCCAAATTGATTGGGGTCAAGCAGAAAGGAGCAATCCGGATGTTGTTGGAACTACCTCACCATCGCAATAGTCCTCCCTTAGAACAGGAGACCCCAGACAGAGCAGTAAATGAAGAGTTGTATAGCTATGTTCATGAGCTAGAGTCTAACACTTGTTTTCTTAAGAGAAGCAGACATCTTAATTTACCTCTTAGGCCCTGTTGCTGTAACTTGTTATGTGCAAGCACAAAGGTCTGTTTGGCTGGAACAAGTTGCAGAATTAGAGTATACCCAGGGGCTTTCCCTTTTTCCCTTAATGTCTAAGGACATTTTTTCGTGTGTGGATATGAAGCAGTCCTTAAAGATTCTTCTTGTGTTTACAAATATGCTGCATATATTTACTGATTTCACATACACTTATGGGGTTTTTTTTTGCCAGCAACTGCTCTCTATATCCTCTTTTCCCATTATGTTTGACAGGTGCTAGTGCAGAGAAATTTAAGCGTATGATTACGTGCTTGGCTCAAACCCGACCTTAGTCTTTTTCATGACTACAAATGATACAGGTAGAGAGGAAATTTGTGTTAGTCATCATGTGTTACATACCCTTGACCCACAGATGAGGCAAATCTATTATAACTGCCAGCCACAGAGTCTGGCTCTTTAGCTCAAGCTGTGGAGACATGCTTTTCTGCTTTAGAGGTTCAATCGCTCTTGTCAATCAAGATGGCAGCCACCATATGAATGGGGCATTGTCTGAGATTCTAATTAACATGAGCCTGACATTCAGGATGTACTTCCTCTCTCCTGAGGAATATGTTTCCTCTGTGCTCAATCCATAGAAGTTGTGGGTCTGTAACAGCCCCAACTATGGAGCCTTGCTCTTTAGATCAAGTTGTAGAGACTCATGCTTTCAGCTAAGGAGGTCCCCAAGATGACAGTCATCACATTAGCCACGTAATGTAGATCAGCATTAAAGGGGAAATATTTCAAGTCAGAAGAGCATGTTCAGCCATAGGAAGTTGGACAAAAAAATTATACAGTTACTGAATGAAAGTTTTAGCAAATAGATGATATTCCAATATTTATCACTGACATGCTTTAAATATTGAAAGATACTTTTTTTTCCTCCAAGCGGAAATCATTAGAAAACTCAAAATAAATAGTAAGCTAATTAAAAGGATGGGGAGGGAAGGGAAGGAGAGCAAGTGTGTGAGCCAGGAAGATAATAAAATAGTCAAGTTAAACTTATGTTCACTAGTGGGGCCTGCTTTGCTCACAGTAGTTTAATTTTACATACTTTTGGTTTTGGCCTGCAATTTATTGCTATGTCTCAAAAATCTTTTATAATTAATTCCTACAGCAGAGATATGACTGGAAAGGACAGAACTGATGAACTTCTACTTTCCACCTGCTATGAATGCAGTATTCCAGCTTTGCTAACCAATATAGCTTTAATGCAGATTTAATTTTTGTCCATGGTTAAATAAAAGTATTATTAACATTTCAGAACAAGGTCATTGATACCAGAAATCTGTGTTGTGAAGAGTCCCTACACTCACATGACAAACAAATACCCAATACATGCAGTGTGTTCTTCTCAAGCCAATACCCTAAACCAACTACAGACCTACCTTTTCCACCCATTCTTACATTTTATTATTGAAGTTAAGGCGACATCTATAGTACATATACATCTTGATAAAGAAAAGAATGAAATATTGTCACCTGTGCTTATACTGTAAGTATTGCCTCCTACTCCTTTACATAAAAGTGAAGATGATGCATTTACTGTAAATTCTTTGTTGGTAGCCCTATATGCTTCTGCAAATAATAAATACTAACAGTGACAACATTTCACAAAACGACCAATAGGAACATTTTTTGCACATTTGAAATTTCCATAGACCATTTCATTAAGTGTATAATTTAATGAAAATCTAGGGCTGAAATAGTTGCCCCCATGGAATGTATTGAGAATTTTGCCATTGATTTCAGTAAGGCCAGTATTTCACCCTAAATGTTGAAATAAAATTTCAAACCTGTCCTCCAGATTACCATCCCTAGAACATAGTAAAGTCAGTCAGTCAGTCCAGTGTTCCAGACCAGCCAGAGCTTTGACAACTTCAAGAAACATAATGCTCCAATTAAATGGGAGTTTGCTTGGTGTTTGTTTGTTTGTTTGTTTTTTAAACTGTTGGTTCAACCAGTATTGTACTAATCAGGAATCAAAATGAGGCTTCTCTAAGTAATAAGGATCTCCTAATTATGTGTCAAGTTCAAACCTTACCCCAGCTGTTGCTGCTACAGGGTATCAAGGATACTGGTGGGAACATCCTGTGCTGATTAGGAATCCTTATGTGCAGAACAGGAATTCATTGGGTGGATCTGTGGGACCTGCTGCCAAGCACACTTCTCTGCCACTCCACAAAGAAGCTGAGTGCACCACCAGAGGATGTGTACTACCAACTGTCATATACCTGTCATTGGGAGGGAGGCAAAGGTGGACATGATCCTTATCAGACGACAACCTTTTTGGGGACATTAGGAATATATTTTCAAAAGAGCTCAGATCCCATTTAGGCAAAGAAGTGGCCAGAATTTTTTTAGTACTCAGCCAATTGGGCATTGAGATCATTTGAAAAATCATTCCATAAACATCAAAATGGGAGTTGCTTGGTTCCAAGTTTTTTTTTTTTTTAAATCTGGCCTTTATCTAGGTGCCAAGAGGGAACTGAGCTCTTTTGAAAATCTGGCATTAATTCTTGATGCTGAACTCTCAAAATCTAGCCCTTAGCTCTCTTGAAAAATCTCATCCATGGTGCCTGGACCAGGTTGGGATCTGTCTTTTTTTCAGAACTCTTGAGTACTAGAGAAATTTCCTGTCTTACTGGATTGGAGGAAAGGGACCTCTCTATTATCATAATTATTTGTATTACATGAGCACCTAGAGGTAGCAACCAGGACTCATTGCACTCCACACTGTACAGACATACACAGAGAGACAGTCCCTGGCCTGAATAGCTTACAATCTAAATAGACAAGAGAACAAAGAATTGGAGAAATTAAGTGACTTGCCCAAGGTCAAAGAGCAGGTCACTGGTAGACCCAAAAATAGAACAGAGGTTTCCTGATTTCCAGTCCAGTGCTCCATCCACTAGACCACACTGCATTTGCTATGTTGAAAGTAATTCTAAATTCTGGACTCTTGCTGCTTTTGCATAACAGCAAAACATAGGTCAGAAACCAGGCCATAATGTTTTATAGTCAAAGCTAGCAAAGCATTAGAATCAGTATTGAAGAATATTAATTATAGAAAGAATTTTGCTAAAAGTCAATATACCTTCACCAAAGGATTAGCAGAAAACATTTTTTATAGCACTGGTCAAGTGTCTGTTAAAATTTATTTTATATTATGTATTTGGTTTTCATAAGAATAAAAAAATGCATGTAGTAAATAAAACACTAAAGATTTCTTTAAGTCGGAAGTTGAACATTGACCATATTTTATATGGACCTGCATCGTCAATAGGCTAAATATGTATCCACTTGCGAAAGAAACACACTACTAAGCAGCAGTATAATAAAGCTGAAACCAATGAAGCATCATGATTCATTGTAGCACGTTTCATGCTACTGTAAGTTCTGCAATCTAACATAGCCCTCATGACACTTTTAGCATTTTTGCTATCAAACCCCATTAAACACAGGCTGTAGGATAAAATTTCCCATCACTAATTTTATCAGGATCTCCATGCATTTTTACAGCCTGATCCTTCAAACATGGTAGGCATGTGGGTAACTGTAGGTGCACAGGTAGCCCCATTTTGTGGGTTTTACCAGAGATGCTCAGTGTTCAAAGGTGCCCACTTTCTCAGTTTTCAGTAAATACAGTCTGATACGGTAAACAGTTATACAAGGGAGTAACTGTATTCATATGACAAAGATAGACTATGCCCCAAAGATCTTACAGTCTTAGGCTATGTCTACACTACACCAATAAATGAATAAACCACCCCCTGAGTGACATAAGTTACACCAACATAAGCTACACCGACATATGCACCAACATATGTTGGCAGGAGCTTCTCCTGACAACATAGCTGCTGCTGCTCACAGAGGTGGTTTTATTATGCCGACGGGAGAGCCGCCGCGCTGCAATGGTGTAAGTGTAGACATGCTTTAAGTATTGCTTTACCTAATAATTAAAATTCTCAGGATCCGTCACAGACTTCCTGGGTGACTTTTGACAAGTCAGTTAATCCCATTGTGTCTTGATTATTCATCTGTAAAATGGGGATAATAATGCTTCCCTCATCCATCCTTTTTTTGTTTTATTGACTTAAAAGTTTGACTTAATCTTAATTGCTGTGGTCTGTGATTTTCAAAAAGAGACTAACTGAGTTAGGCAGCCAACTTCTAGGGACTATCAGGGTTCTGGTCATTCAAGAGCACCCTCTTAGGGTGTTGACAGGATTGTAGACTCAAATAGGGATTCTCAGTAGCACTCTGAAGAGACACAGAGTCTGATCCCTCTAGATGAGTACCTCTCGATGCTTACCCCTTCCAGGGCTCAGGCAACAAACAAAGCAGAACAGGAAAATAGACTAAGGAAAAGGAAGGTCTAATGCCCCTTCACCTCAGGGGGCTTGGACCTTCTTTAGGCAAGGGAGCAGGCTCTATGTCTGTCAACCCCCTCTCTAGGACGCCTCCTTCAATCCTGACATGACTTACAGGTGCGTCAAGGCTGGACCACTCCAGCTCAGAGAAACTTCTTACATGGTGCAGGGTTTATGTACCCTGTCATAAGGCCCTTTTGAGAATCCCAGACCGTAGTAATCTGTAGAACTACCCACTTCAGTAAAGCATAAATGCTTACAATATCTGACCCCAAAGCAGCAGTAAAAACAAATGAATATAAAGAAACATGTTTTGATGCAAGATAACAGGTTTTACACACTATATACCATTTTAGCCATTTTGGTTAATTAAAAATAAAAGAAAATTGATCATAATCGAAAATTCTGACAAACTACTCGGAATCATAATTATCAAATATTGAAGTGCAGTATTTATCAAACTGGTCAACTACATTACCTAGGCAGCATTTAAAACATCCAATTTGCTTAAGCATTTTAAATGCTGTGATTAGTCTACCACAGGTTGACTTTTGCCTCTTTGACCTGAACTAGTCACACTGTAGTATAGATATATCTCACAATTTTAGTGTACTGAAAAATCAATATATATAAGACTATAAAGGCAAAGTTATCACGTTATAATATTGGCAACCAAAGTTGTAGTTCTGCAAAATATAAGCCACCACTAATCCATTTTCAAGGGTAATAAATTTTCATTGCCCATTACCTACGCAAAGGAAAAACAAAACTTCTAGGATAATATACATTAAAATGTTTGTGCCAGGAGACTAATTTTCTGTTCTAGCACAAATAAACTGTAGCAGATAGATCCATGCCTGAACTGAAAACAATAGCTAAATGAGTAAGATTCTTCCCCTATCAGGTGAACTTTTCTGAGCTGGACATTGCAAAGACGAGGTCTTCAGGTATCAAATCCTCAGATAATTTAACAAATGAAAAATATAAGTTGCAGGGATTCTTCTTGACAAAATAATTGGTCCACATTGCAATGGTAACATACAACAAATTGCCCATCCTTTCACTATTTAAGGTCAAAGAGGCAAAAGTCAACCTGTGGTAGAGAAAATAAGCCAACAAGCATAGTTCACTACTCATCAGATAAATAGAGAAAGGAATGTGGGTCACAGGGATGATGACGAGTTATTCAGTATTAGTACCTCATTCTGGCCCCTATAGAGCAAAACACTTAATCATGTGTCTAACTGCAAGCACATGAGTTGTCCCATTGATTTCACATTTTTGCTTAAAGGTATGCATGCACTTTGCAGGATTGTGGATTCAGATGTGTTGAGCACCCAAAACTCCCAACGACTACAAATAGAGAATTAAGGGCTCAATCCTGCAAGGTGCTGAGCACTTTGGCCCCAATCCTGCAAAACACTTAACCACATGTTTAACTTTAAGCATATGGGCTGTCCCAATGACTTCATTGGAAACTCTCACAGGGTTGAAGTGAAGCATGTGCTTGTGTATTCAACATCTTGAAGGATTAAGGCCACATATTACCTCATGAGATTTACTGAGTGACTCACAAGATTTGTCCCTATGACTCTTGGTCTATTCAATAGTCACTGACTATTACTGAATTGTGATCAACTTTATTTACATTTGGATTTGTAAGCAGTTAAATGAAAATTGTTAATAGATTGTGGTCTAATCTGAGCTACTGCTGTATTATAGATATATTCTTTGCTTACTTGGTTTCTGTTTCAAGACTGCAGCCTCTCTCACAAGCTCTCTCTAGATTTTCCATCACTATTTTAATGTATAACAGAAAACACTTGTCAAGAACCTCTGCTACTGTTTTTGTATCATTTTCTTTTGCTCATTGAATGATTCTTTAAAATGTCAGCATGTTAGAGAGATTTAGGGAGTGAGAGTGAAAACAGTAGGTCACTGTCTTTGTATCTGTGGAGCAGACCAAAACATATTAGTCATAATAATAGTTTTGAATGTTTCATCAAACTTTCTAATATGTTTTCTACTTTACATTTGTATACTGTATAATTATCACATGGTTTAACTTTTTCTTTACACTTCTCATTATAACATAGGAAGGAAAAACACTTTATTATATTATTATTTATTTGCACTGTAGTAGTGCCTAAGGGCCTTAGTCATGGATCAGGGCCTCACTCTGTTAGGGGCACAAAAAGACACCCCCCTGCTTTGAAGATCCTAGAATCAAAACAAAGTTAATAGCACTTTGCCTGTATAAATGTATTTTACCTTATGCAGAAGCTTTAAAAAAATAAATAAATAAACAAAGAGACACCTAGTTGGGATTTTGCCAGAGAAAGCATCCCACCCAATGTGTAAATGTAATTTCAGACAAGGGACATTAAGGTTTATATTTGTAAATTAGGGTCTGATCATGCCAGCTGCCACCTGCAATGTGCTACTATCAAATCCACCTGTCTTTCATAGAACTCAAGGGTGCTCAGCTCCTGGCATGACTGGCCTCTGAAAGTGTTTTAAGTAGTTTCTTAGGAATTGTTTTTTGTGAGGTTACAGTGGTTAAAAAATGACAAAAAATGGGCCAGAGGAATCAAGTGTAACCAAACAGACCGCTCAAAGGGGGAATCGGATGTTCCATGCATACCGGGTCGGAGGCTCCAAGCAACTACTATGTACTCCGGGCTCAATAGCTTTTATCAAGGCAATAATAAAGTAAGCCTTGTTTGTCACTGCAGCTGGCGAACTCTTTTCGAGTTACCATCCTTCAGTTCCTACCATCAAAATCTCTTCCCCCAACCTCCCTTTAGTATAGGGATGAGCTGCAACTAACCTTACTAAGAGTAATTGCACTTTACATTAAGTAGCAAATGATATATGTTGTTCAGTGAATTACTGTGTATAAAATACCATTAGATTAATGTAATTAATTGCAGCTTGATTCTACTATTTATATTTAAGATAGTTAACTCTAATTTAAAGTACATGTAATGTGCATCTACTAGAGAAATGTTAAACTAACATTATTATTTTCTGATAAGGCAGCATTTACTATTCAATAATAATTCATAAATCCAGATCTAACATGTAGTCGAGCATATTTAGAACACAGAGCTTAAAATTTTGCTGTGGGATGCACAGTGCAAAGAAATGCAAGTTTATTTTATAACTGCATCACTTCCCTCCAAAATTTCTTGAGCCTTTTGCACATTCTAGTTGAAAGATAATAGGAAATGAAAACAAGCAGATGCAATTTTGCAACTAACATATTAATTGCAAATATCATAGTTCAGCTGTACATAGTTTACTGCTGCCAAAATCTGTAGTCTTTGTAATGCTGTTATTCTAATGTTGCAGGTCAAAACCAGCAACCAGCTGTTCAATATCTGAGAATTTTGCTAAATAATGCAAGACTACACAAACAATGTGATATGTACTGAACCAGTCTCAGAAGGAAAAGAACAAAATAGGAAAATAATTATTTTTAATCCTATTATGGATTAATAGGTCACGTTAAAGCACGAGTTTCTTGAAAGACTTGACAAAGGAGTGGTATAAAATATATAATTTTCCTGTTCCAGTTTTTCTTTTATTTGGGTTCTACTTTCACATCTCCTCATCCTTGTTGTGTTTTTCAGTAAATTTGTACAAGTCCAAACTAAAGGGATAAATGTAAATTCCAGTAGGATAGTAAAAATCTTCCAACCAGGAAACTAGAAGGGAATACCTTTAGACTCCAGTTATGGTGAACCAGTGACTGGATTGCTGTTGTGCAATGCTTACACTACTAGGAGCAAACGGAGCTCACGAAATAAAACTTGTCTCTCCTATCAGCACTGGGCACTAGCACCTATACAATAGCCCTCATGGCAGTACTTTACGTTTTTATGTAATTTGTTGCAGATGGACTCACTGTGTTATGAGAATGCTAATAACACCTATTAACTATTACTCATTTTCAGCTTTTATAGAAGGAAATCTTGTTATATAACTGGAGTTTTTCCTTCATCTCACTGCAGTTTATTGTGTCCACCCACATGTGTTACTTTTTTGAAATAATCAACATAAAGACACCCACAAGCTGAAGGGGAAGAAAGGAAGCAATGAAATGTTGAATGGCAGCTGGAAAATTTAGAAGAGTGATCCCTTCCAAAATGTTTACAGAAAATGTACTCTCTTTATAAACAAACAAGTAGAGCTGGTCAGAAAATTTCAGTACATTTTTTGTAACTGCCCACTCTTTTTCTGACCAGCTCTAGAAGCAACTTAACATTTGTGCCAGTGTAGTCTTTTTTTTTAAAAAGAAAAAAAGAGTTAGCAACATTTTTTAGTTTCCTGTGCTTCCTCAGAATGGCAGTGAATTACTGATGCTAGAAAAAAAATGAAGACCTAGTAGGGTGTTTTGTCCATTATCCTGGCACTACAGGACTGAACTTCCCAGTGTATTTTCTAGTGCTCTGTCTAGTCCAGATTTAAAAGCAAAGGGTCTTCCATCCCTTCCGTTGGAAGGCTAGTCCACAGTCCGATGGATATGACATTTGGGAACTCTTTAGTGACATTAAACTTAAATTTTCCTAAATTTCATATAATTATTTCTACTAGGCTAAGTAACTCCTCCTTTTCTGTGATGTTTTCATGCTATAATTTTTTCAGACAGTAATCATGATTCCTCAGGCCTTGATCCAAATGTATGTAACTAAGTATTTGAGTAGTCTCATTAACTACTCAGCATGCTATAATATTATAGTTTTATTTTTAGAAAGGAGAATAGACAGGAACTTTATCATTCACCATTCATTATAGCAGCTCTAACATATATTTGAGTTACACAGTCAATGAAGTATTTTTTTTAAACCGTGCAAAGTTTTACAAATGGAAAACTTGTATGTCTAGCCTATCAGAATTTTCAACCACTGATGCTAAGGAAGCAAATTAATATAGACAAATCTCATTTCATTCCATGCCAATAATTATAATTAAAAGGTTGAGAGAAAGTTGGCAAAGAAGTAACCTAATTATTTCTCTTTTCCATACCATTCAGCCTGAACCAAAATTTGTTCCAACAAATCCCTGTGCATACAAATGGCAGCATTTTTCCTTAGCTTTGTTGGGAGGGGACACTCTGTTCTCCATATCTGTGAATTTTGAGGAATGATTTCTGAGTGAGAAGTGCATTACTTCTCTTTAGAATCTCATGCACTGAAAACCAGTATTCAGAGGCATGCTGTAGTACTTCATCCACAATATCACACTTCACATTTTTCTATAATAGATTTGGTGGAAGAATAGTTTAAACTCTAACTCCGTTGAGAAATCTAATTCCTCTCTCCTCTCTATAAAATAAAAAAAAAAGTATTGTGAAATTACTATTTGGGGAAAAATATCCATCTCTAGTATCTGCTGTATATTTTGTTTCCTGAAATGATATTGCAGTGTAGATGCTTTTCCATCTTGAAAATATTCAAAATGATGCATAAGTGCTATGGCAAAGTATAACCTCAAATTTGTCAACTTGATCAAATGAATAACATTACCTATTGCAATAGATAGTAAGAAAAATAAGCAAAAACAACAACAGTCTATGTCTCTTTTATATTTATTGTTGCATCTACATCTGTATTTATCTAGAGATACAAGTTTGGGATGATTTCATTATTTACAAGAGGCAAAGCATGTTTTCCTCAAAGTGTTCAGGAGGAAGATGTCAAAGCCTGAAAATTCTCAGAATCCCCACTTCTGGAAATATGAGTTTGCCATTGACTGGCTTCTCCAGGTTATTCAATAGCCACCATGGGAGTTCATTCTGCGTGGAACAGTGTGATCATCATTCAGACAGCTGATCATATATTCCGGAGCTAAACATGCTGTGAGGAGTGGCTACTCCCCAGCTCCTCCACTTAACACACAACCAAAGTTCAGACAGAAGGTTCACTCTAGGGTTCTGACTCTCCCCACTTCTATGCTCCTAGCCTAAGTGTGCCCCATTTGGCTCCCCTGTGAGTGAAGCAGAAGATGGGATGACTGAACCTATGGTTCTAAGACTGATTAGCATCATCTGCCCATTCATATTAACTCAAAATGGAGCGGGAGGACCGATTAGCTTCTTGTGCAATACAGGATTTGTCCCCATTTCATATCTTCAGTGCTTTATCTATTGTTTTGTGGTCAGCCTTAAATCCTGTAAATTTTACCTTAATTAAATAGAGGAAGTGATCTCAGTATTTGCAGTATTCCTCTACTTTTCTATATAGAGAATACCTCAAATGCCATACTGAAGTACTAAACACCTAAGAAAACTGGCAAGTTTTTAAAACACTAGCTGTTGTAGTTTTAAATGGTACAAGCAAAGGGGCTTCTACAACATGTCTGTTCGACCATATAATAGATCATACAGTCATTAGAGATGCTAGATCAGATCACACACTGACTATATTCCAATGCTGCTTCCCAGGAAGGAGTTGACCAGAATTTCTGCACAAGAACTGGAACAGAACAACAGTGGCAAAACATAACCTTATGGTGTGGTACAAAGGTTTTATCAACAGAAATTTGGCACTGCTACATTATTCATGAATGGCAAAGTCATGAGTGGGTTTTATAAGTCATGCTAAGTCAGTACTTTCTGCCACCACAAACTAGCATGTGTTTTCTGTATGCCACAACCCTATTAGAGCTATTTTACAAAGGTTTGAGAGAGTTGTTTTTTTTTAAATGTATCCCACTGCCTGGAAAGCCAGGTGCCTTCGGTTACATTTGTTCAACTGGATAGATCTCAAAAGGAGCCAATCCACTCCTCTCTAAACATAGCCTGAACATGCTTTCTAGAGCTAAAAAAAATTACAGTATAAAGCTCTGATATCTCAGGACTTTCTTGGGCAAGAACAATAGATCTCCCTTGGGAAAGTAAGGATTTCCCTATCCCAATGGTATAACTCTCCCATTACTAGGGCTTATAGAGTCACAAGATTTCAGAACTTAAACCTATCCCTGAGCTGACCTGAATATTGCCCATAATGGGCCTCAGGCAGGTGAGATTTTGGAAGGGACAAAATGTAGTATCTGGGAGGAAAGAATGAAACAATTCTCTTACAGGTTGACTTTAGCATCATGTGAAACTGCCAAAGGGATTGAAATGCTAGAAGTAGGGAAGTTGATCCTCGGGTACGTGTGTGTAGAGAGAGAGAGAGAGAGATTTATCATACAGCTTTGCATTTATCATTTGGGTATCCATACCGCATGCAGATGTAGTGAGTATGCTCATGGGCAGTGGATACTTAAAATGTTCATTTCAGTTCTAGGGAAAGTCTCAAACTGGCAATATTCTAAAACCAGAATCAACTTTTAAGCATGCCCAAGACATGAACAATTAATGACACTTTACACTTGCCAAAAGAACCTCTTTAACGACACCTCTTTTAGGCAGTGCTTTCCTATGGATGTTTTGCCTTGACTCGGGCACTTAAGCAAGTCCTTACCTTTAAATACATACCTAGGATCACACTGACTTCTATGGGACTTAAAAGCATGTGCATAAATTCTGAGGTCAGTAGGGATATTCCCCTGAAGCAGGTCCTTAAGGGTGTTTACACAGCCTGTGGAAGTGAGCCTCCTAGCCTGGTTCAACTGACTTGGGCTAGCAGGGCTTTTATTGGTGCTCCAAACATAGCTCTGTAGAGAGAGCTTTGAAGTTGGAGCTCGGGCTCTAAATCCCTTCTCTACCTAGGCTTCAGAACCTGAGCTGCAACTTCACAGTGTGCCGACACAACTATTTTTAGAGTGCTAGGGAAAGCCCTGCTAGCCCTGCAGTGGACTCGCGCTGGAAGGCTCGATTCTGCAAGCTGCGTAGACAAACCCTCTGAGGGAGCAGGATCAGTTCCTTAAATGCTGTAAATACAGAGACTTATTTTACAATAAACTTTTTTTAAATGTAGCTTGTTCCAGGAGTCAGTCATGTCCCAAAACTACCTTCTTATATTTTTGATCGAAAATTAAAAATATATTACATACTGTGTGCTACACCATATTTGTGTGTCTACCATTTTACATGGTTGTGGCCCCAAATATACACAACCAAAGTGCATTTTTTAACATTAAATTAGCTAGAAAAAGGAAGTTAACTATATTCAAAACAGGAGTACTTGTGGCACCTTAGAGACTAACAAATTTATTAGAGC
>NW_020664374.1:24824400-24859740 GCF_002925995.2 Terrapene triunguis | reverse complement strand
GCTCTAATAAATTTGTTAGTCTCTAAGGTGCCACAAGTACTCCTGTTCTTTTTGCGGATACAGACTAATACGGCTGCTACTCTGAAACCTATATTCAAAACCTGCATTACTGTTTTTTAGACTTGGATTAGAATGTTGTAAATCCTTTTATGACTGTACAAAAATACTTTGCTATCATTGTACAAACTCCATCATTCAGAAGACAGCACTCCACACATTCATTTTAGTAATGCCTGTCTGGTCTTGGAATGGTTGTTGGAGGACAATTCATAGGTCAATGCATTTGTCAGTAACAGACATCATGATGTATTAGGTCTAGGAACAATAGTCCCAAACCAATGAACTCATTTTGATTGATAAAGGTAATAATGTTGACGTAATATACTTGGACTTCTGTAAGACGTTTGACATGGTATCGTGTGACTTTATGATAATTAAGAAACTAAAAGAATGCAAAACCAACATGGCACACATTTCATGGATTAAAATGGGTTAACTGATAGGTCTCAAAATGTAATTGTAAAAAGTGATCATCATCAAGTTGGTGTGTTTTTTAGTGGGGTCCTGAAGGGATCAGTTCTTGACCCTATGTTATTTCATTTTTTTTAAACCAATGATCTGGAATGAAACAAAATCAGCACTGATAAAGTTTGCAGATGTCACAATTATTGGGGGAGTAGCAAATAGTGAAGAGGACAGGTCACTGATACAGAATCATCTGGATTGGTTGATAAACTGGGGCAAGCAAGCAATATGTGTTTCAATTAATTTATGTATTAATTTTACATTTACAGAACCATTGCTTAATAGGAAAAGTGCTCTCTCTTCTATTATAATTTTTCACAGTCAAATAAATAATCAAAATGCAATTCTCATTTCTACACTGTAGTGTGATGAGAACATAAATTCCACCACCTGGTTATTACTAGACACTAAGGACTAACAGATCAGGAGACAGTTGAGAGAGAGGATGGCCTAGTGGTTAAGGAACTAACCTAGTTGAGAGACCTGGGTTTAACTTCCTGTTTCATCATAGACTTCCTGTGTGATCTTAGGCAAGTCACTCTGCCTCTCTGCGCCTGACCTTACAGGGGTGTTGTGCAAAAAAATTACATTAAAAATTGTGAGGCACTTAGACACTATGATAATGGTAGCCATATAAGTACCTTAGACAGTTTTAAACATTCCTGTTTATCCCCTTTGATGAGTTACCGCTGCGCCTGAGCCTGCTGAAGCCTGATGAGTCATCCCTGAACCCGAAAGTGTGATGAGTCATCAGAGGCAATTACCTGAACGTTTTGTGATGGGCCCCACATCATTCAACTAGGGTTCAGTCAATCACAGGCAAGGATCCACCCAGGTGATCCCAAGGAACTTATATAGGGTTCTAAGGGACTCAATCTCTTCAATCTGCTCAGAGTCACTACCTGGACTAGATCAACAGATCTCTCTTCCCCTTGCCCATTTCCACACTAGACAGCCCTTGTTCCAGCCAGAATTTTACTTAAGCCATCACCAGAGATTTTAACAATCCCCTCCTCAGTAAAATTTTATTTTTCAGAATTAGAGTGAAGAGATTACTTTGATAGGGTCCTGAGAGTGAGTCTCCCAGAAATGATTTATCATAAACCCCTTCTTCTGTATGTTATGTCAGCCTTGTGAATTTCCATTGTCTTGAGCAAGCCAATTATTTGGGCAGGCAAGTGAAACCTGGACCTTTAATTGGGTTGGTGGCAGTCCCTATAGCCACTCATGGGTGTAGGTGATTCCATTTTTATAGCAGTTCAGTCACTCTCCTACATGGTTACTCTACAGTGCAGTAGGAAGCAGCCACCAGAAGATTATAAAAGGCCATCTCATGTTTATTCTTCCTCTGCCATTTAGGCAGACAGAGAAAAGGCTGTGAACTCTCTACTCCCAAACTAATGGCAACAGCCCCCCCCCGCCTTTCTCCTATTCCTACCCTTAGGTGTGAGAATTGTCTTATCTCCTCCCCATAGAACAAACCTTTGCCAACACAAATAGGGCAGACTGTAAATTCCTCTCCTCCACCCCCCCACAGGGACTGGAAATCTATCATGACAAGTTTGCAAGGCGGCGGTATGTGTGGGTATGTAGTTACTTTGTATAATGTTATTGTGTGCCTTAGAGGAAAAAAACTCTATGTAAGGTCCAGCTTGGCCTTTTTAAGTAGTGCTACACTCAGTGGAAATCTGCATTAAGTGGTCTGGTTACCTGCTGGAATGCTCAGTGCATTACAGCTTTCCTCGGAGCGGGGAACAAATTTGTAGTGAATTTTGTGATTAAAGTAGAATAGTTCTGCAAAGGCATTTTTTCTTGAGGGTGAGAAAACATGAACTTCCCCTTTTTTTACTCCTGAAGTTTAAACACAGAGCCAAGGGCAATTAAGTAGTATACATAATACCACAAAGGGATCAGAGTGTGCAACAAGCTTGTGTGCCCAGCACTGAGGCTGGAAGCGGCTCCAAGACTGCAGAAGTAGCATTTGCCCTTGATGTTGAGGGGCAGGGAGTGATGTAGACAGGTGGAAAGATGAATCTTCCACTGCTCTGCATTAACCTGTCTAGCCAATTTGGCAGTGGTGTTACTGTTGATGAGAGTCAGGGCTCCGAAGCTTTTAGGATGGAGCACGGGAGTATAATATGATAATTGTGGAGAAGAGTATGACACTTTTAGATTCTAGATTCCCAACACCTATCTAGAGAGATCTTAACCAAAGTAATAAAACAAATAAAAATCCTTAAGTCATCTCATTTTTATTCCTTTATAATGTGGTAATGTTTTGGTTCACACAAGGGGCTTTTTACAGGTATGGTATTAAACAGGTATTCCGATAGCACAAGCACAATTAAAAATCCTAGAGAAATAGATAAACCAAAACCTATGTTACGGGGTAAAGACTGGACTAGTTTATTCTGAAAAAATCAGCAAATTAATCAGCGGTATTGCTTTCAATCTTTAGTTAGACCGCACCTGTTCTGCTAACCCTTCCCTCTTCAGTGTGTATAATGCTTACTCTATTAAAGGATAATCACATGGCTCAGTGGACTTACACTGTACATCTATTTCTGACTATGCACTTACAATGGAACTTCCTTAATTGTGTGTACCCAAAGGGTGTTTGTTTGTAATGGTATTCAAGTATTTAAGAACCAAGAACCATGTTTCAGATTAATTAACGTGACTTAGTCTAAGTTGCACAGTCTAGTTGGACAGGAACAACACAAACGTTTAAAGAAAGATGCATGAGGTTTAAGAATGAGAGCAGAGACAGGGGTAATCCGTCAGTGATAGAAGGCTAAAATACTTCCAGACTTGAAGCACACACTCAGCAAAGCAGGTAAGTTCATTTTGTCTAACACTTAATGTGACACAAACATCAAGCCATATGCACTTGCAGTATTACATAAATCATGGCATTTCCTTGTGGTTTTGCTGTGTATCACAGGGGCTGGAGCTGAGAGCCAGCAGTGAAACAGTTAATGAAAAAGTTACATTTAAAGCAATCAGTTTGTAATAATTGGGGAGAACCATCAGAACAACAAAAATCCGGAGTGAAAATTGCAGAAAACTTGTGATTAATAACCCTAAATTCAGAAGAAGAGTACAGCATCCCTAATGTTCTACTGAGAAACTGAAGGCCATTATACTATTTGTGCCTCTGTTCTTTTCAGACAGTAGCCCTGCTCCTACCACCAACCTCTGGAAAACTCTAATATGCCTATTTTTTGGTACTTATATGGTGCCCTTTACTGTAGCATTTGAGCACCTCACATTTTTAACGTATTTATCTTCACAACTCCCCTGTGAGGTAGGGAAGTGCTATTTATCCCCATTTTACAGATGGGGAACTGAGGCACAGACAGACTAAGTGACTTGCCTAAGGTCATACAGGAAGTGTGTGGCACAGCATCAAACTGAACCTAGGACTCTCTGGTCACTTAACCACTGTGAAAGCCTTCCTTCCCCAACAACTCACAGTGCTGTATATATTCTTACTATTATAATCTGGCCTCATGCCCCCTGCACCAAGCCATCTAGGGCGGAAGTGTTCAGCCACAAGTTAGTTTATCTATCTAAACATGAGATCAGGACCAGTGATTTGCAATATAAGTGACATATTCAGACTATTATCTGCACTTTGTTTTTGAAGTTCAGCTGTTAGGGAAGTCCAACATACATTGCAGAAAGGGCAAGCAATGGGAAGTTTTCTTGAATAGTTCCTTCATAGTTGGGTGAAGCTCAGTGAAAAACTAATCATAGGGAGTCCATATTTTCTGTTCATTTAAAAAAAAAATAAAGTAATTTCAAACCTTTTAGAAAGGATCATGGCATTGTTGCCTACTCTATAAGGGCTCAGTCCTGGCTTTGCTCATGAGCGCTGTCTTTGGGTCAGCATGTAATTGCACTAACCCTTTGAGCAGCCCAAGGTGGAGATTGACACTCAGGGAGTCACAGTCTCTTTCCTAGTGCTTCCGCTGCTGTCTCTATCTGGCACAGTATCTGCTCCCTAACATGGTGGCATAGCTGCACTGCTAAATAATTAGTGGGTAGCATTGCCTCAGATGGTTCCCTGCCCCCTCACTGGCACATAGAGGAGACAGTGTCTTTGCAGAGCCTGATGTCTTTCCTATGTTTCTAGTTGTGATGCGGGTAGCTGGCACATGAAAGTAAGAGAGTGCTGGTCACTCCCTTTCAGTCATAGATTTCTATGTACCCAGGCCACAATTTGGCCCTAAGTAGAGTTTGAGATTTATCAAAGCCAACAAGGGGCTCTAGCTACACAGCTCCATTAATTTCAAAGGGACTTGTATTGATAAATAACCTTTCCCACTTTAGAAATCTCAGTGAGAATGTATTATATAAATCCTATATATTTGTGTGTTGAGAAGCAATGTGTGTCAAAGGGGATCACTGATGACAATGTCTAAGTCCACCGAGTCAAATAAAATCCATATTTCTGGATATATGTAATATATTTCTATGAACAGATAGCATATAAAACATGGAATCATATGAAGGCTGTTCATTTCATTATGGGTTTATATTTTAAAGAAAATTTTAGTGATCATTCAAGTGCTGTGTTGACAGCCATGAATGCAGAGGTCCCCATTCACCCACAGATTGGATATAGCAGTAGTAGTAGCAAAGTCAGCTTCATTCGTCACTATTATTAATTATTACTATCTATTATTATCATCATCAACACCCAAAGTATAGAAAGTAATGTGAGCTATGCATTCTACAGATTATTTAATGATTAAAGAAGCCCAGATCTCCAGCCACAGGATACCAGTAACTCATTCTGAAATCAATGGTTCCGTATTTTCTATATTAACCTCTTCCGCATACTCTGAATAGGTTACTCGCATTCAACAAATAGATTTTTGTGATGTTATAGATTTACACATTCTTTTGTGTTGAAATCACTGATGATGCCTTAACCTAGCATAGGATCCCAGCTATCTTTGGACACAGGAACTAATGAGAGTATTGTTTGATGGTTGGTGGTATGTTTAATCTTGTTGTATCATTGGGGCTAGGCGGGGGGAAGGTAAGCGGAGATTTAGAAATGGGGGCATTTTTAAAACGGGGTAAAATAGGGGAGAGGGCACTTTTCGGTACCACATTTGGGGGGGGAATAATGAAAGAGGGTGGGGATAGTTTAAAAGAAAACCATGTAACTAACTAGACACTTACCTCACCTCATAAAATATTTCACTCTTTCATATCTCTTTCATTTGTTTTCCCCCTCAATTTTGAAACAAAAACTTCAAATCAATAACTACTAGTAATAATTAGTTTGAGAAAAATTGAAGAGCCCATGATTTTAGGATGTCCCTACTAGTTTTGCTTCATTCTACAATATTCTGCAAATTCGAAGCCTTCATTTTAAAACAAAAATGTAAGAGAGTGCTATGCACTCAGTAACTCTTGAGAAACTGATAGGACACTACAAAATAATCTGATGCAAAACTGTCTCTATTCAAACAATGGTACAATCTGGTTGGAAACTCAACTCTCCCCTATTCACTATAGCAAAGCACAAACTTGAAAGCTTATTTGGCAAAATTTAAATGGGAATATTAATAATATACCCGAGCAATATTTTTTTCTTTAAAGATAAATTAAGGGAATGAGATATAAAAAGCTTTGTTAGTACAATAGAAAAGTTGCACAATTACAAATCACACCAGAAAAGTCAAGGAATGTAGAATTAAGGTTTATGATGTTAGAATTAAGGCAATATTACCTTGCCCATGTTATAGATTTGCTTTATTGACTGTCAGTTTTTCTAGTTACATGTTCAACCGGATATACTTTTACTGTCATAACAAATGTAACAGAAAGTTGTAATAGATGTGTAGCATATTTGCCACTACTGTTTCTGTTGGAGCCTTACCTTTGCATTGTCTTACTCTATGCATTTAAGTCTAGTTTTGATATCAGGTGAACCTGAAGTTACTCTATTAAAATGAAGCTGAAATACAATGAACTTACTCCACACTTATACATATGTGTGATATGCAGGATGACCTAATAGAAATTAAAATTGGGAGAAGGAAAAAAAACCACAAAAAACAAAACAGTGATCATTCTCTATATATGTAGACACATAGCAAAAATGTTCGGAAGACAGCCCAGTAAACACATAAGTAAAACTCCAAGGATTTATTTTGTAATCAGACGGTTGAGATGATTGGCAAGCTTTATTTACAGTTTTCCTGTGTTGTCATCTATATTTAAAAAGATATCAGATTTTTAGCAAGAAAATAATTTGGTCACCATCATGAAATATAGTCTTCTGATTGCATTACAGTGCCTGCACTATGACTTTCGTGCTTGCTGACAATGAGTTTTGCTATGTTAATTAAATAAGCAATGTGTCTATGATCTTTACTCATTAAAATTAATGTAATAGTATTTAAATTGGACTCAATCTGGCAAAGCTGAATAAAACAGCTTCACGTGAGTTACTCTAAGCTTATTCCTGATGTAACACAGAACTGTATCAGGAGTTTCTATATGAAATCAGTTTACCGTTGCTTCACTTGCTGTTATTACCCCTCCCTCAACACCCACTAATACGTTAGGAGCAGACAAAAATGTCCAGTATTAAATAAACCTATAGAGAGCTGCTCATCAGAAATTCAAAGCCTCAGGGGAATAGGTCTCCCCAGGCATGGGAGCTCCCTAGGTCTTACCCATTTGGTATGCATTCAGCCTGCCTTGCTTCATCGTGCTGACTTACTTAGTGTATGTCTACACTGGCAAGTTTCTGGGCCACAAGTTATGCCACTTTTATTAAAACGCTGGAATTAAACCGCTGTTGCATGTCCACAACATGTTCCTTGTGATGCTGGAGCGCATCCACATTAACAGTTCTTGCAATGGCAAAGACAGCAGTGCATTGTGGTAGCTATCCCACTATGCAATTGGTCACAGGGTGCTTTGGGAAGGGTTTGCAATGCCTCATGGGGCAGGCAAAGCATCCCATGATGTAGGTTTCCCAATCCCATTGTTCCATGAGCATCCTACTAAATTGCCAGCTGCTTTTCAATTGATGTGGGGTGTGTGTGTGACAGGGAGTGTGAGTGTGTATGGAGGGGGGAGAGACACAGTGTATTTTGGGGAAGAGAGAGTGTGTCAGCATGCTGTCTTGTAAGTTCAGACAGCAGCAGGAAGCAACCAGCCCTGAGGTGGGGAGGGGAGGGAGAAACCCCGACATCAGCCCCGCCTCCTTCCCTGGGCTCTCGGCACAACAATCTCTCTCCCCCCCACACACAACTCTGCCTCTGTGTTCAACAGCACAAGCATTCCACATTAATGGTTTGCTTTGTGTCCTGGAGCAGATCAGCACAGCACACAACGGCTGTCAGAAATGGTGCATGTCTCCAGGGCAGCGGAGTTCAAAGCAATGAGCAGAGCAGTCACTTGAGGCATTATGGGACAGCTCCGGAGGCCAATTACAGTGCAGAAACTTGGCAATAAAACACTGGAGCCTCTGCGCAAATAGTCTTACGACTCTCGTTCAGGTGTTTTTTTGGCAGCACTGCAACTGAGCAGTTTCTGCACACAAAGTGGCTTGGCAGTGTGTACACGTCTGCAGTTTGAGCGCAAAAAGCTGCTTTACTGTGCAGAAACTTGCCAGAACCATGGAGAACTAAGGCAAAAATATGGATGGAATGGGGACATCTTTAACAGAAACAAAAGACATAAAAAGATATCTATTTTTTGAAAAAAAAAATTCTATTAACTAGGATGAGATTCTGATGATGCATGGGGAAAAAAAGAAAGTAAGGTTCACTGATGCAGATGTAAGCAGACAGATTTTGAAGAAACTTTAAGATTATGGATTAGTATTTAAAAGCAAACAAACAAAAAACCCAGCACTGTTCACCATATTATTTGTATTACACTAGCATCTAAAACCCAATCGAAGACCAGGGTAATATTCTACTGGACACTGTACATTACAGGTAATCTGAGAATATCTTTTTTTTTTCCCTGCTGAAAATGTCTAGGAAATTTTTTTTTTAAAAAATCATCAAAATGTACAGTGGAAAATTTCAACTTTTCACTGGTAAAAAAAAACTTTCAACAGAAAACAAAAACTTTTGTTTTCAAATGAAACATCAAAAATGTTTTGGAGGAAAGCAGCCACTTTCCATGGAAAGTTTTGTTTTGCCAGAAACCCAATTTTCTGTTGAACATTTTTTTGACAAACTTTTAGTTCTGCCCTACTGTACATACAAAGTAAGAGACATCTACTGACTAATTAGTTTACAACATACGTAGACAAGACAGGACTGGAGAAAAGTAGCGTTAACATCTTTTCCATTATACAGATTGGGAACTGAGGCACAGAGAAATTAAATAGCTTCCTTATGATACAGGAAATCTTTGGCAGTAATAAGAATTAAACCCAGGTCTCATAAATCCTAATCTAATGTTTTAAACCACAAGACAGTCCTTCCTTGGAGGGTGGATTTCTCCAAGTGCTAACAGCGCTAGCATTTCCAACATGCTAAAACAGTAACCCAACTGAACCTCGTTTCTTAATTTGTCCTTTTTAATTTCATTTCAGCTTTCTCATTTTGAATTACTTCAATTAGCATGTTGGTATCTTTATTTTGTTACTTTGTGTTACCTCACCTAAACTCCCCCCCCCATTCTAGACCTTGACAAACGATTCTAGGATATTCAATTAAAAAAACCCCTCTCACTTACATTAGTAATCTGAAGTATAAGAGGCTTGGTCCTTAAGTACTTGAATTCCTTATGAACACACACACGCAGAGAGAGAGAGAAACCACACCACTTAAGGAAGTTCCATTGTAAGTGGACAATCATCAATAGATATATAGTGTATGTCCATTGATCCATGTGATTGTCCTTTAATAGAATATACATTATAAATCACTAAAGAGGGAGGAGGAAGGAAGATATGCTAATCAAATAAAAGATTAAAAAGCATATTTATAACCTGATTAACTGTTGAACTTCCCAGAATAAACTAGCACAGTCTTTAAATTTATGTTCTAGGTTTCTCTCTATTTTTATACTGTGCTTGTCACCATAGTATTAAAATCTTGAGAAATAATCTATCTGTATAAAGCCTCTTCTGGAACCAAAGCATTTCCCATTATGGAGGAACAGAAATGGAGAGCTGTGCATCTCTTAACATGATGGGTATTGATCAAGCTGGATAAGCATCGACATCATGATAAAGGTTTATTGACTTCCATTAACATTTATAAAATTTCCCTTTCTAATCAATGTTAACATATTTTTTTTTAAATTAAGTAGCATTAAGTTTTATTTTCCCACAGAAACTAACAATCAAGGCAATTAAATATTAAAACTGTGTAAAACTCAGTGGGCGTCTTTCTATTGATTAAAATGGACTGTGGACCAGGTCCTTAAATAGCAAAATGAGGTTGCCCAGTCAGCACCAGTAATACCATGATTAAATAGTAGTTCAGGTGCCAAATTTATAGACTAAATCTGTAATGAGGGACAATAACTCACAGGGGCCATAGAAATTGTCATACCAGATCACACCTTTGGTATTTCTAGTCAGGTAACCTATTTCCAGTACCAGCTTCTTCAGAAGAAGCACCCATTAATGGACAAATATAAAACAACAAGAGAGATTTTTCAGAAGTGCATGAGGGATTTAGGAGCACAGGGCCATCAACTATAAATGTCATATGGTAACATAAAGGCAGTTAGAATTTGACTTAGGTCTTTAAGGTATTCATAGTTAATATTATGGATACATTTTATCATAGCTATTGTAACTTCATAGGATATTCTTGTTATTCATGTACATATCTATTCATTTTTTCAGTCCTATTAAGCTTTTCATTTCAGTAATATATCTTGTGTCAATGAGAGCCAAAGGTTAGTTATGAATTATGGAAAAGAATATATCCTTTTAACAGTTTTAAATTTGTTGCAATTTAGTTTCATTGGGTCTTAATGAGAAATGGTAAACAGAAGAATCCAGCTGATCTTCCCAATATCCTTCAATATTTCATATATCACTGCCATGTCACCTTCTAATAATTTCTTCTGTATACTAAATGATCTTCATCTTTTCTCATGTGGAAGTCTCTCCACATCTCTAATTATTATTGTTGCCCTTCTCTGGACCTTTTCTATATTTCCGCTATCTCCTTCTACAGATGGAGTGACCTATGCTGGACAGAGTATTCAGGATAGTGCATGTCATCAATTTATACAAGCACTGTATAATAAATAATTTCAGCATTATTTGGCATCCTTTTGTTAATGCAGCCTAATCAATATAAACTGTTTGCTTTTTTTGTTTGCAACTGCACACTAAGCGGGTGTTCTCAATGAGCTGTCCATAATGGTGTCCAGGTCTTTTCCTTGAGATGTTACAGTTAATGTATTTTAGAAAACATCAGTGTGTAGAAGTAGTTCAAATTATTCATTCCAATGTGCACTCTTACCTTGCACTGGTCTAAAATGACATATGTTATTATGTTGCCTAACTGACTACTTTTATTAGGTCCTTTAGAAGGCCCTCTCCAGCCTGGACTAACCAAAATAAGTTTATCTTCAAGTGAACCTCAGTTCATTTCCTGTTCCAGACCATTAAAAGATATATTAATAAAAAGTCAGCATTTTAAATCAGCTACCTGATCATGATATGTGAGATAGTAAGTTTTTAATCTAATTAAAATAGGAAATAATTGTGGTACCTCAATTAACAGTATACACGCGCGCACACACACACAGGGCCTGATTCTATACTGATTTCACATTGGAGTCAATGTAGTATTATTCAGTGATGTTACACAGACATAAAACTTGTGTAACAGAATAGAGAATCAGTTCTGTTTGCCTTTTAATTACAACCACTGAATAGGCATGCAATAAAATAAGCCTGCACACAATTAATATTACACACAGACACACACACAAAAACCAAAACCAAAAATAAAACAAAAAGCTAGGAAGGCCATGAATCAATAACTTTATGTTTAACCTTTCTGCGGGAAATCAGACCTCAAACATTTGTTAGAATATAGGGACCAGATACTTATCTATGGCCAAGGAGCACGCAGAACAAATTGAGATGGTGGGCGATGCTAAGATGGTATAAAGTGCAGCTTTGTATTGCTCTAATCCCTGATCTTCTGTGCATAGGACTGGTCCCTGAGGGCCAGTAACAGTCACAAGGAACTGAAACCACAGCCAGGGGCCAGTGCAGCACAGAGGCATCCAGGTCATATACCTTTTCCTCCAGCCATACTAGCTCTATCCATAGGAATCTATTATGCCAGGAGATGCTCCCTTACTGAAATGATCCTTCTGAAGCTTGATCCACCGACTCTACAGCCATAATCCTCCAGAGATGCAGTGCAATGTGGCCACACAGCACAGAAGGACCTTGTTGAAGGACTCTTGTAGTTGCAGGAGGAAGAGAAGGTTGGGCTTGACTACTCACTGCTTAAGGCACTCGAGAAGGAAATATTGATAGTCAGTAGTAGGTTATCTCACATATAGTCTCAAAAGTAGAAGCCTTTTCATGTGTATTGTAATACCACACATTAATATGACTTCAGATTTTCTTAAGGCCAGCAACCCTACGATGGCTATACATTTGGGTAGGGCTAAATTTAGTGACATTTTTAGTGACAACTGAAGCACATATTACAATGAGATTTTTAATATAGGTCATTAAGACAGGTTTTTGTACAGTAGTTTGGGGAAGTTTGTATGGAAGCAACAATCAGGAGCAGAGCAGATTTTGCTAGAGTTCTGAAAGTTGGGGCTATTTCAGGGTAAATGTTGCTGTTCACTCAAGGTAATAAGTAGGAACCATGTACTTTCTCCCACTCTTATTTATTATTTTTACTCAGAAGTGCCTGGTGGCACCAAAGAGATATCAGGTCCCATTGTGCGAGTTTATATATAAAGGAAAAGATGCACCAAGGAAATTACTATCTAAATATATATAAGGAAAGACACCAGGTGGATACAACATACAAATGGGGGAAGCAAAAGACAGGAGCATTCTTGCCTCCTCAACATCTTCTATGCAACCCCTAACCTGAGAACATCCTCTTTCCCTGTTCTGTTTCTTCTCCTTCCTTTAAACACAGTATTTCCAAAAGGCCTATTAATGCCAGAGTCCCTTCTATTAATTTCTGGTGAAGGGAATAAAAGAAGAAAAAAATGAAATAAGGACAACTCTTGTTGAACATCACTACTCACCCAATCCGTGTCTCTTACTGCTTCCCATTAAATTTATTTCTACCCCCATTGAGAAAGTCCAAACTTTTCTGAAATCACAAAATCCAGAAATACACATACACACCCCTCTAAATTTGCTAGGGGAATCACTGTACTTGATACTATGACCATTAGAGTATCATTATGTGCAACTCTCATAGACATGAATTGTCTCTGTACAGAAGGCAGTATGGCCTATGTCCTTGTCGCATCCCATCATACCTAGTTATTGCAGCATTTACAGGGTGCTGCATAATGTCACAAAGTGATCTGAAATCACCTATAATACCTAGGCACAATTAGATAAGAGAGAGAGAGAGAAAATGAACCATTAACTTCTGATTTCTTTGATCCTGTGTTACACAGTTGTGGCAACTGAAATGAGTATATTTGCTCTTTTTGCACTGAGAATAGTGGTCTACAAGACTGCAGTACAGGAATATGTGAATTTAGAAACCTTCCATGAAAATAAAACAAAATCCTTATACAAAATTTGTTCTCATTTTAAGCTGTCACTACTGAAATGTCACTTGTGCATATGAATATTTTTCTTTTAAGAAAGGGAAAAGAGAGTCTTTATAAAAGCATATGAAAATGACATGGCAAACTGTAATTATCCCTTCAGAGCCATTGTGGCCTATCACCTAACATAGGTGCTGCAAAGCCATTCAACAAACCCTGTATACCCTGTATATGATAGAAACCACTTCAAACCAGCACACCTCCAGCACATACGTCACCTAATACATATTTGCATTTTAAAACAAAACCAATATATCCTTGAACTGATGGGCCATAATGCTGCTTTGATGTTGTTGGAGATGTACATGGAAGGACTTTAAAAAATATATATTGATTACTGACCTGACAGGCCATAATGATGCTCTAAAGTTGTGCATGGTCTATAGTATAAATCCTCCTTATTTCGTGGGTCCTTGACAATGGATGGCAACAGCATAGGGGTTTATAATAGAAAAGCTGACACATCCTTATCTATAGCTGCACAAATGGTGCCACTATAATTACACTTTATAGCTTGAGCACCACTAGATAAGTTGCTAGTTTTTAATCATATTAATCAGTGCTTGGATGCTTCAACTGCCATAAAGTAGTCTACACTATAAAAATGAGAGGATTGCCAAGCACTAAATATCATATATGTTGAGAAACATAAAAGTATTCAAAAACCACTTCACTGTAAAACAGACCAAAATCTATTGGAATTGAAACCCTAATCAGTTATCTGTTAATTGTGTCAGTTACAGTATGAGGGGTTAATTTAATAGTCATACTGCATCCTTCATATACGTTACAGAAACACTGCTGATTAATATTACACATCTTGCATTAGGATCAGCCCTATACATGTTACTATTTACCTATTAGCTATAAACCAAGTCTGCTGCTTATCAAGAAACAAAATCAGAACTTTCTTATTCAAAGAGATGTAGTATGATTGTTCCTTATGCACTGCTATGTTCTTTAAAAGCCGACTTCCAATTGTCACCATGAAGTGAGTCACAAAATCACCACTGATTTAAATGGGAATAGGATTGGGCCCTGGGTATGGCTCACTGGAATTTTTCATTTCATGTATGTGAATAGTTTACAATTTTATCTAAACAAGAAAAGTTTCCCCTCACAACAGGCATATTTAGTGCATATTGGAGGGACAAAGCACTTGGGTCTGAAACCCTGATCCTTTTTTATCAACTAGGAATCTTTAAAACTCATAATATTCCATTGGAGGTTAAAAAACAAGCTTCAGCTTAAACTTGATTTCTTATAACTCGCTAATACCACAAGCAAAATATTTGCAAATATTTGTATGATACATGATTATATCATTTCCATATAGACTATATTCTCCCTTAGTCATTAATTATGTACTCTCAGATAGCACTGAATTTATAACATTTTCTCCAGAAAACAGTGTTGTTTCTAAGCTATGTACCTGCACTATATATATATAAGAAGCCCCCTAAATAATTAAAAAGAGAGATGGGGAGAGTATGATTTGGGATGTATGTGGGAGAAGAAGACAATGCCATGAACATTTCTGAAAATTAGAAGAGATGTATTGGTGCATGGGAAATGCCATAGTGTTATTCTGACCCCTGAAGGATAGAAACAGGAGTTTACTTCACATCCTTTTTTCCCCAGTTACTCAGGGTACTCTATGAATGTCAAACCCTAAACTACATTAGCAGAATTTATTTATGTCTGCCCAGGCTTCTCCTAAAGAAATATAAAAAATAGTCATGAACAAATGGTAAGCCAACTTTAAAATACTGCTGTTTGGAGTAAAGCTGAGGAGGGAATGATTTTCTAGTCTGGTGCTATGATGTTTTCCTTTGCAAAGTTACTATGAGTTGGCTACTGTATTACATCTCACAAGTAGAGTAGGACTGTGGAGATCACCTTTATCAAGAAATGCAAAACCTCCTCTCCTCTCACCTCTTCCTAACTGAGAAGTTGTTTAGTAAATTCTTGCTAGGCTGAATCTACAGTGAAGTAGGAAAGGAACAAGCAGGTGATAAAATCATTCATTTCAGCTGAGTTAAGATTTCATCAGGCTTGCATTTTTCAGAAAATATGTCCATGAAAACCGCTTAAAGGCATGGGGCTTCAATAGTTCTTTTACAAGCTTATCAGTCATAGAAGAGTAACTTTTCTTTGTGAGCACAGATAGATATAGTGATTTGAGTCCACAATACATATCAATACAACATTACTTTTTTGGTGGCCCATTTCAATATAAAGGAATTTTTTTCTACGTCCTTTCTGAAAGGACAATTGTGTCACACCTCTGCCCTCCCCCCCTCTTGCTTTTCAGATGTATTTTAAAGTTGTTAATATACTACCATTTGGAAGAGATTTAAATCATTTAAGGACCATGTTCTGTGTTCTTTTTAAAATTTAACAGGCAGATTCAGATATTTTATCTGAAGATACTTTTTTTCTGGTGTTGCACACATCTCTAGAGTATATCATCATACTGCTGAAGAAAAAGCTCTAAGACACTCATTTCGTATAAGCAGACAACAATATCCATTTCAAGACCTGCAAATACCAGAGTGAAACAACCATCAGTTCTACCTTGAATAGTAAGGGGAGGGGAGGACACAGATTATGTTTTTATCTTGAGAAAGGAACACAATTTTAATGTCTGTTGAGCTCTCCTTCCACTCAGCTGCTGACATGTATTTAAATCACAGGTTACACTGTGACCCTCGTTGAAAGATTCAGGCTGGTCTGTTCAATGGGACCATTGTGCAGTATTGCAGGGATTTTATGTGGCTCTCTTCACGGGTGTGGCTGAGTTGGCAACTATGCAGCCTGACGCTTTTGTGGAGCCACTGTCCCAGGGAAACTCCACTGCGAGAAAGATTCATGTTAAATTCATCCCACAAAAGGCAAACGTTTAACAGGAGCCGAACAAGAGATCGCCCCCATCTCTCCCCCTCTCTTCATTCCAAGCTCCTAGGAGCATTCTAAAGTTAACACAAGTGATGGATACACTGTATGCTTACATTATTACACTGTCGCCGACTGATGTCACTGATCTAACCAAGTTACATAATCATCGATTATGCACAAATACATCCGTCTTCCTACAGATACATCTGCATATCTTCTGCCATCCATTATGCATGAACCCACCAGCCGTACATGGGGGGCATATATTTTCGCATACACTATATAACTTTAGCATTGCAGTGCATTGCACTGTACAACGTCATCGCTATTGATTCTCTCAACCTCCCCCATCGCCTCTATCAATTTGATTTTGCAGAAAAAATTAACAATTTGCATTGCTTGGATTTCTTTTTTTTTCTTTTCTTTCTGTTTTTAAACTGGTCTCATTCGCTTTCTTGTTTGGTTTATTTAAAGGGCTGTTTTCCCCCCACCACAGTAAATAGAAGTAACTAATGTATACATAATTCCCCTGCCAGCTGCATATATATGTAGGCAATCCTGAAGATATGATCTCTGTTGCAGATCTTCAACTCCTTTGCACGTGGGTCTGAGGTTTCAGTGGGTAAGTTAGTGGGTGAAAAGATATTTAATAAAAGCAGGCGGACCAGCGGTTTTTAGGCTAGTGACATTTCAGATATTTTTATATTCGCCAGTCCAGCTTTTACCACCATATTCCAGTTTCAATTTTCTTGTAGAATTTACAGCAATAGTTTGTAATCCAAAATCACCAGTGACATTTACCCGTTAGAACCATATCCCTGTAGCATAATTAATAAGCATTGTCACCTTAAAGTTTAACAACTTGAATGAGGTTTCTCTACCTCCATTGCAGCTATGAAATGCAGCAGATTGCTGCACAGAGTTGAAGACTTTTAACGAACGGATGGGAACCGATTTTATGTTAAATAGATAACATTACTTAGTCCTCTTTTTACTGCCATATATTCTTTCCAGCCACACATATTACATCCAGAGAAAGACTGTTTGCCCAGAATGAATTCATGGTACTCTCCAATATCAAGAGGGTTGGGGGGAGGGGGGGACTGATGCTTTGATTTATCACAAAATGCACTCTCAACAATACCTACTGCAGTTATTTCACTCAGCTGCCAATAATGGCTAGATATCCCCACACATCAGTGTAATGCAGCAATCATGAAAGTACCCATTTCAATTACAAGACACCAAGTTTAGCCATGCCATCGATGGGCTTTGCATATATAAAATGACCTTACCCACAACAGTCTTCCAAAATATTCTGATCTTGATATCAGTCAATAAGGTAATTTCTGGTCATCACAATGCGTATTCGGTGAATCCACGTTTTTACTCCTCTTTTTTGCTAGCAATTAATAATTCGAACCAGAAGCCCATTCACATGTGCCAAGTTCACCATCAAAGCTGATAATTCCATATAGACTTAGATTCCCTGCAAGATTCGCCCCCGTTAGTTCTGAAAGTGCCCAGTTTGCTCGCGGAAGATACGATCCAGGTGTAAAGCAGAAATTAATTTAAAAAAAAAAGGCGGGGGAGGGAGAGAAGGGGGAGGAAAGGAAGAGAAGACTGAGAACCACACAAGTCTGAGAGCTCTAGGACAAGAAAAGGAGTCTTGATTGCAAATCTCTGTGCGTGGTAGCCTTTCAAAGCCTCTTGCTGCACATGCAAAATTTCCAGATCCAGGATGCAGCTATAAGAAAGAAAGAATCCTATGTATATTTCACAAGTATCCTGCAATAACGGATCCGATGGGGTTTTCCTTGTACTGTACTGCTATGTGGAAAGCACACAGCCCCTGCTGTTTGAAAGGATGTCTCCTGGGTCCTAGCACTCCCACCGTGCAAAAATAAAATAAATAATAAAAAATAAATAAATCTCAAAAAAAAAAGGGAGGGGGGAATCAGATGCCGGTTTGCCCTGAATGATGCTAATCTTCAGTGAAAACGACAAGTGAACAACAAATAGCAGGAGGTCTTGATTAATAACCACAATCCACCCAAAATATCCTAAGGAAGCGAGAGGGAGGGAGAGGGAGAGAGAGAGAGAGAGAGAGAAACTGCAATGCATAAATGATTCCAGTGTTTCTACAAGATCGGCTTATTTGATTGAATGCATTCTCTGGTTTGCTGCAAGTCAAAGAAGATACTGTTACTGCCACCCAATGGATACTTTAGTACTAGCCAATCCACACACAACCACCGTTTTGCACGCATTAGTTTAGAGAGCTGATTTTTTTCGGGGGGAGGGAAGGGGGGAACCGTCAGAAAGGATCCTGGAAAAAAAGTCCTAAATAGCAGGGATCTATCTTTGTAGACAGTGACTCTATTTCCAGTATGTAGAACACACGTTACATTGGTACCACTTGATTTTCGCTGCTCTTTCTAGAGGGCAGGGGGAAAAGGAGAGCGGCTAACATGCGATGGATTCTGTGCATATGCGTTAAACGGCGAGCTCAATATATTTTTTCCTCCAGTTTCCGAAGTGAAGTGCCGTTTTACAAGAGATGATGCATTATCTATTCTTGGATTTTTTTTTATAAGGCAAACTGTGGGCCTCGCTGTTGCCATGGGATCTTCTTTGTGCGAACTCTCTGAACTGTGTGGGAACAGTTTTATCTTTTCCCTTCAGCTCCCTCCGCCCTCCCCTACCCCCCGTAACTATTCTGAAGATATGTAACAAAATGTAACTGCATTATTGCCAATTAAGACTAACAGCAGCTGCAAGGTGCATCTGATTAGGAATGTTAATTACTTCACGAAATAAATACTCGTTTGCAGATGTCTATAGTGTTAAACAATGATCTGTAAAATGTAACGGTGTAAAATTCTGACACCCTCGACAAGGCGCAGAGACACATTGATGGTTAGGAGGCATTTTGAACTTGGACGACTGGGGGGAAGGGGGGAGGAAGAGATATTTACAAGAAATTAAACCTGAGAACCAATATGATGCATATTAGGATTCATGTCTAGATAAGGAATACTCATTAAACAAGGAGGGCCGTGGATATATAAGCCATATGAAACTATGGTAATGTATATATCACCCACTCTCTGAGTAGAGCTGTGCAGTAGAAAAAAAAGCAGACATACTCATTACATTAGAGGATTAAGTTAAAAAAAAGCAGGTGAGGGAATGTTGGAATTTATGTACTATGACAGGGTATATGCATTGTGGGAACTGTAGGCAGTATATATGGGAGTTGTGGTAAAGCTAACTGCATCTCAATAATAAGCTTCTTCCCCTTTTGTAGCAGAATGTCACAATTCCTGATAAATAAAGAAAAAAGTAACATTTAACCACAAGTCAATTGTAGTATCTGGAAGTTAATATTACTGGTTAAGCAGATGGTTAGATACTACTGTGAGGGGGCTCTATGAGTAGGTGGATAGGATAGACATGAACGAAGTTGGAGAATTACTGTGCTGACATTTAGCACTTAGACACAGGACATTTTAAATCTGCCGAATGAGCCAGACAGTGTACAACTGAGATGTTGAGTGTCCCAAAATGCCTTGTAGTAGCCAGAATAGAGGAACTATTAAAGAGGGAAGAACAAAGGTGTTGTGGTTAAGTCCCTGGACAAGTACTCAGCATGTGGGTTCAGTTCATGGCTCTGTTATAGATATTCTCTGTGACTTTGGGCAAATCTCTGCATGATTTAGCCCAGAGGTCGGCAACCTTTCAGAAGTGGTGTACCAAGTCTTCATTTATTCACTCTAATTTAAGGTTTTGCGTGCCAGTAATACATTTTAACATTTTTAGAAGGTCTCTTTCTATAAGTCTATAATATATAATGAAACTATTGTTGTATGTAAAGTAAATAAGGTTTTTAAAATGTTTAAGAAGCTTCATTTAAAATTAAATTAAAATGCAGAGGCCCCGGACCGGTGGCCAGGCCCGGGCAGTGTGAGTGCCACTGAAAATCAGCTCGTGTGCTGCCTTTGGCACACATGCCATAGGTTGCCTATCCCTGATTTAGCCCCTCTTCTGTAAAATGGGGATAAGACTTCCCTAACTCAGATGAAGGTTATAAGGATAATAGTTCATTAATGTTTGTGAAGTGCTCAGATATTCTGTTGATGGGGGTCGTATAAGTGCCTAGACATATAGCTGTTGATTGGAGGATGGGCAGGAGGAAGGAAAAAGGGAAAAAATGTGGAAAGTGAAGGTGTAGACAAAGACTAGGAATCTGGTACATTTACTAACACCAGACTGGAAAAACTAAGACTGTACCTGAAAATAGAGTTGACAAATATGCAAACATATAGAACAAATGTGGCCTCCATTTAAAGATATTGGGATAAATTCAGCTTTCAGTTGCAACCTTGAATTCCATTATAGTTGTAAGGATTTAACATTTTGTCCCCTTCTCTAGACACTCAGTTGAGCTATTATTTGACTTTGTCCTGCCTCTGAGAGGTCTGGCATTTGTACACAGGGCAGGCAGGAAGGTGTGGCATGTGGATTAACACCTTCCTTGTAGCTCACAGGCAGCATATATATGGTCATATATATAATTATGTATCCTGATGTATTGTTGACAATGAAACACTTGTATAACAGCGTCCATATATTATGCAGTATGTATTCCAAGTGATGGACTTCAGCACCTTCTTTGGCCTATCTTCTTTTGTTGATGACCTTCTCTGAAGAGACATTTCATCAAGAGAGGAGCAACAATTTGATGAACACTGGATTATTGAATACATTTATCTTACTCTATGATGTAAAATCAGGGGGGAGATATCAGCTGCATCTCACTCTGGCTCTTAGCAAATGACTTTAATGTTTTATTCCTTTAAGTGTGTATTATGGAAACAGAAATACTATTAGGAATAGTGCAGTCAATCAAAACACTTAAAAAAATGAAGTAATATTTAAAATGCAATAACAGCAAAAATAAGTGGCTCAGGGGGGCTGCTAAAAATGATGCAGAACTTTTTACTTTTAGATTGCTTATTCCAATATAGCTTAGTTTTGTAGTGACCAAAGATTTCTACTCTCTAGGGGATGCTTGATGGCCGATATGGAGTTGCTTTAGTGATGTCCATACCGTTCCTGGGTGCCCATATCTCAAATGACCATTTTCTGTCACTCTGCTGACAGTCTTTTCAGAGAGGTGAAGGATAGAATGGGCCATTTTTAGGTCACTTTGGGGCAAAGTTCAGGGACAGTGGTGGCACAATACACTGCTTAATTGACATTCTAAAGTAAAAAAAAAAAAGACAGCAGATACTGAAATGTCCATAGCTTCTTCAGTTTCCATAAAGTGGATTATTCACACATCACAGACTAAAATCAGAACCAAATGAATCCCAATATATTTCACTAAACCATTCTCTTTGTACACATACACACCACACAGAGGGGTTGGGATTTTTAGGAATATAGATATTCATCAAAGTAGCACATTTCTTAAGTGCTGAACACCTCTGGGTGGTCAAGTTCAAATCCACACTTAAGGCACAATTGACAATGTGTCTGATAATCACCTTCTGGCATTGGTTAGGCTGGTGGTGAGCATTTACAATTGCAGAGACCCTTGTTATAACTAATGTATTCAAGCACATGTCTATATAATAAACTTGTTCCCCCAGCTGCCTCTTATTTGTCTATTCACTTTTTGTAAGAGATATATATGATAGCTATGGGTGAATGATTATTAGCTACAGATTCCTTCTGGCCTTCTAAAATTAGAAAGAAAAAAAAACCCTATGGTTCACATCACATGAGACACTTTGTCTAAGGGTACGTCTTTACTACCCCCCGAATCGGCGGGTAGTAATTGATCTATCGGGGATCGATTTATCGCATCTCATCTAGATGCGATAAATCGATCCCTGAACATGCTCCCCGTCGACTCCGGAACTCCACCAGAGCGAGAGGCAGCAGCGGAGTCGATGGGGGAGCCACGGCCGTCGATCCCGCGCTGTGAGGACCCGAGGTAAATCGATCTAAGATACTATTCACGTAGCTGAAGTTGCAAGATCTCCCCCCCCCCCAGTGTAGACCAGCCCTAAGGCAGTGTTTCCCAAACTTGGGGTGCCTCTTGTGTAGGGAAAGCCTTTGGAGGGCCGGGCCGGGCTGTTTACCTGCCACGTCCGCAGGTCCGGCCGATCGCAGCTCCCATTGGCCACGGTTCGCTGCTCCAGGCCAATCGGGGCTGCGGGAAGCGGCGGCCAGTATATGTCTCGGCCCACACCGCTTCCAGCAGCTCCCAATGGCCTGGAGCAGTGAAGAAGCCAGTGGGAGCTGCGATTACCTGCCGCGTCTGCAGGTTCAGCCAAACAAACCGGCCCAGCCCACCAGGGGGCTTACCCTACACAAGCGGTGACCCCAGTTTGGGAAACACTGGTCTAAGGAATCTCAGATGACCCAAAGTCAGCAGTTCCTCTTCCCCAGATTACAATTTAAAATGGCTAAATAAGAATATTGTTAATCACCGAGGCAAGAATCTTTCATAATGTGCATATGGATTAAACCTCCTTCTCTCTCCCAACCTAGCTAAAAAGAAGACCAAGAGCATGTCTGCACTATGACCTGAGGCACCGAGTCTCAGAGCTTGGGTGAGCTGACTCAGGCTCAAGGGGCTCAGGATGGAGGGCTATAAAATAGCAATGTAGCTCTTCAGTCTCAGGCTGGAGCCCTGGCTCTGAGACACTCCCCCCTCGCAGGGTTTCAGACCACTCGCTCCAGCCCAAACCCAAAAGTCTACACTGCAATTGTATAGCCCCGCAAGCCCAACTCAACTAACCTATCTTTTATTGCAGTTACATGTACCCTAAGTTACCAAGCAAGGGTAACACCCTGCTTTCCTGTGCAAAGTGGCCCATTGTGCATTGTGAATGGATCAAAAGATGGATGGGAAAGCTGAAAATTAAGCCAGCTAGAAATGTGGTTGTAAGATTCAAGGTCAAATTGGGCAAACTACCTGTTATTCCAAGAAATCCATGCCTTGCGTTTTCAGCCCAAAATATAAACTATTCTACATTTTCCTTGTAAATCCAATATACCATGGATAATATGTATTTCACCCCAGATTAGAAACTGCACATTTCTTTGCCTTGTGAGTCAGATATCTATCCTTCTATATAGGGAGAACGGCTCTAGTTATATTGTAAATCCTAAATAATGTGATATATTTATATACAGTCAAGAAATGGATGGAGTACGTCCTCCAAATTTAGAAGAAAGGATTTTGTTGGTTTACATTGTAAATAATTGTTACTTTCTAGAAGTAATAGTAATTGCCTGGCAGAAGGAAAAAGGAATGTTAAAAGAAACTTTGAAATATTGAGAGAAATTGCTAAAAAGGGGAGCACTACGGACAGCAGGTACTAATAGCAAAATACAACCCTTGAAATTAATCAAATGAATCAAAAGCCTCTGATAAGAAAATGATTGAAGACATTTTGTAACCATGCCTGCTTGGTGTGATGCACTGTCCCCCTCTAGTGGTGACTAGACTAGCTAGAGATTGAGAAGCCTGCTACAGCCTGGGCTAGATGTATCTTTTAGCTCATGCAGTAGAAGCTCATGTATTATCTCCACAGGTCTCAGGTTTGATCCTGGCTGACGCATTACAATTTGATATACACCACTGCCATCTACTGGGTACCAGTGAAAGCAGCAAAGCAACTGAGAGAGCTGAAAATCTAAGTACCCACTTGGCATGTGTCCAATAGGAATCATAGGATGCCACCATCCAACCAGCCCTGAAACTAGGGTATGTAAAACTGAGATCACCATGTGCTCAGAGGAGAGTTAACTGAAACCGACAAAAAGCTGCAGAATCCCAAGTGCACTGACACCCAGACCAGCTGTGTGGAAAGGACAATCCCCCATCCCAGCATTAAGAGGTTAACAAGAAGTGGTGAGATTTCATTTCAAAGATTGTATTTCCCCTTCTATTCTTTAACATAAATAACTACATGTTATTTTGTTGAGTCTATCTGAGATAACTATAGGTTATTTTACTGGAGGTGTCTAGTGAAACCTCAAGTAACCATATTTTAGATTTTAACGCCTTATAAATTCAAAGAAATTGGCCTAAGAGAGATTGAAAAGGATTATTTTTGCCTTTAATATTCTAAACATGTTCCTTTTAGACCAATCCATTCAAAATGTACTAACCACACTCTTCAGAGTACCTTAAAGACAAGGACATCCTTGGAAGTGTGATCAATGTGTTAGATACTAAAGAACTGATGATCATAAATAAACATAATAAAGAAATCTTCTTAAGCTGCATTGTTCCTTGATATAACTGCTAAGCCTCAACTCTTGCCTGTGATAATTGCTTGCAAGACTGTATTGGCTTTACCTACAACATTGGTTATGTCAACACTCCAGCGGTGAAATGTCAATTGTATATTAATATGGGTCTGGATAAATTAATAAACTGTTGCTTAGTTAAGAACGAGTAAGTGACCTGATTTGAGAAATACTATTCAAGTTAAAGCTAACTCTTCCTTACCTTGGAAAAAAGGGGTAATCCTATTGGATTCTATTCTAAATTGGCTGGAACACTTATCAAATTAAAAAACCCAATTTGTTAGATTTCAGCTTTAAAATCTAACTGGCCCTTTAGCAAATTCATAGACTGATCTCTTTTAATGCTTACACCATTCAAAATTATCAATCTTAGATTGTGAACTCTGGAGCAGTGCATATTTGTGCTATTTGTTTGTATAGTGCTTGATAAAATCCTAGTTCGGGGTCCTACTTGCTACTGCAGTAGAAGTAAAAGTAATGGTCTCATCATAGTTGCTACACACACAGAGAGAGAATTGGGTGAAGACTGAAAAATATTTTCCTTATATATTCATTAATACTTAGAAATTAGCTTGCTTGACTATGTTTGCAATCTCTTTTGCTTTCCCCCCAAATATTATAGTGAATAAGTTTCCTGGAAGATAATACCTCATCTTAATTAATTAACCTCTTACAGTTGGTATGGCTACTTCCACCTTTTCATGTTCTCTGTATGTATATATATTTCTTACTATATGTTCCATTCTATGCATCTGATGAAGTGGACTGTAGCCCATGAAAGCTTATGCTCACATAAATTTGTTAGTCTCTAAGGTGCCACAAGTACTCCTGTTCTTTTTGCGGATACAGACTAACATGGCTGCTACTCTGAAACCTTTCAGTAAAACAGTCATTTTGGCAAATCAATATTGGAGAATATTTATGGAAGGTGAATTTCAAATTCATGCTCACGTGTAGCAAAGCCTGCTTCTAAGAGTTACACATCAAACTAGGAAACAGAACTCACCTTATAAGTAACATATCTAATCACAATTGTTTCAGTCTGAATACTAAAAACTCACAATAAACTGCGCCCAAAGAAGCTGAAGACCAAGAATTATTCACCCAAACTACGCAGCAAATAATTGCCATATTAAATAATTATGTGTCACTGGGTAATTAGAGGACAAAAAAAGCAGGTAAATTTTGTCAATTTTATTTCCCCAGCTCTTCTTACCTACTAAAATGAACTTCAGGTAAGCAGTTAATAGAATTAGCCAAAAGACTCATGAGAAAACATTGAGCCCAGACCTGAAAAGAGCAAAGCACCCTCAGCAACTATTGAAACTATAGTCGGGCTCTTACAAAAGCAGGCACAAAGGACAATTAATACACATATACACACACACAAGCAGGTGAACCTTTATAAAAACATTAAGAACTATAACACAAAATACATTTTGTTTAGTGATTAAGCCCCAAAAAATGTACTTGTAAACATGCTGCAGTTACCTCTGTACTAGGTGGCCACAAATGCTCTCTGTTTTACCATGCACTTTTGGGGGGTGGGAGGGAGGGGGAAGCGGGGTTATAATTTTTGTTACTGCTGCAGAAGTCTCAACCATAATTTGGATGTACACCTCAGCAGTAAGAGATAGTGCTGCCTAGTGGATATGGCATTGGACTCAGGAAACCTGGGTTCTATTCCTGGATTTGCCTCTGGTCTGCTGGGTGATTTTGGACAAGTCTCTTCACTTCTTTGTGCCTTGATTTCCCCATCTGTAAAATAGGGATAATGCTACTTCTCTTCTCTGTAAGTCACAGATCTATAGATGAAAAATGATACATACGAGCTCTGTACTACAACTACTACAGCACAATGTAACATTGCTGTCGGTGAAGAGTTCTTTGGCAAGAAGTGCTCCAGTGATTTACCATGTTTAAGGAAGATGAAATTATACAAAAGAGCAATAGCTTGGTCTTCCTGAGACTCACTGCTTTAACCTAATTTAGTAAGGGATAAATTAAATGCTGGATAATTAAATGCTCATTTGGTGCATGTTTTTAATGTCATTAAAATGAATGGCTGCTTTCTGGTTTTGTTTCTGCACTAGAAAAAATCTAAGAAAGCAAGCAATGTCTGCCCATGGACAGAAAACACATTAATAGCAGGGCCGGCTCTAGGTTTTTTGCCGCCCCAAGCAAAAAAATTTTTGGCTGCCCCCCGCCCCAGCCCTGGGCTCTCCCCCCCTGACCCGCACCCCCCTGCCGCCCCAGCCCTGGGCCCCCCCCCCCCCCCCCGACACACACACCCTGCTGCCCCAGCTCTGGGCTCCTCCCTACCCCCCACCACTGCCCCACACACACATCTCCTGCCACCCCAGCCCTGGGCTCTCCTCCCCCCCCCCACACCCTCCTTCCACCACAGCCCTGGGTCACTGGTAACTCGCTCCCACGGCAGGTCATTCAGCAGGAATTTTAGATGTGCACAGAACACAGACAGGATTGGTTCCCATATGGTTACAGAACTGCAGTAAAGTGGAACAATTTTCAGCTTGTGTGATTGGAGGATATCTGGATGCATATTATAAGACTGTCCTACATAAATGAGGAAAGTTGAGGTGCCTATATTATTCTTTTGTTCCACTCTTTCTTTCTATGGGGAATTTGCCAATGCAATATCACTGTCTTCCTTTTAAAAGGCAATGGCTGTTGAAAATAGCAATTCCAGTCCTAATAACCACTGGGAAGCATTTCTTGCTGAATTTTATCCTACTTTTTCTACAGCAAGTTACAGTGGATCAGTATATTTGATTTGGGAGAAATGAAGTAACAGCCGCCCAAACTGAGCTTGAGCACTCCTGAATTTTGAGGTGTTCAAATCTGGAAGGCAGGTGCTGGGGCGGGGAGACGACGACACTGTGGCTCCGCAGGGGAGCACGGCAGCACATATGCTGGTCTGAGTGGCACGGTAAGAGGGCTGGGGGGGCAGTCAAGGGACAGGGAGCAGGGGGGGGTTGGATGGGGCAGAGGTTCGGGGGGGGCAGTCAGGGGACAGGCAGCAGTTGGATAGGCATGGGAGTCCCAGGGGGTTGTCAGGGGACAGGTAGTGGGTGGGGTCCTAGGGGGGAAGTTGGGGACAAGGAGAAGGGAGGCTTAGATAGGGGGTGGGGTCCCAGGAGGGGGCAATCAGGGACTAAGGACCAGTGGGGCTTAGATAGGGGGTGGGGTCCTGGGAGGCAGTTAGGGGCAGGGGTCCTGGGAGGGGGTGATCAGGGGACAGGGAGCAGGGGGGGTTGGATGGGTTGGGGTTTCTGTGGGGGGCAGTCGGAGGGCATGGATAGTGGCAGGGTGGGGCTACCCTCCCTCCCAGTGGAGTGTCCTATTTTTTGAATGTTAAAATATGGTATCCCTACACTTCCCAGTCCAGCTCTCCATATCCCTACATTTCCCAGTCCAGCTCTCCATTCACAGCAGGCTGCAGCATGAGGTCTCAGCTTCCTCCCTCCCTCCCCCTCTTTCCTGTTGGTGGTGGCCAAGGGAATGCTGGGAAATGTAGTTCTTTCCCTGCTCTAGGGCTGGCTCTATAGGCAGGGAGCTAACCAAGGAACTACAGCTCCCAGGGCCCCCTGTTGGTTCTCAGCTCCCAGGCTGGATCCCTGCCGCCCCTGCAAATGGGCTGCCCCAAGCACCTGCTTGCTTTGCTGGTGCCTAGAGCCAGCTCTGATTAATAGATTCCAAGCCCATAAGGGACACTTGTGATCATCTAGTCTGCCCTCCTGTATAACACGACCATAAAATGTCCTCAAAATAATTCCTAGAGAAGATCTTTTAGAAAAAAATAATCCACTTTTGATTTAAAAATTGCAAGTGATGGAGAATACATCACAACCAATGCTAAGTTGTTTCAAGTGATAATTTCTCTCACTGTTAAAATAATAGGCCTTTTTCCAACTTAACATGCCACACTCAACTAATTCATAAACACTACAGCTCTCTGAAGGTAAGAAACAAGTGGTGGGCTCATACATTCTTTGTGAAGAGGTTTTCTGTTTTTATTATGGTGTTTCCCGCCCTACTCCTTCCACCCACCCCCAAGATTTAACAGTGCCTGGCACTGAGGTCTCCTATTACTAAAAATTCATTAATTTACAAAATATACTGCAATATGAGCTGCATCCAATTCCCATTAAAGTCAATGGAAAAATTCCTCTTACTTTCAACGAGAGTTGTATTAGGTCCTAAATTACTGACATCATAACAAGTGCCACCATAAATCAGTGGTTCTCAAACTAATTTATATAGTGTATCACTTCCAGCACTTCTGTTTTTCACTTTGTTTGGAACCTGTGATGGTCTAATTTTTAGAAATCTGGTTGGAATTTTTTTGACAAAATGTTCTTTCATTGGAAAATGTTGTTTCCTGAAAACTAAAACTATTCATAGAAAAGAGCTAGTTTCAGTGAATTTCCCTTTCAATTTTTTTGAAAGACATTTAGAAATTGTTGACAGCCCCTACTGACATTTTCAAAACAGTTGTTTTTTCATTCACAATGACTGTGTTGAGAAATGTATAGTAAGAAAAAAGATAAAAGGTTTAAATTGAAACAAATGTTTTGACTGACTCAGTCTGATTCATCCCCCCGCCCCTCCAAAAAGGTCTTCAGTTCATGAACACTAAAGATTGTGGCAAATTTTTTTTTAAAACGGGTATTTAGACATTGCTGCACTCAGCTGCAAATTTAAAAAGTGCTCTCTATACAGTTCTTTTTAAAATGCTAGCGTAAGCCCCACTACCTCAAGTCGGTCAACCCAGGCTGGGAGCCTGTGAAGCTGTATGATTGGATATAACCATTTACATCATTGATAATTGCCACTGTTATACAATTGCAACAAATCTTGTACAACGTATGTCATGTAAGGTATCAATGGAGAAATTACAATCAAATATGATTATCCTGTTTATATGCATGTTTCATCTTTGTATATGAAGTGACTATTGGCTATGCACTGGTATCTTATAAGTGTGTTGTATTCCTGGGTAACACCCACCAGATAGAATTTACATTAGAGCCAGACAGTTATGTGTTGATGGCCCATCAAGGACACTTAGCTCTCACCATAGGACATAGGTTTCATCATAGTAGCCTTGTTAGTTTGTATCAGCAAAAACAATGAGGAGTACTTGTGGCACCTTAGGGTATGTCTACACTACCCGCCGGATCGGCGGGTAGCGATCAATCCATCGGGGATCGATTTATTGTGTGTAGTGTAGACACGATAAATCGATCCCCGATCGCTCTCCCGTCGACTGCTGAACTCCAGCTCGGCAAGAGGCGGAAGCAAAGTCGACAGGGGAGCGGCAGCTGTCGATCCTGCACCGCGAGGACGCGAAGTAAGTGATTCTAAGTCGATCTAAGATACGTCAACTTCAGCTATGCTATTCTCGTAGCTGAAGTTGCGTATCTTAGATTGATCCCCCCCAGTGTAGACCAGGCCTTAGAGACTAACAAATTTATTTGGGCATAAGCTTTCGTGGGCTAAAACCCACTTCAACAGATGCATGGAGTGGAAAAAAACAGTAGGGAGGTATATATACACAGTACATGAAAAGATAGGAGTTACCTTATCAAGTGGGGGTGTCCATGCTAACGAGACAATTCACTTAAAGTGGAAGTGGGCTATTCTCAACAGTAGAATACAATGGAAGGAAAAATCACTTTTGTAGTGGTAATGAGGCCAATGTAAACAGGGGGCCCAATTCAAACAAATGACAAGAAGGTGTGAGTAACAGTAGGGGGAAATTAGGTTTTGTAGTGACTCATCCACTCCCAGTCTTTATTCAGGCCTTATTTGATGGTGTCCAGTTTGCAAATTAATTCCAGTTCTGCAGTTTCTCAATGGAGTCTGTTTTTGAAGGTTTTTTTGTTGAAGAATGGCCACTTTTAAGTCAGTTATTGAGTGTCCAGGGAGACTGAAGTGCTCTCCTACTGGCTTTTGAATGTTACAATTCTTGATGTCTGATTTGTGTCTATTTATTCTTTTGCATAGAGATTGTGTGGTTTGGCCAATGTACATGGCATAGGGGCATTGCTGGAACATGATAGCATATATCACATTGGTAGATGTGCAGGTGAACGAGCCCCTGATGGTGTATGGTCAGTGCTAACGAGACAATTCAATTAAAGTGCAAGTGGGCTATTCTCAATAGTAGAATACCAAGGGAGGGAAAAAATCACTGTTGTAGTGGTAATGAGGGCAATGTAATCAGGGTGGCCCATTTCAAACAGTTGACAAGAAGGTGTGAATAAATGGACACAAATCAAATGTCAAAAATTATAACATTCAAAAACCAGTTGGAGAACACTTCAATCTCCCTGGACACTCAATAACAGACTTCAAATGCAGTGCACTTCTCACTGATCTACAGATATAAAAGACAACTTAAGGCAAAGATGATGCTCTACTTTTTCCATGCACAATTCAAGGTACCTTCTTGAAGCCAACCATGTAGCTAGAGTATTCTCTCTACTCCTGCACCAGCAGGAGGAATACCATCCTGAGAGATAGCAGGGCTGCTTATCTTTCTGATTTGCCCATTATCTTTTTGAAGAGGACTGTTTTCTATCTCATGGGGGACGTACCACAGGATAACAACCTTCAGTGTAGGAACAGCCTAAAAAGGTGCATATGCAATTACTAACCTTAACCCTGCTCTACCAACCCCACAGCCATATACTCATCCACCCAGCAATGGTACAAAAGATCTATACTGATATGCCTACTACACATTTGAAGCAAATAGGAGTGAGGCACTGTCACCTTTCCTCAGTGGGTCACAGCTAATGTTGCCAAATTCAGCACAAACTGCTGGGAAATAGACTTGTTCACCACATTGGTTAACAAGAAGTCAAAACTGCAGTCTCCTTAGGCATTCAGCCCTAGGCTCACCACCCAGACACTAGACTTTATGATGAGTGGTTACTGAAAACCAATTTCATCAAATGTAGGGTCCTTCTAGTCCCAAGAGATCAGTCACTTAGCCACATCAATATAGCTCTCAGACCTTACACAATAATCATGCTTATGCCAATCCTTTAGTAACTAAAAACTAAAGGTTTATTAATAAAAGAAAGAAGAGAGTTTGCAATTACTTTTTTATATATGATTTATTAATCATTGTTCAGTCCTTATCAGGTGTGTAGCAGTGATAGAATAGGCTGCTGGCTTGTAAAGTCTCTCTGCTAGCTTCCAAAAATTGCAGTAATTTGTTTGACCAAAGGGTTAACAATGCTGAGGGAAATGATTAAAAAATAGGCAAAATTGCCTTACAATCTCTATGCATTCTGGAATGTCTCTGACTTTGGCAATTTACCTGCAACAATTTAATTGTAGCTAAAATGTCAGTGTGTTGCTACATCTGTGTCCTACAGTACATCTTCCACTGCTTTTTCTGTTTCTGCATTTGTCTCTACAACAAACATGACTGCCATGAAATATGTTTGATTTTTTTACCCTTGTGGTGCTGTCATGGTTTCAAGGGAACTGCACCCCAACCCCTCTCCCCCTCCGATGTGCTCCACATCAGGAAATCCCAGTCAGGTCTCCAGCATCACCTGTCTCTTGGCAGGGACCCTCATCCCACTCCCTTCTCCCTGGGGCTTTTTAAAGCTGGACAGCCTCCCCTTGCCATATACTGTGAAATCCACAGCAAGCCAGACTGCCTAAGGGCCAGCCAGTGCCTGTGCTTTGCTTTCTCTCTGAGGGCTATGACCAGGGGATTGTCAGCAATTACAAGTTACCACACAGCTCTTTTTAAGCAAGAGCATTTATTCTTAAGGTAAAAGGCATTTAAGAGAAAACAAAAACAATAAGCAAATTTAAACACAAAACGAAACATACTAGGAGTCACTCATCAGTCTTATAGGCCAAAGTCCTTCCAACCCTTCTGCAAGGGCAGAAGATCCTGTTGGTTTGCTGGATCAGAAAGAAGGCCCCACGTCAGTCCAAGCTCATACTTTTATATCAAAAGCCCTTTCTTTGGAAAACCCAGCTTGAACTAGGATATACAAACCACTTGGTGGGGGGGGGGAGGAGAGGGAGGAGTAGTACCCATCTAGACTTGTTTAGTCTCTGACTCACCTTAATCACCCTCCAGGAACTAAGAACAGTGGGAGAATTGTGGTAACCCCCCACCCAAGGCATAGAACATAGTCATAAATAAACCATTCATAAATTGTATACAACCACCCCCAAAGATATTGGATGAGGTTACAATATCAGTCACACAGACATTTGGAGAGGAGAGGGGCTGTCATCAACCAGGAGAAAGAGTGAGCATGAGCAGCTTGGGAAGAAGGATATGGGGGCAACAGCACATTTGGCTGATGGTTCTGGGATTTAATACTTGAGGGAAATAAAACCTTTACAGCTTTAAGTCTTCAACTTGGATTCCTCTGAGTGTCAGACAACAGGGGGGAGCAACAGGAATATTAAAAGCAAAGCAGCTGGATACAGGTACATAGCTCTGCCCAGCATAGCAGCTGACAACCAGTACCTGGGAAAACGTTGTTTAAATCTCCCTGAACTGTTGGGTGGTAGTGTAGCACATAACACCTGCTGATAGAGCTCCCCTCTGCAACAGGTTCAGACCGATTGCCCACAAGGAGTTTTGGTGCAATCTACGACTCCACTGGGTCATACAGATCTTGGCCACCTGAAGGGTCTCCTTCGGGCCATACCCCATGCGATACTGGGTGCTTGCTGTAGTATATTGGGTGCTTTGAGGTAAAACTGTCCACCACATAATTCTCAGGTTATGCTAAGCCCAGGTACTCATAGTATGGACAAACAGTGGTAGTATTATTAGATGTCCTGTTCTTCTCCCTTGCCTTCAGCTACTTCTGCGGGAGCTCCTTCGCTTTGACTTTGCACTGAGATCAGTTTCAGGAGTACCCCTATTCATTTGCTCCAACAGTGTCTTGAAGATATTTGCATTTTAGTGACTGTTCTCTAAGTGGCACTGGAAACACAGCTCTCTGAAGAGGGCAATTAAGTTCAGGAGCTCTGCAGGGGCCCAAAGAGAAGCACAGGTGGACACGGCCTCTAAAATGGCTATGTGGCTCTGGGTATGCAAACTCATCACTACTTGGCATCACAAAGGGACACTTGTTAGCATTTCAACAGGGAGGTGACATCTGCTCAAGACGACCCCAGAGCTGTGAAAGACACACGTACGTACACAGAGATGCTGATCCAGGTGTGAAGCAATGAAGTGTGAAATATCACTGGGAGGACTGCCAGAAGCAGAGTAGTTAGCAATGCATCCACCTGAACCTTCAAGTGAACAAGCTCACCGCAAAGTGAATCAAAGTGGATTAATTACTGCCACTTAAGATGCCAAATTATTAAAATTTTAAAAAAATTGAATATAGACGCAAGGCACTTTAATGTGAACAAACTAAAAATGAATCCAATGTGACATCCCCATGTAGGCAAGCCCTTAGAAGAGTCCTTTGAACCAGGCTACAAACTATCAGGAGACATCAGTGCTTGAAGATTGGCAGATGATTTACCATTGTGGCAGATGCAGTTCAGTGAACCACCTGGTAGTGTGTATGAATTTCTTAAAAGTGAAATGTACTTGGCATATTTTAAATGAATCAAAGTAGATTTTGTGCGGAAGAATTATTGAATCCCTCTATTCCCACCTCTCTCCTGCCCCTCCCCCCATCACCGCTGCTTATTAGCTTACCTGTTTCAGGAATTATACTGGGTTTCCCAGAGACATGGTGGGTGAGATAACTTTTATTAGACCAACTTCTATTGGAGAGAGAGTCAAGTTTTTGAGCTTACAGAGCTCTATTTCAGGTCTGGGAAACTAAGGCCATGTTTGCAGTAATAAGCTTATAGTAGCACAACTGTACCAATACAGCTGTGCCGTTGTAAGATTGCTATGTAGCTGCATTAAGTCAATGGGAAAGAGTTCTCCTATTGGCATCATAAAAGCAGGTCAAGGAGCAGCAGTAGCTACGTCGGTTGGAGAGTATCTCCCATCGACAGTGCTGTGCACAAGAGCGCTTATGCCAGCTTTTTCCACACACGAGTGACAAAAGTTTTGCTAATGTAAGTACTAGTTCAAAGCATCTCTGCTAAACACAAGATTTTAACAGAATGTTTAGCATAAGTCATTAACATGTATTTCAAGGGACCATTCAAGGTGAAGTGGGCCATTAACACCCCTCCACTCCTAGGGAGGAAATGTCTGGGGGGAGCAGCTGTATGTGTGTGGGGGGGGGGGGGGAGGGAGAGAGAGAAAGAAGGCTTGTTAATTGTTCACGGATATTGTTGTAATAAGTCATAAATCCAGTGCCTCTATTCATTCTACAATTTTTATAGGGTCTAGTAAAGTTATAAATTTAAGCTCCCAAGCTCTTCTTTTGAAAGATTTGTGCAGGTTTCCTTTGAGGATGAGGACTGATAAGTCAGATAGAGGATGATCGTTTTGTGAAAAAAGTGTTTACCCACAGGTAATGGGGTATTTTTGTCTTTTATTTTCCTGGGCAAGTTCATTTGAGAGTTTAGTAATGATCTGGTTTCACTCACATAGTTATTTAGGGCATTTAGTGCACTGGATAAAGTACACCACATGTTGTGATAGACAACATTAGGGTTACCATACGTCCAGTTTTTCCCGGACATGTCCGGCTTTTCGGCAATCAAACCCCCGTCCGGGGGGAATTGCCAAAAAGCCAAACATGTCCGGGAAAATGCCGGCGGGGCACTTCCTCTCCCGCGGCTGCTCTGCTCCGCTCC